>NW_027187359.1:9551193-9722408 GCF_028583685.1 Petaurus breviceps papuanus
TGTGTGTGTGTGTGTGTGTGTGTGTGTGTGTGTGTGTGTGTGTGTGTGTGTGTAGGAGGGTGTGAGATGGTGGGAGGTATTCTGCATTCCACTCAACTCCTAGTAGTCATGTATGGGACCCATACTTTGGATAGAGCAAACTTGTCCATTCTTTCCCAGCCAAGGGACCTGCTGCTGTAGCAATGTTAATATTTATCACTTTACAGCCTGCCACTGCCCTCTATCAAAGGTGCTGTATAATTTATAGCATGTTCATTATCAACCCACAGCAAAGTATAAAAGGGAAGGAAGAGTAACAGTTCATCTATCTGGAAAACAGAAGAGTAACATTTCATCCATCGGCCAGACGGGAGCTCCAGAGGCAAAAGCCTTTGAAAAGCAGACGTTTCATAAGAATACCAAGATGAGACTGCAGCCCAGCCGACTTCTTCTGGGGCTGCTTCTGGTGAGAGGTAAGGTACCTGCTTGCTTTCAGCTCATGCTGTGTTGGGGATTCTGGCCACAATGGCTCCTCTGTTACTTAACCCATCTTGGCTGAGTGTGGCATTTGGGAATATAAAGTGTTCTTTTAAGAATAAAAAAAAAACACTTGGGCGAGATGAAGAAATCATTTAGAATAATTAGAGAACAATCTGCTGGGTGAACCTCCAAAGTTATACTTGGAGTTGGATGTAACAAGTCTGAGGAGGTGAGGGGCATGTAGGTAGGGCAGCAGTGTACTGTCTTATGTCTCTCATCTCAAAAAGTATGGGCTGACCAGATCCCAGGACAGCACACTCATTAGGGCTGCTCTTTCTCTTTGTACTGGAATTTTGTTGTGTCTAAAAATGATTGAAATAATTGGACCTTGGAAATATTGCTGCCATACAGAGAATTTTCTGGGAACAGGATTTGACCCCTTCCACTTTCTATCTTTTTCCTCCTTCTCTCTTTTTTTCCTTGTGCTCTCCCATTCTCCTTATTTGACTCACCTTTCTCTCTGCTCACATCTGCTCTCCTGGCTGCCTCTTCACAGGCATTTGGGACAAAGAGAGGATCAGGAACTTCCTTTGAGTTGTTTCCTTTGTACCTTTGTTCTACCCTCTCCATCAGCCAGAGTAAAGTTGGGAGATGGTAAAGGCTTCTACCACCTCCTAGTCTTCTCATCAGGGTCTCAGAGTTCTTTCACATGCTGAGAGGTTGAGTTTGACCGACAAAAGAGGGAAATCTTTAGGACAGTGGAAAGAATTCTGAATCTGGAGCAAGGTGCCGTTTATTTGAATCTAGGTTCTTCAGCTAATGATCCTAGCTGTGCAAACCATAGGCAAGTCATCTCATCTCTCTGGGTCTCAGTTTCCATCTAAATCTTTTTTTTTTAAAGCAATTGGGGTTAAGTAACTTGCTCAAGGTTACATGGCCAGTTATTTCTGGGTGTGGTGCTAAGTATCAGAGCCTGGATTCAATCCCCAGGTCATCCCAACTCTGGGGTCAGTGCTCTAACTCGCTGAGCCACCTGGCCGCCCCTTCCATCTAAATCTAATAATAACTAACATTTATATACTACTATGTGCCAGGCACTGTGCTAAGTATTTATTAATTCATTTGATCCTCACAACAACTCTGGGAGGTAGCTGCTGTTATTATGCCCATTTGTACAGATGAGGAAACTGAGGCAAATGGAGATTAAATGCCTTGCCCACGGTCACACAGAAAGTGAGTACCTGAAGCAGGATTTGAACTCAAGTCTTTCTGATTTCAGAACCACACTGTCCATTGCACTACCTAGCTGCCTCCTACAGCCAAATGATCCCTTCCAGCTGAAAGTGCTATGGGCTAAAAAGATTAGGGAATGAACAACCTTTAAATGCCTTTAACTGCAGCTTTAATCTAAAATTGGAGTCTTCCATTTTCACTTTCTAATCAAGACATTATTTAATCATCTACCATATGTGGCAGGATGTTAGATCACCAACTTGGGGTGGGAAGGAGCTAAGCTGAGGCCTTGAGGAAAGGGCAGATAGTATGAAACAGTTGCTCTTGGGGGTGTGATCACTAAGTGCAGTAAGTTCCCAGTCGAGGTTACTCAGCCTGAGTGTTCAGGAGACCCCACCAGCATGTGACTTCCTCTAGCAGCATCCGGCAACTTGGAAATAAAGAGTGGAAAAGGCAGAGGATGAGGGTTACTCAGAGACGAGAATGGTAGAAGGACAAGGGGCAAGTGATTCCAGGGCAGAGGATAGTGCATTGGGTGGAGTATCTGACTACAGGTAAATGAAGACTGTGGAGGGAAAATAATGAAGACAGAATAGGAGTTATTGAGTTGGAAAAGAGGAAGTGGGGGACCAGAGGTCACAATGAGGATTAAGAGCAAGGTGAGGAGAAGCAGAGCTGTAACTAGGATGGGGGCAAATGGGCCTTGTCCAAGGTTGCCAAATTCAGAGGGCACTGACTTCAGCAGCAAAGAAACTACCCAACTTAGGGAGAATTATTAAGTTAAAGTAGGAAGCTAGCAGATGGAAGGCTTGGGTTGGCAACCCATCATTGCCTCCCCAGCAGCAGACTCATGCCACTGTCTCACCCCCTCACAACTCAGGGTTTGCTTCATGTTCCTTGCCCACTTGTCTCACAAAATTTTCTAGTTATGACTGAGAAGCAGAGAGATAGTGGGGAGAGATGGGAGGACAGGAGATTGTGACCAGAGAAGGAAGTTGCAGAATTTAGCATTTGGGAAGTGTTACAGTTTGGTGAGGTCCAAGGTCTGATCGACCTTGAGGATGGCCTGCATTTTAAAAGATGTGATAATGTAACTGGTTTCTGTAACTTCATATGGTATAGGTGATGTCTACACATCTAGACCATGACATCATGAAACGATGAGATCTAACAGCAACCTGTAGCAGGTAGAAAAGGCACTAAAACCACAATCAGAAGCATAATTCTTAGGTGACTTTATGCAAGGCACTCCACCTCTTTGAAGCTCAGTTTCCCCATCTGAAAAACAAAGATAATTTGTGAGAAATAAATGAGATAATCTGTGAATGTCCTGCTGTGAATCAACGTGGTATGGTTGTGACCCTAGCCTCTCTCTGGTTCTAACCAAGATTATGACAGAGGAGCCCACATTGACAGCTCCTAGTGATCTGTACGAGGTTTGAATATGGGACAGTGATGGACCTTATTCCATTCATTGGAGTACCAGATTAACTAACTGAAGAGGCTTTTCATCAGTAAATGATGGTGGCAGAGTGAAGGTTTTTGTTACAGCAACTCTCCCAATGTATCTACTATTGCAAAGAGTTTCTGAGTGAAGGAAGACTCTCACCAGCAAAATGGATTCTTTAAATATTGTAGAATGAACAGGATTCTACAATGCTTTGTCATCCTAGAGTACTATACCACTGAAAGCTGTTTATTCTCTGACTGCCTTGGCAACCACCATGTAGTTGGCTGTGTTGACTGATGTGTGGTTCATTGGAAAGGGAGTTGAAAGTTCCAGTTGGGTGACCACAGCAGAGTCAATCTTGTGGTGACATGTAGAGACAAGTTCAGGGGTAGATCAGCCTTTTGGTAACAAACCTTGTTATTTGTTGTAATCCAGAAATGGAACAGAGAAATGAAAGCTTGTCAAAGTAAATGGGCACTGTGGCAGTCAGCATTGTTAAGGGAGGAAAGTGAGAGGATGAAGGATTGGAAGAACAAAGAAGGACCTATGGATGTCAGTCATGATGAGGGCTAAAGGCTCTCAAAAGACTCTTGGAGAGCTGAAACAAGATGGAAACTCAAAAACAGACTGGAAAGCCCAAACCCAGCTCTCTCTATGGCTCTTCCATTAAGAATTAGTTCAAATACCACCTCATCCAGAGAGCATTCATTCTATTCCCCTCTCCCCTCTAAGCCAGAAGAAACTTCTCCTTCTGAACTCTTAAAGCACTTTAACTCTTATGGCACCAGTTATATTTTATTCTGTGTCAGTTATGAGTTTACAACTCATTCCTCTTGCTAGATTTTGGTCATTTGCTCTATCTCTATTTCTGTCTTGGCCTCTCTCCATCTCTGTTTCTCTTTCTTACTCTGTCTCTGTCCATCTCTCTATTTCTTTCTCTGTTTCTCTGATATTAGTAAATAGTTTATCTTTGGTGCTAGTGCTTTCAAAAAACCAGTTCAGCTATTTCTCTCATCTGAAAAGTGTTTTTTTTTTCAAATAGACTTAAACCTCTTTGATTTTTTTTGGATTTCTACTTTTGTGTTTATTTGAAAGCTATTATTTTTTTTTAAAGATTTCTTTTTAGCTTCATATTCAGTTCATTAACCATTTCTTGTTTTTTTTTTCTTTTGTCGACTTAAGAATTTGGGCATACAAATATTCCCCAAAGGAATATTTTCACTATATCCCATTAATTTTTGTATGTTATCATTGCAACTTTTCTTTAACATAATTATTTATTGCACCTATGATTTATTCTTGAACCTATTCATTATTTAGAATTTAATTATGTAATCTTCATTTATATCTAAGCCTTTTGTTAATGTTTCCTGTATAGTTTATAATTTTTCTGGTGCTGTGATCTGCAGATGATATATTTAATATTTCTGTCTTTTCTGCATTTATTCAGATAGATAAAGCATTTATTATATATATTATATGTGCCAGACACTATAATAAGTTTTGGGAATATAAATATAAGCAAACGACAATCCCTACCCTCAAGAAGCTTACTTTATAATGGAGGAAGACAACACAAAGCAGAGTCAGCTGACTGGGAAATGTGCAAAGGCTTGTGGTTGTGGTTCAGGATAGATTAGGCTAAGGTTCTCCTAGCAATGCCCCAGGTGCAGTGATTATGGGGAAGATGCTGATTATGATCTAGGACATTCAATGAAGTCACCCATACCCCTTAAGTTAGTTTCAACCCTTCATTGGACCAATAGCTGTGCTGCTCCACATGAAGACCCTGACTGAGGTGGATAGAGCAGAGTCCCAATAGTTCAGATTTTACTGTGTCTTTTTCCTGTTAATTTTTCCATGGGGATTACCTTTCCAGAATTTCTTCTTGATTCTTTTCTTTTTATTGTAGCCTATTTTCTTCATTTGATTCATTCCTTACTATTTTTTTTTTTGCTTTTTTGGAGGGACAGTTGGGGTTAAGTGACTTGCCCAAGGTCACACAGCTAGTTTTTGTGAATTCCTTACTATTTTTGAGGTATAAGTGGAGAGAACCAGCATTTGGCCATGACCTTTCACTATGCCGTTTTGGAACTCTCACAAGTCTTGTTATAGATTAAGCCATTTCATTTTCCCTACTAGAATAGAATAAACTCTTTGAGGGTAGAGTCTGTCTTATTCATCATTGTGTCCCCTATGATGCCTTCCACAGAGGTGGCGCTATGTTTCACCTTTCCTCAACTATACTTTGGGATGTACCATGGACACTCTCTTCACAGAGTCAGTGCAAATTCTCTGATTTAGTAAAGATGTAGGACTTAAGAGAATGAGCTTAGTTTTCTTACCCAACACCGGTGATCCCTTGGCCAAAACATAAGCTGTTCTCTTTATGGGGTGTTTTAAAGTTCACATGAGTATGGTGCCATCTTAGCTGTCCCACCTGTCAGTGTTCTAAACCCTAGGGCCCTCTGCTTTTCTCTTGGGTGGAATTGGAGATAACTGCTGGTGACCGGTAGGATAATACTGTATTCTAATATAGTCCTTGGCCCATAGGAGCCACTCAACATTCGATCAGAATTTTGTGTTTGCATGAAGAACCAGAAAGGAACTGAAGCGTCTTCCTTGCTTTTTGCTGTGTGTGACACACATATACATAAATACATAATACACAATACAAAATATACATACACATATGTATATATGGTATTGGTATGTACTCTGTCATGTATTTACTATTGCAATATGTGTGGGTCTTCTGTTTCTTTTCCATGAAACCTACGTGTTCAGTTGCCATCTGCCATTTTGTCATATGTACTCTTTGGGGAGCACATGTTCTATCTACAGATGGAAAAAATTAAGCACCACATGACAGAAGCATACAGTTAACAGACACTATATATGCACTTGACTTAGAATATATATATTTTTAAAATATTGTGAGCCAGAGGAGAGCACCTAATCTTCTTCCTCAGTCCCCACCATTTCAACAATTTAGCAAACTGAGGTCTATAGAGGTAAAATGACCTTCCCAAGGCCACAAAGACTTAAAAAAAATCTTCTCCATATTCTGCTGTCTTAAGTTTTAGGAGCTATTGAGGGGTAAGTGGCAGAGAGGGGAAAAGGAAGAAATAACTATATCTTTGTGGCTGCAAGAGGACACAGGAAACTGCAGTTCTGGGAGCTTTTTAAAAGTATCATTCTGTCTTTCCTCTAATCTCTAATGAAGAAGTGAGTTACTCCTTGCCAAGGCCAACCTCTCCAACTGGTTCTGTCCCCTTGATTCCATCCCCTCCCATTTTCTCTAGGAGCTTGTCCCTTTATGCATTCTCTATTTCAGTTAAATCAGTCTGCTAGCCATTCCATGTACATGACATTCTTTTTTATAAGCGGCTCTTTAGGTCTCAAATGCACTTTTTCCTTACTCCTATCTTGTAGAATCTCTAGAGGTTGTCTTTGGCAAAGTTTAGCTCAGTATTTACCTCCTATCTGGGACTTTTCCTGAACCCTCCTGTCTTCCTCCTCTCCCCCCTTGAAATGAGCTTCGTATGTATTTTGTATATTCTATTTATTTATCTGTGGAAATGGACCATGGCATTCCTACTCTTTGAAGACAGGTACTATTTAACTCTTGTTTTTGTTTTTCCAGAACCTAGCCTATGGGGTGTTTTATACACATAGTAGGTGTTTAATAAATGTTGAATGGAAAGAAATTCAAGCGGTCTCAGGCAGGGATGGTGTCCTAAGACAGACTGGGCAGCAGTGATTGAGGGAGCACACAAGGAAAGCTGGTGATTGTGGTGATGAGGGTACCTTCAAGTTGTGTGATGGAATCTGACTTGAGAGTGAGAGAACCTGGTCCCCAAGTTGGTGTTAGCCACACTAACAAGTCAGTGTTAGTCATGAATGCAGGCCAGCATTCTAGGGTAAGGTCAAAGCTTGGGAACCCCAGTTATGGATTGGAATTGGGCATGAGAAAGGCTGTAGGGAGGGTGGGTTTGGGATCTGACTGCTAATGCCCATCTTCCCCCATGTAAGGTAAGCAACCAAAGTGAACTGTGCTGAAAGGCTTTAAAAGCAGATTCCAGAGTGTACAAGCTGTTTGAATCATTGACCTTTGAGCTCCACCTAGTTTCTATATCTAGAAGAGATTTGTCCCCCAGGGTTTAGGGTGGCCTAGGTTATGGTCACTGAGGCAGACTGGGCTGATGGGATGGCAGTAAGCATTTATATCATGCCTGCTCTGTGCCAGCACTTTCCTAAGTACCTTTATGAATATCTCATTTGATCCTCACAGCAATGTGTGAAGAGTAAGTGCTATTACCACCTCATTTTACTATTGAGCAAATTGAGGCAAACAGTGGTTAGGTTACCTGCTCAGGGTCACATAGCTAGTAAATGTCTGAGGCCAGATTTGAACTGAGTTATTCCTTCCTGACTCAAGGCCCATGGCCCTGTACACTGTACCATCAGCTGTGGATGAGAAAAATGGCTCTGAACTGGGACACTATGAGTTCAAATAAATTATTTAACCTCTCTGAGCTAATATCCTCACCTGTCAGATAAAAATAAAATGAGATACAGATAATCAGATACAGTGATCAAGTGTAAATAATAACACATACCCCGTCTGAACTCCATCAGAAAATATGAGAAAAACATATCAATAATAGCACAAGTAGCAAAGTGCTTTGTATTTTTCAAGGTGCTTGCTTACAATAATCTCATGAAGTTGGCAGGGGTATGTTTTTGTTTTTGTCTTTTTTGGAGAGGGGAGGGCAGGGCAATTTGGGTTAAGTGACTTGCCCAAGGTCACACAGCTAGTAAGTGTTAAGTATCTGAGGTCAGATTTGAACTCAGGTCCTCCTGACTCCAGGGCCAGTGCTCTATTTACTGTGCCACCTAGCTGCCCCTAGTTCTCTGTATTTTGAAAGCTTTTTGATCCATGTAGCTTCAAGATTCCAAGCATGTGGTTTGGTGAAATCTATAAAAATTTTGTTCTCAAGTTTTATGAATACGATGTTCCATGATTGTTGATAAGGATTTGGTCTGTGACAATGGAATAGTTTATTGGTTGAATTTTCCAAGGCTATTTCAAGACTTGTGTTTGTAATATAGGGGTTTGTCCTCTGTAAGTCAATGAATTGTAGTGAGCTCCTGATGTTTAATTTTAACCACCAGGTCATGTCTTGTTCCATATATGAAATTTTTACTGTCTAAAATAATGTTTTGCACAGTTTCTATCATCTTTATATAATGACATTGATCACTATCTGGGTTCCTTAAGGATGACCCTTCTGCAATCTTTTGTGTCAATGACCTGGTCCTGAATTGCTCTTCCATTTTTTATAAGCAAATCCTTATGACTCATCTGTTACATGTATTGTTGGGTGAGATCATAAAGATGTTGTTCGTGGAAGGCCTTTGGATTCTACCCTTGAACCTTAGCTGTTTCAAAGACTCCATCAAAAGGTAAAACACTTTAGGTTCCATTTGTCAAATCATCATCATTACAACATTTCCTCGTCCTCTCATTCTCTCTCTCTCTTTTTTTTAGTTCAGATAGAAGCTCTCCTGGAACAAGTCATTATCTTTTTATTTTTAATGGCTTCAGCTGAAGTCCTTAGCTGGAATGCCATGTCTTCCTCATGGGAAGAGTGAATTCTGCTATAGCTCTTTTAGTTCAGAGTCTGGAGGCTTTCTTTGCCACGTTCACTACTGAGGAAATTGAGGTAAACAGTGGTTAGGTCACCTGCCCAGGGTCACATAGCTCGTAAATGTCTGAGGTAAGATTTGAACTCAGTTCTTCCTGACTCAAGGCCCATGGCCCTGTACACTGTGCCATCAGCTGTGGATGAGAAAAATGGCACTGAACTGGGACACTATGAGTTCAAATAAATTATTCAACCTCTCTGAGATACAGATTATCAGATACAGTGATCATGTCCAAAAGATAACACATACCCCCCTGCCAACTTCATGAGATTATTGTAAGGAAGCACCTTGAAAAATACAAAGCACTTTGCTACTTGTGCTATTGTTGATATTTTGTTCTCATATTTTTTGATGGAGTCCAGACAGAAATGATTTGAGGACAAGTCCCTGTTATGTTTTCACTGTTCTGTTTACTGTCCTGTGTTCTATTGTACAGCTGGATAAAATTTCTTTTTTCTTTTTTTTTTATTTCGTAGGAGGGAAGGTAGGGAAATTGGGGTCAAGTGACTTGCCCAAGGTCACACGGCTAGATTTTTGGGTCTGTGTATTGTGTCTGAGGCCAGATTTGAATTCAGGTCCTCCTGACTCCAGGGCCAGAACTCTATTCACTGCACCACCTAGTCGCCCCAAATATTTATTTGTTTTCGGGTTTTTTGTGCGGCAGTTGGGGCTAAGTGATTTGCCCAAGGTCACATGGCTAGTAAGTGTTAAGTATCTGAGGCTGGATTTGAACTCAGGTCCTCCTGACTCCAGGGCCGGTGCTCTAATGCCCCAAATACTCAGTGATTGAGCTAAGGAAAATGCCTTTCTAGGCACTTTTTTCCCAGTGAGGAAAGGTCCGTCAACTTCTAGGAAGCTTGGCCAGAATGGGTATTTCCTCTTCAGGAAATTCCCAGACACCAAGCTCTTTGGAAACACAAAACATGCTCAGTGCATTAGTGTCCTCAGGTTTAAATCAAATCTACTTTTGTAACCAAATGTCCCAATCTCCAGTGTTTGCCTGTCCTTGGTGGAAATGGTAATAACAGCAACTAACATTTATGTAGCGCTTATTATGTGCTGGGCCCTCTGCATACTTTTCTAACAGTGTGTCTTTTCATAGTTCTTGATGTTCTTTTGCTGCTTTTATTCTTTATATGATGAAGCAGCTGCTATAAACACTGTATGGTCCTTTAAAAGTACATAACTGTGTACTTCCATTGTGTTTGTACAAATCAGTCTGATACTTACAAGCTCTAAGCAGCCCTTCAATGGACTGTTCATTTAAATCCAAGCAGTAAACATTGATGTTTTGCTCTAAGGAAGTTTTCAGCTCCTGTCTTTGATGACATTCTCCCTAACATATGAATAATAATAAAAAAGCATTTATATAATGCTTTATGATTTACAAAATGCCTTCATGATTATCTCATTTGAACCTCACAACAACTGTGGGAGGTAGATGCTATTATCATTCCCCTTTTACTGATGGGGAAACTGAAGTAAACAGGGCTTAAGTGACTTGCCCAGGGTCACACAGCTAGTAAGTGTCTGAGGCCACATTTGAACTTAAGTCTTCCTGATTCCAGGCCCAGCACTCTTATCTACTGGACTGCCTAGTTGCCCCTGGTAGACTTCATTCTAACTGAAGATGGATATTCCTTATACCTCCTTGTATTTCATCTTTGATGACTAGATTATACCTAATTGGCATCTATTTTAGAAACTGTTCTCTCAGCTAACTGGCAAAGGGTTCTAGGATTCAAGATTTTCCAGTTTTTTAATTCCCCAAGAGCTTCCATTCTCCTATCAGATGACCAGGTGGTAATGGGTAAAGGGGATGGCAGGTGGCACAGAACCTGACCTTGGGCTCTGGGGTAAGGCCTTTAATTATAGATTTGTATCCAGTGAAACCCTTCTAGTCTTTGAGGTCCCTTATTCTCTTTATTCCAGTGTTAGATTGTAAGTTCCATCAGACTGTCTTGCTTTATCTTTGAATCTTCTCCAGGACCTAGCATCAGCCTCTGCACATATTAAAATCAAGATTCTAGATTATCTGAGCTGGATGACACCTCAGTCATCCAGTCCAACCTTCTTTACTTTTCAAATGAGGATACTGAGGAGTCCTAGACTAGTTAAGTAACTTATTCAAGGTCACACAAGTGACCTTGGTAAGTGCTATTATCCCTATTTTACTGCTGAGGAAACTGAGGCAGATAGCGGTTATGTGATTTGTCCAAGGTCACACAGTGTCTGAGGCTGGATTTGAACTGGGGTTTTCTTGACTTCAGGGCCAATGCTTTATTCACTGCGCCACTTAGCTGCCCCTTGGAGTTTTCTTGGCAAAGATACTGGAGTGGTTTGCCATTTCCTTCTCTAGCTCATTTTACAGATGAGGAAATTGAGGTAAATAAGGTTGAGTGTCTTGCACAGGGTTGCAGAGCTAGTAAGTATCTGAGACTGGATTTGAACTCATGAAGTTGAGTCTTCCTGATTCTAAGCCCGGCACTCTATCTACTATACCGCCTGGCTGCCCCAGGCTTACTGATGCCCTTTGCTTATATATCACATTCATTCCCAGATGTATCTCTCTTCTCTACCCTACCTCAAAAGCCTCAGCTTATAAAAATATTTTTACAAAAATGACAATAACTTAGCAAAAACGAACACTCACACTAATCATTTTCACAATATATCCAACATTCTGCCGCTGTGGTACCCTACCTCTTCAAAGAAAGGAGACAGAATACGTGCTGTCTTGGGGCAGGGGAGAAAATTGGAACTCAAAACCTTATGGAAGTGAAAGTTGAAAACTAAAAATAAACAAAAAACCATGAATAAATAGTAAGCATGGAAATTAAAAAAAAGAAAGGAGAGAGGTACCTTTTCTCAGAGTAGCTCTTTAGTGGAAGGAAACATGAGCACCAATAACTATCATGCGAGGCAGAACATGTTAAATGCGGAGGAGGGGTCTAGATAAACTGCCAGGAGAAGTTTGAGGAGGGAAAGATTGCTTTTGGCTTTGCAAATCGGTTATTCATGGTGGGACTGGAATTGGGCCTTGAGGATTTTCAAGTCAGGCATTTGGGGGGGGGGGTGAGGAGTGCAAATAGACCATTCTAAACATGGGGACCATGATACCAAAAGCAAAGAGACAGAACAGGACAGAATGAGAAGTGGGGGTGGAGGTGGGGGTAGGAAATGTTGAAATAGTACAGTTTGGCTGCAGCCTCTGGCTGCTGGGAGTAAAGGGTGATAAAGCTGAAGGGCAGATAAGGCACTCTGGGGTGTTTCATAACAACACCCACTCCCGCCCCAGTTGCTTAGTTACTAACAATAAGCCCTGTGGAAATACATGGGGCAAATGAGATTGAAACTCTTACCCTAGATATTGTGGGAGCAGGGGATTGAACAATATCTGCTCAAGCCAGAGGATCTTGTCCAGGAAAAGGATGCAAAAAGTCCCTGGGAGGGTGGAAGATTCTGTCCTTCTGAGGTTCAGCTTTCTCATCTTTCAGATGAAGGGGTTAGAAGAGATAACCTCCAAGGTCCCAGTTAGACTACCTGTGACTTTATGGTACATGTGCTGCGTTATGAAGTCATGTTCATTGGGCCATGTTGAAGATGATTATTTATCCCAGACAGCGGTCCTCATCCTTTTGTGTAACAAAGAGCTACCCTTCATTCCTCTTGAACTTTGAGATCACACAGGGTTGAAGGTGTGGGAAGGGTAGGGGCAGTGAGGTCCCTGAGCAGGATGGGAGAAGGGATGCTACCATCACCCCAGAATGCCTCGCCTGCACAGAATTCCAGCAAACCAAGGAATATAATAGAGGGTGTGGTAGGCACAATAAATGGGATTGGAGATTGGTGATCTCTCTCATAGAATCTCATTGGTGATCTCTGGGTCTGAATCCAACTTCTACTACTTACTAGCTATATTACTTTGGACAAATCACTTAACCTCTGATTTTCTCATCTGTCAAATGAATGGATTAGGTAAGATTAGGGATTCTTAACTGGAGTCCATGGATATATCAGAGGATATATGGACTTGGATGAGGAAAAAAAAATCACATCTTAATATAATTATTTTGCTTTGTAATACTACTGTGAGTTTTATTTCATGCATTAAAAAAATTTTTTTTTTCGCAGAGTGGCTTCACCAGATTGCCAAAGGGTTCCATGACACTAACAAGTTTGAGAGGCTGAGTTAGACAATCTCTTAGCTATCCCTTCCAATTCTTCCATCATCAATCAATCCACAAACATTTTCAAAGGTGTCTGCTAGGTGCCAGGAACTAAAACCCATGATCCCATGAATCGTGACTTAATCAAGTCACAAGTCTAGTTTGTAAGACTTAACTCTACCTACCTCACGGGATAGTGGAGAAAATGGAAATCACTTTTCAATCCATAAGAATTCATTATCTCTATTATTGGCAGCCCCCTTGGTCTATGGGCTAAGCTCAGGACTTTGCTGAGACAAGGATGTTGCTAATTACCAGAGATAATGGAGCACTTTGGTAACCATTTGCAAAGAAACTTTCAAGGTCCCTGGCATGTAGTTTAAAGACTGTTCTCTAGCATGTTTAATCTACGACAATTGAGACAAAAAAATGAATAGAGAGTATTTACTATAGTGCCGTCCCAGCTCTGCCATTTAGTGACTGTGTGAAAAAGTGGGCACTTTATCTCTCTGTGCCTCAGTTTCCACCTTTGCTATGAAAGAGTGGAAGTGGCCTAAATGCTCTCTAAGGCCTTTTGCTGTGTTAATGTTCTATTATTCTGTGATCTATGATTCTACTAGAATTCCTGGGTTCTTTTAAGTCTCCTTAAAGGCAGAGCCTGAGGACAATATGTAACTAGGAATGTGTGTGCCCAGGGCAAGTGCCACAAACCCTGGACCTATCTATGACTGAAGTCAAGCCTTCGGTTAGTAGTGGAATAGCCAGTAGTAACATAGCGGGAAAGTGTAGATAGGGACCAGAGGACACTGGCTCGAGGCTACTTCTCAGGAGGCCGAGGCCAATGCCAGGGAAGTTACTGCACCAGGCAAAGGGAAGAACAGTATATTGGGGAGGAGTGCCTCTCGGCTGAAATCTCTAAACTTTCTATTCTGGCTCGTCATTCTCCATAAGGAGGAATTAAACTATTGTTTCTACAAGTGCAAAGACTGTAAGAGCTTCCTGTCCCTCTAAACTTGGTGCCTACCAAATTTTGCACCCTTCAGCAAAGCCCCTTTCACTCTGCCCAAGTTCTGTTTCTGCCTGTATCTTATTGGACCTCCTCATGTATCCCCTAGAGTAGTATTCTGAATGCAGAACATGGTCTGCCTTATGATAAAACTCTTCAAATTTAGGTAGGCTGGGCTTCTGAGGACAGACACATACAGCCTCCTAGGTAGTGCAGTGGAGAGACTCCTGCGCTTAAATTCAATAAGACCTGAGTTCAAATATGGCCTTAGATATGCAATAGATGTGTGACCCTGGGCATGTCACTTAACCCTATTTACCTCAGTTTCCTCATCTATAAAAATGGAAAAAATAATAGCACCTACCTTCCAGGGTTGTTGTGAGGATCAAATGAGATAATAATTGTAAAGGGCTTATATAGCGCTTGTCATGTACTAATTGTTATATAAATGTTAGCTATCATCATTGTTATTTTTATCATTACCAGTATATGTAGTCTGACAAGTCCTGTCAAAGCTTAGCATAGCATTGGAGACCCCGGGGTGACTTCCCCACCACCATGAGGACTTTGATAGGCCTTCTGGGGAGGGATACTTCTGTTACCCCCCTCCTTTGTCGCTGTTTTTTCATGTCTATCCCCATGAACCATAACATGTGTTATGAGGTTTCCCTGGCAAAGATACTGGAGTAGTTTGCCATTTCCTTCTCCAGGGGATTAAGGCAAAAGGGTCAAGTGACTCACCCAAGGTCACAAAGCTAGTGTCAGAGGCCGATTTGCACTCAGGTTGTCTTGACTAGGTTCAGCGCTCTATCCACTGGACCACCTAGCTGCCTCCTACCCACCTCCCTCCTACCTACCTTTAAAACACAGACACAAAAGAAGGTATAGAGTCAAATTCCATCTACTTCTTTCTATTGGGATATGGCAACTGTCTTAGACAAGAGGAAAAGAAGCAATCTCCCACTGGTCAGCAAAGGGAAGTCCGTTGGATCAAAGAAACCTTGTTTTTTTAATGGAAAGAACACTAGTCCTTGGGGATCAGGAGATCTGGCCTCAATCTTTAGTTTTGCTACTTATCAATTATGTGCTTAATTACTACCATCAGTACATGGGGATAATAATAATAATTTTCCTATCTTTCTCACGGCCATTGCAAAGGAAATCCAGGATGACCCAGGGCCATAGACTTGTAGGTTGAGGCCGACAAGGGGTGTGAAAATCATCTAGTCCAACACTTCTCATTTTCTAGATGAGGAGGTTGAGGCCCAGAGAGGTCAAGGCCACATGAGGAGTAAGGAACAGAGATGGAATTTGAACTTGGGTTCTCAAACTCCAAATGCTTCAGTGTGTCATTGTGATTGTTCTGATTTTCCTCTGGGTTAGTTTAGTCCTGTACTAAAGATATTTCTGGGGTCCACATTTGGTTGTTTGTCTTTTTTTTTTATAATAATCTAGAGCTGTGATTTCTTTGGTATAGGAAACTCACTCTCCCAATTCAGATACCTGCTTTGCCATTTAGAGTCTTAGAGAATTGTTTGGAGGCATCAATGGATTCAGTGACTTGTCCAGCTAGGGTCATAAAGCCAAGCTGTGTCAAATAGCAAGATTTGAATCCAGGTCACCAGTACACTGAGGGTCTCTAATTGTATCCTTATTAGAGGTTGCCCACAAGGACAGGGAGCTACACTGTGTATGTGGTGCCTCGTACATTGGCAGATTGAGTACATTGAATGCTGAATCTGGGTGTTGCCCTGGAAAGAGTCCTGGCCTGGGGAACAAGAGGCCTGGCCTCTGGTCTCAGCTCTGTCATTCGATTGATTGTTGAGGAACTTTGAGCAAGTCACCTCACCTTTATGGCCCTAGATTTCATCATCTCTAAAATAAAAGCACCAAGGCTCTTGGTCTTTATGATCCCTTCAAAACTTTGACATTCAATGAAATGCTGGGAAATGATGAGAGACGAGTTTCTGACCTTTGATAAAGAAAAAAATTTAAGATGGACTACAGCTAGAGATGTAAAGCTGAGGAAGCTGGATTTCTGGGTCCCCTTTACTGGCCTCAGCTCTTCAGTTTCTATTATCTCTGTGCTCCATTTACCTTTAGAGATGCCCTATTTCAGCATCTTTCCAGACCATTTACCTGTCTTCCTGTGTAACTCCCAAGCCTAGCATTCTCTTCCTTTTTAGATCTTTTAAACTTAGAATTAATATTCCTCATTTTATCGATGGGAAAACTTTGGTCCAGAGAGAGGATATTTTCTGTCCATGATCAGTGATTTGATAGCAGAACCACCATTTTGATGTTTATTTATCTCCAATAAAATAAATTGCCGGATATAGAAACAGTCAGTCTAAGGTTGAAACTTTTAAACTCTTATTTAGCAAACTGGATTTACCTAACAAACTGGGTTATCTGATTTCCCAGAAAACAGCAAACTAGAATTGGGTGAGGACAAAACTGTTAGAGGAAAGCATGATGAGACCAGAAGAAGAATCAGAGGTTGACACTTTCGTTGCCTTCCATACTCTGGAAGCTGTGAATCAGTACCAACCCCTTCTTTGTGCAACTCGAGCATAACTGATAAGCAGATACTTTCTGTAGACTGAATAAATGATGTTTTATGCATGCATGTATTTTTCCTCCCTGGTGTGGACCTATGATTTAATTGATATTGAGAAACTCAGAGGATGGAAAGCCCTCTACTTATGCTGAAACTTAAGAGTCTTAGATAGTTGCTTAGGTCAGAAAAGGGTAAGTGACTTGCCTGTGGTCTGATAGCTGTAATGAGTCAGAGGCAGAAATTGAAGTCAGGTCTTTTGACTCCAGTTCTTACAGACTCTATCCAAATCCAAACACAGCTCCAGGCAAACTTCCAACAGGGTTTGTCCTAATGGTTGTTGTCATCGCAGGTCCCCTCCAAAGACAGGAATGAGTTCACTGTCATCATATATATTCATATAATGATCATATTGGTATCTCCCTTTATTCACTGTGCCTCTCAGATCTGTGGGTGCTAGAATCACCTTTCTGTATGTTCTCAAACAATGGATAGTAATAGTTACTACTATGAGAGAGGAGTTACCCCAACTTTTTAATGTTAAAAAAGGGTTGGAAATAGTTGGACACCATGGTACCAGTCCAGGTTTCTTATATCATGCTCTATTCCAGTCAGAGTCATAGTGTTTGTCAGGCAACTGATAAAACTAATCTCTGCTGATGTGCTGATAGGAAGTAAAGGATTAAATTGTACCTCTCCGGTGACACTGTTGAATGGCAAACAAAGGCTTGTTGGAACCTATGCCTAACCAGAAAGGTGTTGCTGTTGTTGTTCATTCCTTTCAGTCATGTCTGTCTCTTCATGACCCCATTTTGGGGTTTTCTTGGCAAAGACACTGGAGTGGTTTGTCATTTCCTTCTCCAGCTCATCTTACAGATGAGGAACTGAGGCAAACCAGGGTTAAGTGACTTGCCCAGACAGTAAATAAGTGTCTGAGGCCAGATTTGAACTCACAAAGATGAATCCTCCTGATTCCAGACCTGGCACTATCCATTGTGCCACCTAGTTGCCTTTACCAGAAAGATAAATAATTTTCATAGCAAAAGCAGACTCAGGGTAGATGATGGATAATAGATAAATGCAAAGTTGGTGACTTTTGCCTCTCAAATCACATCATATAGGTAGCATCCTCCATGGGGAATAAAGAGAATAGTATGATGAAAAAAGCTGCAGCATGAATGAAGGGAAGAACAGGGATGGGAGGACACTGTAGATCAAACCAGTGGAGCTTGGCAATTGATTATAGATGTATGGAGTGAAGGAGAGAGAGGGGAGTTGGATCACTCCAAGGTTGTGAACCTGGGTGTTTGGAAGGATGGTGGTGCCCTTGAAAGAAATAGGAATGCTAGGGAGAAGGGTAGATTAGACAGAAATGATGAGCTTCATTTTGGAATGTGGAATTTGAGCTACCTGAGGAACAAACCTCTAATTGGAGATTAGTTAGCGATATAGGAATAAGCAGTTATTGACATAAGACTCCAAAGCTGTGATCCAAGTACATTGGTTGGATGTCCTGTGGTGAAAATATTGTAAATGTCCAGCTCTGATCTTTGGCTCCCATATAAGGGAAAAACATTTCCAAAGAATTAGAGCTGCCCCAAAGTGGAATGCCTTGGGAATTGGGGAGTTCTCTATCACTGTACATCCTTAAATGAAGGATGAATGATCATAAGATTTTGAAATGGAAGAGATGTAGTTCAACCCCATGATTTTATAGGTTTGCAAATTGGGGTCCAAAGGGGTTAAATTTCTTCCGCTTCAAGATCATATGACTTGTAAATAATGAAGCTAGTATTTAAATTGAGGTCAAATATGTGGTCAAATTTGACTCCTGTCTTAGAATCTCTGGTTGACCTTGCCTATTACCCATGTAATTTTGTGCATTTCTATATCTGATGTCTTGGATTTTATTGACTCTGCTTTGGGGAATTTTTTTCCAAATTATCAGATCTTTATCGATACTCTTCTTTTGTTGCTATACCCTCTCTGACACTTATACATAGACAAATATTCTCCCTCCCTCCCTTTTCCATTTAATGTTCTCTTAACTAGATTCACAAAGTGCCAGGCAAATACATTTTTTAAAACCAGTTCTTGTTAGGAGCACTCAATGCCTAGCCTAGAACCTTCATATCTGTATTTGAAGATATGATTTGGAAATCCCAATATCTTTTCTAGACACCTTCTTAACCAGTTCAATTCCCAAATCTGCCTCTCTTCTGAAGCCTCTAACTTTAGCTGTCAGAAGTGCCCAAACGTATCACAGAAGAGAATTCCTCCTTTTTTTTTCCTTTTTGTTTTGTATATTTTTTTTGGGGGGGCGGAAGCTCTTCTTCCAGGTTAAAAGGGAATACTTCATTCCATCCGATAATTTGGAGAGTAAAGAGGTGTTTGTTTTCTATTATTGCAGAGGGACCAACCTGCATTTGTCCATTTAGAGATGGTACTTATTACTGACAGACACAGACATAATGCACTCTCTGTGGGTCATTGCAAAATTGCCCTCACACTCAATGCTTGTAAGATGCAAAGTCTTTTGTCTTCTTCCATTTGTATTTGTAACTGGTGGAGAATTCTTGCGGTGAGCAGCCATGACAAATGATCTGTTGCCTATGCTGGGAGCCCAGTTGCTAGGGCCTCCAAAGTGGGGCTTTGCTTAGTTTTTGTAAGTCATCTTGCTTTGCCTCTTGATAGCTAACTTGCTCAGCTTCCTTTGGTTTCCCATAGTCCCACAGCTAATGACAGCGTAAAGTAGGATTTGAATGCAGGTCTCTCTTCAGTCTAGTTTCTGCTTTCCACTAGATTCCACTCCCTCTCTGTGCCATAGCTATGACTCTGTGATTCGTGTTTCTAAAATCACTTGACCTATACCTAGGATCAAAAAAGCCACTTGACAAGTACAAAAGGGGGAAGGCAATGGCTAGAAGCTGTTAATGTGAAGAAGATCTGGGGAGACTGGGTCTGATGGAGCTCACCTGTATTCCTTGATACAGGGGAAACTGAGGCTGGTGGATCCTTTGAGCTCAAGAGTTCTGAGCTGAAGCAGGTTAAACCAATCTGGTGTCTACACTAAATGTAGCATCATTATGGTGAGCCCTGATAGCAGGGGGACAACAGAATGCGGGAGGGTGCAGGCTGTTACAGCTTAGAAATGAAGCTGGTCAAAGTTTCCATACTGAAAAGGAGTGGAACTGGGCCCACGAATGGCCCTTGCACTTTTAGCTTTGGAGAGATAGGGAATCCTAGTCTCAAAAAAAAAAAAGTTTCCACTTTTAGATATCAGTACCTGGAACTTTGAACTGGCCCATCTTATTAAAAATGATACTGCAAGTAGGTATCTGAGTAGGTAGTCTTGCCAATATTTACTTTTTCCTTTTAAAATTTGTAACGACATTTCTTCACAATAACCCCATGTGGTGGAAATGTTATTATCCTCATTTGAGAGGAATGAAGTCAGTTATGTCAGAGAGAAGAAATAACTTCCATCTGCCATCTCTCTGTCGTGACACAGTCTGTCCTCTATACCCAGAGTGCACTTCTTCCTCACATCCACCTCCCAGTATCCCTCCCTTCTTTCAGAACTCAGCTCAAATACTACCTTCTATAAGAGGTCATTCCTGATTCCCCCTTACCTCTCCAGTGCGTTGCAGTTTCTTAGTATATGTTTGTAGTGCCAATGCAATATTTACAGCACCCACAATCATGATAAAGACCATGACTATAAGTATCGCATGACTTTTTTTTTTTTTTTTAAGCAATTGGGATTAAGTAACTTGCTCAAGGTTACACGGCCAGGTGTTTCTGGGTGGGTGCTAAGTGTCTGAGCCGGGATTCGATCTCCAGGTCTTCTCAACACTGGAGCCGGTGCTCTTACTCGCTGTGCTACCTGGTCGATCACAAAATATACCAAACTCTCCAGATACAGGATAGAAGTGAAGCATTTATTTAGACACTAGAAAACCCAATCTTAAAACTGGTAAGCTGATTCCATCATAGTACCAAAGATATTCAGAAGCCATAATAACACTGAGAGCCACAGCATCCTTCAGCCTTTCCACAAACCAATACAAGGTCAATATCTACTCACAAGCCTCTCTATCTCCTTGCCTCAACCTTCTCTCTCTCCCACCATCTGGCTAGCTCTGACCAGCTTCCTGTGGGCTCTGCTTCCCTTCAGCAAACTCCTCCCACCACAGGCTCCATGTGACCACATTCAGCCTATTAGGGGGCAGAGTTTACTTTCAGAGCAGGGGAGGTCTTCAAACTCCCCCCAGGTCTGTTAAGGGGCAGGGGAGATCTTCAAATTCCCATTCTCATTACAACATTTTACATATACATACATGTATATAGTAGCACTAGCAGTAGTGGCCAGCATTTATATAACTCTTTAGGATTTGCAAAAAACACTTTTAAAATATCTTCTCATTTTATTCTTACAACAACTAGATGGGTGCTAGTAGTATCTCTACTTTTCAGATGAAGAAACTGAAGCAGACAGGTTAAATGACTTGCCCAGGGTCACCCAGCTGCTACTAAGCATCTGAGCCTGGATTTTAAACAGGATCTCATTGATTCCAGGTCTAGTACTTTATGCACTGGTCATAGAATGCAAGCTCTTTGAGGGAAAGGACTGTTTCATTTTTGTATATGCATCCTGAACACCTAGCATAATGCCTGGCACATAAAAGGTATATAAGTGAATAAGTGCTTCTTAATTGATTAGCTAGCCTAGGATCATCCAACTTTTTCTCTTTTTCAAAAAATTTGAGTTTATTTTATTTTCAGGTCTGAATCCTCTCCCTTCCATCTCTTCCTCAAATCCCTCCCACACCCACACCCTTTATTGAGAAAGCAAGAAAAATAGATTCTGTCACAGGCATGTATAGTTAAACAAAACAAATTCCCATATTGGCATGGCCCCAGAAAGTCTCATCCTGTACTTTGAGTCCTTCCCTTCTCTATCAGTATATGGCCCGCATGTTTCCTCACAAGTCTGCTTAAATTGGGACGGCCATTGTCTCAATCAGAGTTCCTAACTCTTTCAATGTTGTTTCTCTTCACAATATTATAAATTTTTCTCCTGGTTCTTTTCACTTCACTTTGCATCAGTTCATATGTGTCTTCTCAGTTTCCTCTGAAACCATCCCAATATTTATTTCTTACAGCAAACTTCATTCAACTTCTAAGTATTGGAGTCATCAAACTCAAGTCTAGTGACTCTCATGGTCTTTCTTTTGCACCATGCTGCCTTAAAATTCATGCCCCATCAGTACACTATGACAGTGCAATCATCATCATTAGGGTCATGCATTTAGGAGAAAGAAAAGGCAGTGATTTAATGTCATCCTTGTGAAGAAAGTAGGGATTTGAGGTCGTTTTTCTGTGCCTTTGCCTTCAGCCAGCATTGCACCAAGATCATTCACATTAGTTTTCAGCTGCCCTCATTTCAGTTTTTAATCCTCTGAAGCATTAGACACTATTGATCAACCTCTTTCTCCTCCTGGATATTTTGTCTTCCCTGAGCTTCCATGATACTTATCTCTCTGTTGGTTCTCCTCCTACTTCTTGGGCCATTCCTTCTCAGTCATTTTTGCTAGATCACAACCTAAGCCCCACTACTTAGGCATGAATTAAATGATTAATTCAGGTCTTCATCACCTCATGAATTATTGCAATAGTCTGCTGGTGACTCTGCCTTCCTCAAACCTCTCCCCACTTCAGTGCATTCTCCATTCCACCACCAAAGTGATTGCAAAACTGTAGGTTTGATCATGTCACCCTCCCTACTGAATAAAATCTAGAGGCTTCCTGTTGCTTCTAGGAGCAAAAAATAGAAAATGTTTTGTTTGGCATTCAAAGTCCTTCATAACCTAACCCCCTCCTACTTTTCCAGTCTTTTTAGACCCTCCTCCTTGACAGATACTTTTCAGTTCATGACATTGGCCTTCTGGCTGTTCCACAAAGAAGACACTCTATTTCTCAGACTGTGCCTTATTCCTGGAATGTTCTCTTTCCTCTGTTCCAGTTACTGACCTCACTGACTTCCTTTAAATACCAACTAAAATTCTACCCAAACTCTTATTTACAGTTCTTTCCTCTTTTTAGTTCTTTTTTTCCCTCACATATAACTTACTTTACATATATATTTTTGTATGACTCCTCCTTTAGATCAGAAGCTTCCTGAGGGCAAGGACTGTCTTTTCTCTCTTTTTGTATCTCCAGTACTTAGCACAGTGCCTCGCACATGTTAGATATTTAAGAAATGTTTGCTGAATTGAATTGAATTGTAGGAGATGAGAAAAATTATTAAGACTTTATATATATATCATAATTGTTTGGCCAGTGAAAGACCTCAGAGCTCTGTCTACAGAGGCAAACAAAAATGATTTTAAGTATATTATGATGAAATATACCTCTCATCTCTTGGCAGAGAAGTGATGATGGAGTAGTGATGCAGTGTGAGATATGTGTTCTTAGACCTGGACAATGTGTTGCTCAACTACACACACTGATTTTCTAGAGGAGGCCTCTCTTGGGACTGAGGAAGAAGGAGAAGGCTCATGGTTAGTGGCCAGGATGAGACCTATGATCTCATTATCATAAAAAACACTCTTTATGAACCAGGCCAGCATCTTCTCTGAAACTTCAAGTCTAAGAGGGTTGTCTAGAGCGCTGAGAAGTCATGATTTGCCTAGGGTCACACATACAGGATCTCAACCCATGTCTTCCTGACTCCTTGGACAACTGCAGGTTGGCTGCCTCTAGTGATGCATATGTCTCTCTGGTAAAAAAGAAAAAAAGCATCTACAAAACATTTTAAATTCATAGAAGAAAACAAAAAAGTTGAAGAGAATACAAACAAAAAGTAGTTTTGTTATAATCTCATTAAAATTTATGTGTTATTTAGAGAGTATATATTATACAGGGAATTCCCTCCAAAGTCTTAATATATTTATATTAATTTATATAATATGTATTATATGTATTTTAAAAGATGTTATATAAATATTATATAATTAATTGATAGTGTTAATAAATGTTATATATAATATATACACATACACACATTCAAAGATAGATACAAACTTTATATGATAGGAATTCAGTTTCTTACACAATTTTTATTATTTATCTTTATATATTCAGATGTTTGTGCTTGTTAATGACTATTGATTTAAAAAGGAAATAAAGTTAGATGTGTAAGACCCAATCCTTGCCCTGTAGTTGGGGGGGGAGAAGACTAACACATCAACCAACAGTGATAAATATGATGGGGACAGGAAAATCTTCATTAGGGCTCCACCCTAATAAATCAGGCTTAAGAAAATGTAGCAAAAGGAGTTTGCTATTACATATAAGGCATACTTATGGGCCATACATTATAGGCGTGGCACTAAGCTCAGGCCTAACTTATTAGTTTTTTTGTAAATTGTATTTTTCCCCCAATTATATGTGAGGTAGTTTTTGACATTCATTTTTATAAGATTTTGAGTCCCAAATTTTTCTCCTTCACTCTCTTCCTTCCCGCTTCCCCAAAATAGCAAGCAATCTGATATAGGTTATACATGTGCAATCATGGAAACATTTCCACATTAGTCATGTTGTGAGAGAAAAAACAGAACAAAAGGGAAAAGCTGCAGAAAACCAAAAAGAGTAAAAATAGTATGCTTTGATCTGCATTCGAGATCCATCAATTTCTCTGGATATGGTTAACATCTTCTGTCATGAGTCTTTCAGAAGCATCTTGGATCATTGTATTGCTGAGAAGACCTCCCACTTAACTTTTTAAAGACAAACTTTTGTAACAAGAGAAATTAATTCTAGTGGGTTGAAATTATGAATTACAAAGGGGGGGGTCAGCTAGGTGGCTTAGTGAATAGAGCAGCCCTGGAGTCAGAAAGACCTGAGTTCAAATCCAGTCTCAGACATTTGACACACTTACCAGCTGTGTGACCTTGGGCAAGTCACTCAACCCCAATTGCTTTGCTTTCTCCCCCTCCAAAAACAAACAAACAAAAAGAATTATAAAAGGGGATAGGCTAGTATTGTGTGAATACTGAGTTTATAGTCCAGGTAGGATGCTCATTTCTAAAGGAGATCAAGGCACCTGTGACTGTTAGTCTCTGCCTAGCACATAGAGCAGCTTCCCTTTGAGAGGATGTTACATTTACCTGTGCAGCCTCTTGTCATGTATATCTCTAAAGGGTTTGAATATCATGGGTATGCTAGGATTTATGTGGTATAGTGGATAAATTCTTCAATAATATGATTGCATGAGTTAAGGTATATAGTACTGCTATTGTGACTTGCATTAAATCACATTACAACATGAAATTTCAAAAATTGTGCCAGAAACAACCTTATGAAGTATACAGTACAAGTGTCGCTATTTTACAGATAAGAATACAGTTATTCCCTTCCACATTGTGGGATTAGGGGCGTGGTATCCCCCCCGATCTGGAAAGTCCATGTAAAAATTGTTAGCCCTCCCTTTATACCAGAGAAGAAGTCTGAATTTTTTTTTCTTTTCTGGGGTACTTATGGTATTATGCATATATTTCATGCATTTCTAAGTTACTAAAACTTTTTCTGTCATCTCCTGGCCTTCATTTGTTATTGATGGCTTCTGTAAAACTCCCCCCAAATTCCCATTTGATTCCTTATGCTGATTCTTGATAGAGTGAAACCATGATGGGGAAAGTCACTATGTAGAAGAGACAACTGCACTCACAGAGATTAAGTGATAAAAAGTCATAGAGGTAGAAGGAGCTAAGCCAAGACTGTAACCTGCCTCCCAGTCTGTGATTGCTACTAGAGGGAAATCAGTGAGACTGGAGCAGTCAGGAAGGGTTTCCTAGAAGAGATGAGATTTGAGAGGAGCCTTGAACAGTAGAGTTTTCATGGGCAGTGAGGAGCAGGCTGAGTATTAATAGGGAATGCACACAGATGAGAATGAATGTGATAATGGATCAAAGACACCAAAGAGGTAAACCTGGGAGAGAAGAGGCTGCATGACTGGAGATCCAGTTAACTTCTACTAAAACATTAATGCTATTATTTTTTCTTCCAGTGACCACAACCCAAGCTGTTCTAGGAAATGACCCCTGGGAAGAACAAACATGGCCAGAGGTAAGAGCCTTGCAGGGTATAGAGGGACAGAACCAAGTCTTATTTTTGAAGCAACAATCTTCTCCCTGGGTTAATAAGGAGTATTAGGTTTTAATAATTTGTTTCCCACAGGGTCATTCAGGCCACTGCCATGGTGATGGCTGTCCAATTTTTGTCATTTGGCACATACACTTCTTGATACTCTCTCTTTGAGGTAGCAACTCCCAGGAGTATGCAAAAAGGATTAGTGGGCTCTGGTATATCTTTTAACCTTGAGACAAATAGGGTGACTTATTCCTGTCCATCTGGGTTAAGTCTTCCAGAACATCCCCAAGGCAAGCACCTGGACTGTCAGTTCTATCTCTATGTAATCAGCAATTGGAAGAAGATTGACTCCAAAACATTCATCCAAGAATTTCAGTTATTTGTATATTTCCCCCAATAATGGACTGCCCCCTTGTACCTTTTTAGTGTTGATGGAAAAATAGTTCCTCCACCTACAAGTGGTCTATGATGATTGAAACAGTATCAGAAATTACTTGAAGGAACAATAAAAATAGCAAACATTTATTAAGTGCCTGCAAAGTATCAGGTACTGTGCTAGTTACAAGGGATAGAGAGGCAAAAAAGAGAAGCAATACCTGCCCTCATGGGGCTTATAGTCCATCAGGCAAACATAACCTTCATTCATCCATTCAACAAGTATTTGTTAAAAACCTTTTATAGGTCAGGCTCTTAATTTTTAGGTGCTAAGGATTCAAAGTCCTTCAAAGAGCTTCCATTTGGGGCTTAAGGATGGGGGACTGACAACATGATCAGAGATCTTTAAAGACAAAACATAAAATTAATACTTGATGTTAAGGGAGGTTCAAGTCACTAACAATGTTGTAAAAGCTTGGTAAAAATAACAATAGCACTTACATAACTCTCTGAGATTTGCAAAATACTATACGTATATAATTTCATTTGACCGTCATAATAGCATTGGCAGGTAGGTGCTTCTATTATTCCCATTTTATAGAAGAGGAAGCTAAGGTAGAGAAAAAAATTTGAGTGACTTTCCCAGAGTTAAACAGAGAGTAAAAGTCTGAGGCAGGATTTGAACTCAGATTTTCCTGATTTTCTAAGTCTAGCCTTTTAGAGGTCCACTTAGACCACTTCAAAAAGAAAGAGTATTCAAATGCTGTTCCTACCTCTTCAAATGTATTTGCCAAACTTTTTTCAAGAGAAAATTTGTACACTTAGGCCGAAAGTTACATTGACTCTTGAGCCCCTAGGGTTCATTCAATAACAGAAAGAATTTACTTGCAAAACTTCCCCTCTAGCAACAAAGACCAATAAATATAATCTTATAGATTTGATTTTCCTCTTTCCCCACATACTCTCTCCTGTGAGGTGCCATGAGAATTACTGGCAAGTGTGTGGGAATATATTCTCTCTTAGTATGTCAGTAGGGCTACACAGTAGGCAGCTACAACTTTTGGAGAGAATGTGGTCATTTCTTTGGATCCCTTTGTATGTGTTTTCCATTCAATGCCATTAATACTTCCCATGTTCCTTTCTCATTGCAGGTCCTGAAGAATTTTCCATTTCCCTGCAGACCAGAGGAGATACCATCCAGCCCTCCATCAGAATCAGGTTGGTGCTTGAAGGCTATTGATTGGTGTTTGGGCTATTGATTTTTCATTGATTTTACCAATAGCAAATATAGTCTCTTAGTTTCTTGGATGCTGCTAACAGATCAGCCCACTCATTCCTAATATTTATTATCTCCATGCCTTTGTATTTAGCCAAGGTTAAATGAGGGTCGAGGGTAACTAATCTATTGGTGAGATGTCTATCCAAAGCATGTGAAGACGTCCTCTCACGGAATGGGCAGAAGAGTATGGTTTGTTCCAGTGGGCATGAAGGCAGCTGAAGCAGGTGCGGTGGAGCGCTTAGAGCTTAATCAGACATAAGTGATGCCAAAGTCACCCACGGCATCCTGGGTCACCGCCAGTCATCCTGACTTTTGTTTTGCTATTGGACTTAGTGAGGCTGACGACTCTGTACAACTCAACTCTGCCTCACTTCTACAATTCATGCTTAAATTAAGATGTCACCCATCATCCATTATTTTACCCCAACTTTGGGAAATCATTGGTCCTCTTAGAAAATGAAGGACAAATGACAGCCATCAAGGCAGTTATCTAAGACTACCATTGAATGAACCAAACCAGCATGAACCCTCTAGGTTTTGGCCTGAATGGGTGATCTTATCTAGCTTTCTTTCCTATGAATTGAAAATTACTGAGATTTTTGTGATTGTTCACTATGTTCTATGCCAGTGGTTCTCAGTTATTAAACTTTTTGGTCTTGAGACCTCTTTATACTCTTAAAAATTACAGAGGACCCCATAAAAGTTTTTAAAATTTAAATGAGGAATATATCCATGGATACTTTCGATATTGGAAATTAAAATGTTTTATTATTATGAAAATGAGGATTCCCCAGATCACACAGTTTTATGCACTGACCTTTGCCCTTCTTCTACCAGGTTTGAAAATAGAAAGGTAGTTGATTGGCCTGTCTTCTCCATCCCCCCCCTTTTTTTTTTTGCCTTTTGGAGGGTAACTGCGGTTAAGTAACTTGCCCAAGGTTACACGGCTAGTTTTTTTGTGTGGGTGTTAAGTGTCTGAGGCCAGAACTGAACTCAGGTCCTCCTGACTCTGGGGCCAGCGCTTTACTCAGTGCGCCACCTAGCTGTCCCACCATCCCTTTCAAATGTCTCCTTGCTTTAGGAGTTTTCCATTAGGAATTAGCTGTTTTCCAGATATCTCAATTCAATTTAATTCAACTCATCTATTAAGTTATCTACTCCTTGCTTTAAAAAAAAAAAGGCTTGGAAAAAAATGAACCGGTCCCCCTACCCTCAAGGAGCTTATATGCTTATATTCTATTGGAGGGATTAGAAACACAGACAATATGATGGCAACAGTTTTTCACCTGGGTCTTCTCCCTTGGCCCCTTTGTATTGAGAGGATAAGAGCTACTTCACAAAAACCTGTTTAATGAATTCATTTGTTCCTTATCAATCTTAAATTAATTGAGAATTTCCATGTGATTATTATATAGTTATATGGTGATTTTGATCTGGTAAAGCAAACTTCTTGGGGACTAAGAGGCTTCTTAAATTTTCCCCTTTTCATCTTTCATAACATGACCCATAGCCTATGTCAGTTGTCTCCATTAAGATTCACTTTTTGAAAATAATAGTGACTTAGTTGTACAAAAGTTAGAGATGCATTTCATTTGCATACAATTTACATGGGAGCATCATTTTTAATATATTATCTACCCTTAGGCAATCTTTAAGCTAAAGTTATCATCTTGTCAGGGCCTGGTCAGGAAAAGGGCATCATGGTGTGGTGGAAAGACCATTTAGCTTTAGAATCCTGGGACTTGAGTTTGAATCCAGCTTTGCCCCTCACAAAGTGTATGACTTTGGGCAAGTTATTTCACTTCTCAGCCTTAGTTTTCTCATTTGCAAAATGAGAAAGTTGCCATAGATGACATGGGGTAGGAGGCTGGTTGTAAATGTATGCAATATAATTAAATGGTTGTCCTTTAAATTATATTTCCATATATTCACTGACTTAAATCCCTCCCTCTAGAATGCATTGTGGGGGGAGGGTAAGTAAAAGGAAGGAATAGAAGGGATAAGAGTAGGGAGAGAGGGGAAGAGAGAAGGAAATAAACGAGTAGAGAAGGACCAGGGACCATAAGACATAGAGCTAAGAGCCAGGTTTGGGCAGGACAGAGAGGCCCTGAGAGATCTCTGGTGGTCTGCTACTTTGAAGAATGAAAGTCTAGTGAGTCTCTGGGGAGGAATGATTAATTTTCCCTTCCTGGTTCCATTGTCCCATTCATGTTCATTTCTTGCCCTGATTTTGGATATTTTTGAAATCTAGAGCTAGAAGGAAGCTCAAACCCCCCTCAGTTTACAGTTGAGGAAAATGAGGCCCAGAGAGGTTGTGATTTTCTAAGGTCATACAGTAAGTGTCATGGGTGGGATCTGAATCCAGATCTCAATGGTTCTAATCTCTGCATTCTTTATGCTGCCTCCTTCCTCTAATTCTAAGTATCAGTTCTTGAGGATGGGGTTTTCCACATGGATTCTGCCTGGGAATGTTAGTCTACCCTTTCTAAATGGGATTCTTGCCTTCACAGTTCATGCTCTGAGAATCTCTGACATCAAAGTTGTTGGGGCCATTGGCAACCTGGAAACCGTAAGTACTTAAAACAGCTTGGGGAAGGATTCAGGGCTTCGATAGGATGATAATCAAGGCTACAAACCTGAAAACACAATCAAGCATTGAACAATGGCCTTAGATGGGATAAGAATTTGATTCAGATTCCAATTCAGTTGCTCATGTTTGTGTGATCTTGGGTAATTTGGTTAATTTCTCTGGATCTTATTTTCATCGTCTGTAAATTGAGGACATGACCTATAAAGTTTCTTCCACTTCTAAATTTGTGATCATAAGAGAGGAAGTAATTGTGTTTTTGAGAAGTCCTAAAAAAGCCTACGCAGAGGCTGGGGGTGGTGGTGTCCAGGGTCCAGGGTCCTGGCCCCTGTCTGCCGTCTAAAAGAAAGGAAACCTGTCCAATTCCTTTAATGAATTCAAGTCTACAGTCTAGGTAAGTAATCTCTTCATGGTCCTAGTTGTTCTGCCTCTGAATATGCTTTAATTTATCAATATCCTTCCTAAAATATGGTGTCTAGAACTGAATAAAATGCTAATCACGTGAACTGACTAGGGTGACAGTCATATCCACTGTTCTGGAAATTATGCTTCCTGATGTGTTCTAAAAAGGTCATCACCTTTGTTTGAGGGTTTGGGGCTGTTGTGGTGAATGGTTAACTTATATTGACCCTGGAGTCCACTTAAACCCCTAGATCTTTTTTTTTTTTTGAGACTGAATTTCCCCATCTTTTCACTCAGTCCCACTATTGAGCTCTTTGACCTGCTCCTTTTCTGACCCAGGTTTGCCCTCCGTTAGGGCAGCCTAGTGACCTCCTGCTCAGGTTCTCATGGTACTGGGGCTAGATTTAGTGCAGTTAGACACTCAATTGGCTTTAGCGCTACAAAAGCTCAGTATTCCTGAGCTCAGTAACTCCAGCCTCCATATCCTCAATAGCAGAGATTATAGGCACACACTCCCATACCCAGCTTCTGTCTCCTAACTATGCCTTCCCCATTTTGTACTTATCAAGTTGGTTTGAGAGCCAAATGTAAAGGAAAATGCATATGCATCTGTGAATATTAATCAGAGAATCATAAAATGTTAGGACTGGAAGAGACCTTAGAAGTCTAGACCCTTTTTTTTTTTTTTAAGCAGTTGGGGTTAAGTAACTTGCTCAAGGTTACAAAGCCAGTTATTTCTGGTTGTGGTGCTAAGTATCAGCCTGGATTCAATCCCAGGGCATCCCGACTCTGGGGCCGGTGCTCTTACTCACTGAGCCACCTGGCCACCCTGACCCTTTTTTTTTTAAATAGAAAAGAAAATTAAATCTTAAACAGAGGAAGCAACCTGCTTAAGGTCACACAGATAGTAAATGACAGAGTCAGGATTTATAAGATCATAGATTTAGAACTAGAAAGGACCTCTCATTTTACAAATAAAGAAACTGAGACCCAGAGAGGGGAATTGACTTCATCTTACCAGGCATCTAAAGTCATTCAAATGACTTAGCCACACCAGGCACCCAAAGTCACAATGGTAGTAAATGGTAGGGCAGGCATTTGGACCTGGGTCCTCCAACTCCTAACCCAGTGTTCTTTCCAATGTATCTTTCTACCATATTCCAAACCATGGGGAAGGGATGACCAACAGACAATTTTAGAAAATTCCCATTGACTAGAATGAAAGCTGACAGCTTCCTGTCGCTTACTTTATGCTAAGAAATGGAATGTGTGTGGGTGTGGGTGTGTGCGCGTGCACTGGAAGTTTATAAATATATATGTATATACATACACCCAAACCCCTTCCCCCCATACACACATATACATATATATGGAGGGAGAGAGAGCAGTAGTTTATAAACACGTATATACATATACACATATGTGGAGGGAGAAAGAAAACACTAGAAGTTTATAAATATCTAGGTATACACGCAAACACACAGACACACACAACAGAGTCTCTGGAAGGGAAGGGAAATAGCTCCCTCTCCCCTGCTGTTCTTGAAAGGGGTTGAGCTGACAGTTCCTGTCAATCAGGCCCCCTTGGTCTCTGTTGGAGCCTGGGGGCTGTCATCTCCACTGAGCAGAATAGCTTGCTCCCCAGTGACTCTCCCAGAGAGACCAGAGCTGGAATCCTTAATGGGGAACTGAAGGTTACATTGCCTTCAGGTTCTCATCTGAAGCCTGTTGCTTGGTTTCTGCCTCTGTCAGGTGCTGAGAGGAGGACTTAGGCCTTCATGTTCATCAGGAGTCATCAGCAGCACACTGAGGACTGAATAACTTTGGGCCTAGCTCTAAAGAAATCAAGCTGTGCAAAAGTACAACTTTTTTTTTTTAAAGAAGAAAATAGTGTACCAGCACCTACAATCTCTTCACTATTATGCTAGTATTAATCAGTCAATGAACATTTATTAAGCACCTACTCTATGCTAGGTACTGAACCTCATAAGTACTGAGGATACAAAGAAATCCCAGAATCTCAGAGTCCAAAGGGACCTTGGACACTGTGTAGCTCCATCTGTACCTGAACAAAAATCCCCTAACACAACTGAATTATGAGCAGAGTCTAAGGCATACAGTATTCAATGAATCCTTTTTCACTGATTGTTTGAAAGACTTTTGGTAAATTGAGCCCCAGAAAAGGGAGGGGAGTGTGTCATCAGAGGTTACACAGCTAATTAGAGATGGCAAAGCCAGGATTGCACCCCTGTCCTCCTGGTTTCCAGTCTATTATTCTTTCCACTATTGGTATTTGGTAAGGGGAGGGAGATGGCAATTTCTCCCTTCCTTATAAGCACAGGGTACCATTGAGCCTTTCCTGGATCCCAGGGGTTCTTCCCCTTCCTTTGGGAGACTGTTGAGTTCATAGTTGAGTTCAGAGAGGAATTGAAGCTTAGAATTTGCCTTTGCATGACTGCTGTAATCCTTAGATGGTATGATTCATCTCCTGTGTCTTTTCCAGACCCCAGATGCAAGGATGATCCTGAAACAGCAAAAATGGTAACTGGGAATTGTTGTTGGTATATTTGTGACAATCTGGCAATTACTATTGCCATCTACAATGGAACAGGCTTTATGCCATATCGGGGGCATTATCAATAGGCATAGCTTGGGTTGGCCTGCCGGGGTCAGAGAAATGACAGGGTGGGGGTAGTCTAGAAAATGAACAAAATAATGGAAGAATTCTAGAGTCAGAAGGGATCTCAAAGTCTGGCTGGTACAGTACATGCCTGAGAAAGAATTCCCACTATCTACATGTCTAGAAAAAGGTCAGACCTCCGGGGAAGAGAGCCCACTGACTTCCCAAGTTAGGCCAATCCATCTGGGGGCAGCTCTAACTGTTAGAAAATTTTTCCTGATAATAAATCTGAATTTGCCTCTTTGTAATGTCCATCCATTCCTCCTGGGGCCAAACAGAAGTTGTCTCATCCTTTGATATAGCAGCTCTTCAAATGCAACAAGTACAGTGTGTGGTCTCATTAGGGCAGAGATCAGGAAAACTTTATCCATACTTCTCTTAATGCAACCCAAGTTTACCTTAGCAAGGCTGTTCTACCAGATTGTTGACTTAGATTGAACTGGTAGTCCTCTGAAAACCCCAGATCTTTTTCAAACTACTATCTAAACGTGCTTCCTCCATCTTGTACTTCTGAAGTCAATTTCTTTAACCCAAATGGAACACTTTAAATTTATCCACATTAAATTTCTTCTTAATATCTTTAGGCCAATTTCTCAAGCAGTCAAGATCTCTCTGTGTCCTAACCCCATCATTCAGTATGGTATCTGTTATATCATCTACAAATTTGATGAGGATGCTATCTATCATTCTATCCAAGTGATCGTTAAAAACTAAGCAAATTCCCTCTTAATATACCTCACTTAAAGAGGAGGGCAGTTCTCTGACTCTAGGCACATGTTGTCTGGTCTTTCACATTCAAGGACAAACCTAGAACCTAGTATTATGGGGTAGGGTTGAATCCAGAAATGCTTTGAAATATAAAACTAAGCAAGAATCTGATTACATTGGATTGCAGATGATAAATATAATACATCAAATAAGATAATTCCATCTTTACTTCTTTTTGCAGGACTGAAAGAATCAAAGTACAGACATGCACACAAGTGGTGACAGGTAAGGCTTCTCTAGTCCCATGCAGTCCTAACAACCTTTCCTTCCCAATCAACCACTCAGTCAATCAACAAACACTTAAGTGCCTTCTATGTGTCAGGTACTATAGAATGTCAGAATTGGATGGTCAGCATCCTCTTTTAAAAGATAAAGAAATAGAGACTCAGAAAGGTGAAAGGACTAAATAATACTTCACAAAAATAGTGCTTTAAGGTTTTCTTCCCAGGATAACACCGTGAAAAATGCAGAGCTATTGAGTTGTTTCAGTCTTGTCTTGATTCTTCATGACCCTGTTTGGGGTTTTCTTGACAAAGATACCGAAGTAGTTTGCCATTTCCTTCTCCAGCTTATTTTACACATGAGCGAACTGAGGCAAACATGGTTAAATGACTTGTCCTGGGTCACATGGACAGTAAGTACTAGAGCTGGGATTTAAACCCAGCTCCCCAGAGTACCAGCCAAGTCTGGTCATCCCTCTATTCAAATTCAGTATAGTTCTAGGTCACCTAAAGATAAGGAAAAAAAAACCTCTTTATCCTCAAAACTTTACCATTAATTGATTAATTGTCAATTAATTAATGTGAACATTTATTGAGTACCTACTATGTGTCAGCCACCGTGGTAGGTGCTTTATAAATATTCTCATTGTCAGTGTCAGGAGGGGTTGATGGGAGCTAGAGATGTTGGGGGAAGGGTAGCTGGTCACTCACAAGGGGCAGGTCTCTCCTAAAAGGAGGCTGGGAAGAGACTGACAAACTTTTCAGACTTCGAACTTTTGTCTAGGCTCTGGGGCAGAAGGGATAGGGAGAGACTGAAGCTGCACTAGGAGGTATTTTTGTCCTCCAGCTGCAAAGGCAATGGCCCTGATTTGCATGATTTCTGAAGAATATTTCTTTAGTTTGTCTTTTGATACCTTATGCATATAAAAGAGCTTTTCGTCTCAGAGTGCCAGCCTTCTCTTTTAGCTGAATAGTTAGGGATTGGGTCAGAACCCCAGAAGTGCACAGCCAGGTGTGCCAGGGAGTCAGACAGCATCAGAGGACCTGAGATTTAGAGCTGGAAGGGACCTTAACTATCATCTATCCTGGGCACCTTCCTCATTTTACTGGAAACTGAGGCTGCAGATGAAAGGATTTCCAGACTCACAGTTCTACAGCTGGAAGGGGAGCTTCTCTCTCATTTATCTAACTCAACCTTATTTCACAGGAAAGGAAACTGAAACCAAGGTCCCAGGTCACACAGGAAGTCAATAGAAGAGTCAGGATTTGAAGCCAGGCCTTCTGACTCCAAATCCAGAAATCTTTTCACTGTATCCAGCTGCTTCCTTTAAACACAAAGGTGCCAAGTGAGCAGCATGCCAAACACAGGCTACCAGTGAAGTTTGAGGTTCAGGAATCAGGTTTCTTGCATTTTAAACACTTCAGTTTTTCTTCCACATATGGGCCTAATAGTTTGACACTTCATAGGGTGGGTGACTGGCCAGATTTAGTCACCAGGTCCACGGATGTGCCCTATCCCCACCATACACCAACCTTCCTCTCCACTCATCACTTGGAAATAAACCCTTCCATTTCAGAGTTAGAGGCTGTAGGCTTATGGGATTTAAAGGTCACCTCTAAGTTCCTTTCCAATTCCTTCATTTTACAGTTGAAAAAAATGAGACCCAAAGAGTGGGTGTGACTTGCTAGAGGTTACACAGGCAGCTTATGTTGGAGTCCGGATCTGATCTCAGGTGCACTGATTCCCAGTCTAGTTGGCATTACAGAGTTAGAGCTTGGGAGTCATTTACAGAGGTGGGAAACCTGTGGTCTTGAGGCCACAGGTGGCCCTCTAGGTCCTCAAATGCAGCCCTTTGATTGAATGTAAATTTTGGAGTCAGTGGAACGGCTGCACCTGAGGCCCTGGAAGGCCACCTGTGGCCCGGAGGCCGCAGGTTCCCCACCCCTCTAGCCCAATCCTTTTTGGCCCTCTTTGCTTCATCAGAGCCTAGATTCAAACTAAGGTCCTTTGACTTCAGCATCAACTGCCTGCTTTTCAAGGGTTTACAGTGGAATGACTGTCTGAAGGAACACTTCAAGGTGAAGAAATGCACTCACTCTGTTATTAATCTATTCAGAAATGAACATTCCCACCTTTTCCCATAAGAAAGTCAGAGTGAGGTTGAGATTTCCTGAAGTTTGAGACAGTGACCTCAGTTCTAGCCTGGGAGAGAGCCCAATGATGGGACAAAAGTTGGGGTTTCATCTTTGTATTAGTGTAAAATAGGTACTTTGAACTTGGTGTAACTGACTTGGGGTTACTTCATGAGCTCCAACTGAACTCTTCCACTACAGATATTTCCCATGATTCTCTCACCACCAAGGGTCCCCCATATTATTGTCCCATTTGCACATCTATCTTTGCTTGTTGCTTCCTAAGCACCCAGCCTTATACAGGAGTAAGCTATTGAGATCCCACTGTAGGTATGAGTTTGGCTTCTCTGTAGTTGAGGGGGGGAAAATGGTAATAGCTAATACTTTTATAATCCTCACAATGTGCCAGGCACTGTGCTAAGGGTTTTACAATTGCTCTCTTTTTCCTCACGACAACCCTAAGAGATAGGTACTGTTATTATCACCTCCACTTTATAGATGAGGAAGCTGAAGCAAACAGAGGTGAAGTGACTTGCTCAGGGTCACCCAGCTAGGAAGTTTCTGAGGCTGAATTTGAGCTCAGGTCTTCCTGATTCCCGGCCTAGTACTCTATCCACTGCACTGCCCTGTTACCCTTAGGAAAGGACTGCACTTTGGAGTTAGGAAATTTGGGGGCAGTCCTGCCTCTGTCACTTCCTAGGTACATGATCTTAAGGAAATCAGCTTCTCTGGTGCTCAGTTTTCCTCATCAGTAAAATAAGAGAATCAAGCCAGATGATCCATAAGGTCTATCCCTTCTCTTTCTAACATTCCGTATTTTTGCTATAAGAGGTAATATTGATTAGGGATGATGGAAGACTGGCTCCTTCAAAGGATAGAAACTTAATTTAAAATCTGTCTAATGGGAGAAAACTTGACTATACCAAAATAAAAGAACCGATTACTATTTGGGAAGCTAAGACAATTCCCAAAGCCCTAGGCAAACCAGAGGAATTAGGAAATCAGCAGATCAGCAGAATGTTAAGTAGGGAGAGGCACAGAGTAGTATACTGGGGAACTGTATAAATATAATGATTTGTCAAATACATATGAAAAAGATCAGTGGGTCACAGTGAACAAGATGATCATAAGTTGGGAAAATAATGTCCATACCTTTAAAGCCTTTACAAAACATCTTTCCTTGAAGAGCTTTCACATATATAGATAATCTCTTTTGGTCTCAGAGAGTCAACTTGAAGTGTAGTGAAATTGTTTCTCAGGCTGATTCCTTCTTCCTGCTCCAAAGAATACAGTAGCATAAACACAGAGGAGAGGAACACACAGACACACACACAGCTGCACACACAAACATAGATCTTTCCACTGTGACTTTTGTGTTCTTGGTATTCTTTGTCTACATATACAACACTCGTGTATATGTGTATATATGTGTGTTTAAACACATACAAGCATATTTGTATACACCATCCCCTAGCCAAGACTCCTGCCTTGACAATATCCAAACCATTTAGTATTCCTCATCCGTGGAGCAGAAGGTATCTTTCATTTATAATTCAGAGGATCAGATTCATGATTGCTAATGATGAAGTAAAAAAGGGTTAAGCAACTAGCCCCATAATGTGAATTTAGTGTTAATGCTCAGAGGAAAGATTAAAATAGAGAGGTTTTCTGATTTTCTAGCCTAACAATTTTCTCCCTCATCTGTGACCTGCAGGGCCTCAGATTCCCTTGATGAACTTAATGTAGTTCTGAATACTATTAGGGAAAGAAATTTAAGTGACCTTTAAAATGATAAAGTGCCCTTTAAAATGATTTTTCTCTGAATACATTGGGTGCAACTGGACAGGGACAAGGAGAAAAAGAAAATAACAGAAGAGATAGGGATTGTGGAGGTGTCCTTCTTTCTCTTCATCCAGCTCTTTGGAAGTTTTGCCTCCATTTCTCCTGGCAGCAAGATGTAGCTTACTATTTCTGAAAGTACTATTTTTAGCCATCCTCTGGCACAATCAGCACCGGGTCATGTTCTCTATGTGCATGAGCTGCCTGAAACTCTCCTCTGTCACTGGAGGGAGCCGAAGAAAGGTTCTTTGCCTAGAGATGGACACTGTGTTTAGTACTGATTTTTTTTTTTCCTCATCAAGGGACCGCTGCCAGGCCAATTCTGCAGCTAATACAGGGGGAAGATCCCTCCCAGTGGGCCTAGTGGTGAAGGATAGAACTTGAGTATTGAACAGGGACACAGGAATTCCAGCCTGCTGCATTAGAGGAGATATAGCCTAAGAGTATTAGGAAATTCGAGGCCATGTCTTATGAAGATTGGAAGAAGAGACTGCAGGTGTTTAGCCTAGAGAAGAAAAGCATTTGGCAGCAGAAGGACAGGACATTATAATTATCTTTCTGTATGTGAAGGACCGTCATATAAAAAAAGGATGACACTTTGGCCTCAGAAAGCTGAACTAGAACAAATGGGTCGAAATTATAGTGACAGAGTTCAGCTTAATTTTAAGGAAAGTTACCTAACAATGAGGGTGTCTCAGTGGAATGGGTTTCCTCAGGATGTAGTTTGTTCCCCATCACTGGAGGTCTTCAAGTGAAAGGAGAATGTTGTTGGCTATATTTTAGAGAGGATTCCTGTTCAGATGTGAGGTGCACTACTACTACTACTAGCTAATATTATGTAGCACCTGCTGTGTGCTATGTACTTGTGGTAAGCATTTTTATAATTATGATCTCTTTTGATCCACACAACTACCCTGGAAAGTAGGAGTAGGTATTACTATTTTCCTCATTTGACAGATGAGGAAATTGAAGTAAACAGAGGTTAGGTGACTTGTCCTGGGTCATATAGCTACTAAGTGTCTGAGACTGGATTTGAACTCACAAAGATGTCTCACTGACTCCAGACCTGTGCGTTATCTGTTGTACCCCCTAGCTACCTTAGAAGACCCTCGAAGTCTCTTCCAATTCTGACATTCTATCATCAACGATTCTATAAGTGTTAACTAGTTAGTTCCATCCTCATGAATCTCTGATCTAAAAGCAGCTTGAAAATTAGTTCTTTCAGATTTCATCAAGAGGTTCAGTCCATCTGTCTTGCCACTTTCATGTTCACCTGTTGATGAGACTTTGCCAAGAGTTGGAATTGAGTAAGTTCCTTTGCTATTTCTTTCATTGATGCCCTACTCTCTGTCGTCTTGGAAACCCAAACCTGCCCGCTGAGGACTGTGGGATGAGGGCATCCTCAATGGACTCACACTGGATTAACCAAATCGCCTTTTAAAATAGAGACCAGCATTAATCTTGTCCTGACATGGCTTTCCCATGCTGCCTTCTGTATGATAAATGGGCCTGTTTTCTCTAATGAGGTCAGCAAACTGATCTGGGGGAATCAAGGGAATGAACAAAATAGATTCAGTCACTGAGATTATTTATTACTCTCAACTAAGTAGGGGTGGGAGTTTCCAGCTCCCTCATCAAAGACCTTCCTAGTAGCCCAGAGGTATCCCCACTAAGAGCTTCTCATACTTTACATTTTCATAACCTTAGAATAATGTTTATTGAATTAAAAAGATGTACACACCTCAATGATCTTTCTTTCCCTCCCTCTCTTCCTTTATTTTTTTTTCTTTCTTTTTCTTTTTGCTTCCTAGACATCTGAGGGCCCAGGCTAGAGAACTGGTACAACTTATGAGAAATAACAAGGTAAGGAACTATCAAACCCACTTTACCAAGTGACTTAAATAGGCCAGATTTTCTAGACTCAGTTGGTTAGGAAAGTTAAGAAGGTAAGATCTTTTTATTAGAGCTATGAATAGTACTTTGGTGCTTGTAACATATCCTTAAATCAATTTTTTTTGGGGGGGAGGAGGTTTAGAGGGGGAAATGCAGGGCAATTTGTGTTAAGTAACTTGCCCAAGGTCACATGGCTAGTAAGTGTTTAATGTCTGAGGCCAGATTTAAATGCAGGTCCTTGTGACTCCAGGGCCAGTGCTCTATTCACTGCGCCACCTAGCTGCCCCTTAAATCAACTTATAAAGGTAAATTTAGTTGAGGAGGTTGTGGTACATCAGGAGAGTGATACTGGAAAGCTTCCATGTCACTGCTAGAGCTTAGTATGACTAGGTCAGGGCTCACTTGGGGAGAGGAAACCAACTGGTAGCTTTCTTGTATGACAAAAATTAAATTTTTGGGGGGGGCAATTGGAGTTAAGTGACTTGCCCAAGGTCACATGGCTAGTCCATGTTAAGTGTCGGAGGCTGGATTTGAACTCAGGTCCTCCTGACTCCAGGACCAGTGCTCTATTCACTGTACCACCTAGCCGCCTCCTAAAATTATTATTTACTCAGTAGTAAGCTTAGTTTTTTCTATGCTGTTGATGGAATGCCAGGTGTACCAATATCCTCTACATTTTGGTGCCTTTTGTCAAATCTCCATTGCCATGTCTGAGTTATGTTTATGTTTTAAACACCAGGCCTTACTGTCTTCTCTCTCTGCTCTGATTTCTTTTTCATTTCAGCAACTGAATTTTCATAATGACTGGAAGCTCATTAATGTCTTCTTCAATACCCAGAGCCAGTGTCATCCTTGTCCCTCCAGCCAAAAGGTAAAATGGCGGCTTCACTGTCTGAAAATTGCCTTCCCTGATTTTATCTGCTGTTCTACCTGAGGTTTGTGGGTATGGAGCAATATAGATCATCAGCATTAGCCTTTTTAAAGAGCACTGAGAAGTTTAATAAATGAAACAGCATTTTAGAGTCTTCTCCCCCAACAAGGGACTCAAAGAACTTTCAAATATGAAGAAGACCAATTTAACATTTATGAAACATCTGTTCTGTGCTAAAACAAGGCTCTGTGGTACCCTTCAGTGCTCTATTCACCTTTCATTTACCCTGGGTAAATGAAATTGAGTGAGAATGTGAACCTGGGAATACCAACTTCCCACTCAGTAAATATTTATTTCTCCTTTTTAAAATCTTGATTTCCTAGGAATAAAAGGTTGAGAGAGTAAAAGAAGGGTTAGAAACTAATAATAGCTCATTTCTGCATATTTATAATTTACTAAGTTTTTTCTTCCCAGAAACCAATTGAAATTTTAACAGTGCATTTTAATAATCTCATTTTACAGCTAAGGAAAAACAAGTTCAAAGAAGCAAAAGGTTACACAGTTGAGAAATATCAGTTATTTCTTCTGCCCATCTCCAGACTAAAGCCAGCATCCTATGATTCTCTAACATCTAGTTTCCTCTTACTGTTATGACGGCTGTGATTTTTTTTTCTTTTTGCTGTCCTCCCAACTCCTTTTGTGTTTTCCTCTCCTATCCCCTGGCCAATGGGCAGCTGGGGGGCTCTCTTGCTTTCTCTAAGACTGTGGAATCCCACCTATACTTGCCCGCCCTGTAATTTGTAAGTACCCCATGGCTAACATTCCAAGCTTAAATCCACTATCAGCCCATCCTTAAACCACACACTTGGGCCATAAGTTAGACTCTTGGCTTGCTACTTTTGAAAATTTCCCAACCATTGTTGGAAAGAGGCCTCATTATTTCTAATTCATGTGCAGTAGGAAATCAGAGACAAGAAAAATAGTGTGTAGTTCCTGAGGGCAGGGATTGTTCCTTTTTCTTGTTATATACTTAGATACCCCAGGAAATATGTCCAATGTGAGAAGCTTGTTTGTTTGTTTTGTAAGTGATTAGCAAACTCTATGTGAATCAAAGAAGTTGACTTCAGCCAGGAAGTTGGGGCCATACATATAGTGCTCTAAAAAATAAGTTCAACAGCTAGAGTACTAGATTTGGAAACAGCCAATCAGGGTTCAAATCCCAGCTCGGACATTTATTAGCTAGGTAATCTTGCTTTCTCTGGGTTTCAGTTTCCTTTGTTAAGTGAGGGTGCTAGACTGGCCAATCTTTAAAACTCCTTCCCATTTGAAATCCTATTTGTAAAAAAAAAACCAACTAAATTGTAATACTGGCTCTTTCTCTAATTAACTATTGACCTAGGGGCTAGCTCCTCACCTTCTCCATCCCTCAATTTCCTTTTCTGTCAAATGCAGATGTAGAATTGGATGATCTCTAAGGCCCTTTAGAAAAGGGGTGCTATTTTGATGAAAAGAGAGCTAGATTTCAAATTTGGGGTTTCAGGTTTGAATCCCATAGTTACTGGCTCTGAATGATCTCTTTTTTTGTTCTTTATTTGTAAAAGTGAGATCATAACACTTTGTGCTTCAAAGAGGTATCCTTGGAGAGGAACTTAATGAATCACAAAGTATTATAGAACATGGGTAATTATTGGACTGAGTCAAAATCCAACCTCTAGCATAGCACCTTGCCCATGGTAACAGCCATTGGCATAGCACTTCGCCCATAATAAGCACATAATGCTGAATTGAAATAATGAGAATAAAAGGCAAGAACATGGAATGGTTAACCATAGATGTGCTAACAGAGTACAGAGCAAGGAAGAAAAAGAAGGGGAAGTTGTTTTCAGCTAAGGGAGGGCCTGTCAGGAAAGACTTCGTGTTTAGAGAGAGAGAGAACGTGGGTCTATATCAGCTAAGGTGAAAATACATGTTCCTGAATCCTTCGTTTCAGGCAGCTGAAACTTCCTAATGCGACAGGTCTAGTTCTACTCTAAGACCTGGCAATTTTATTTTGAGGGGAGCTGGCCCACTGCCCTCCTCTGAGTGGAATCAATACCTCAGGGGACTGGCAGCTGTCATAGCTTCTCTGCTAGTGTTCCCCAAGGGAATAAAATAACTGTCAGGCCTCTTTCCCAGCAGCCCTGGCGGTCTGCCTGGGCCCTGTAGCCTCAGGGGACAGCCAGCCAATGTGGGAATGGCTTAGGTTGGGTAGAGGTTGGTTTGATTTTTCCAATGATAAAGGGGGAGTATCCATTTATGGTGTCAATCTCACATGCATTTTGAGGAACTCTGAAAGATAATTTCATTTTTCCCAGCTACAGGGAAGGAAGAAATATGTTTTATGGGGTGAAGTATTTTACTTACCTGTCTAAAAACAAGGACCAATGCAAGAAAGGGACCCAGGCTGTCTCTTTCTCTGGTGAATTCTTTTCCATCTTGGTAATAATATAGAGGAGGAGCAGCCTAATAGAATTCTATTTATAACAACATTTGTCTGTTGAGCACACTAGAAATCCAAAGATGAAACCAAATTTTTCGCCTTATCCTCAAAGGGTGTACATTCTCACGTGGGATGTTCCTTGTGGGCAAAAACTATTTTATTTTTTATCTCCAGGGTCTATCACAGGGCCTGTTACATAGTAGGCGCTTTATAAACACTTGTTGAATGATTGATTGAATGAATGACATCTTGAGGTGAATGAGGAAGCCTTAATCTCTAGGTGAATTTCTTTCTTCTTTGCAGGACTGAGTTCCTTTGGGAAAAAACCCTACTACCCACCAAACCTTAGGAGAAAAATTCCCATTGCCCAATGCCTGTGAAGGGCAGTTAGACAGCTGGCCAGGCAGTGCTTATCATACCCAAGCTTTGGCTTTTGCTTTATCCTTTTCTGATGTATAATATCTCATTTGCTTGGGTTTTTTCCTCTTTTGGTAGGTAAAATAGCTGAAGAAAACTCAGCAATAGCTATAAACAGTAAGACCCCTAGAGATTTAGCCCCTACGATATCTGGTTGCTGGAGAACTATCATATAGACTAGGTTTGTCCTCTTGGCCAGTGGAGGGAGACAGGTCTCCAGTAAACAAGTATTCCAGCAAGAAACCTTCTGCAGAAACCTTCTCTAGGGCATCTCTCTTCTTTCTTGTAGGAGGGTCACATGACCAGTAGTATGCAAGAACTAACAAGAGTCTTGGACTATTTGCATCAGGAGGTAAGGATTTTTCAGAACTCTATTTTCCACACTTCTAACACATTGGTATCTCAGTCCCTCACCCACCTGCAGAGAAGGCTTAGCTGCACGATGAACAAATGACATCATATTCCCATCAACTAAAAGTTCCATCAACTAGAACTTATCCATCCCCTTTCTTGTCCTGAATGCTTGGTCTCTCTTAATGAAGCAGCTGAAGGCATGAGTTTTGGGGGCTGAATTATGCCCAAGATCAAGAGCTATCTGAGCTATCTCAGTCAACCCTTTAACATATTAAATAGTAAACCACAGGTACTTGGCCATAAGCTCTGGACCCCTGGATAGGACATTGCTATGATAAATTTCTGTGTGGGAAGAGGAGTAATGAAGCCCTCATGGCCAGTGGTTATCTCAGTTGTGTGAGCAATAAAATGCAAGAGCCCAGAGACCTCCCAGAGATTGCTCACAGGCTGGCATGTTGAGAAGGTAGGGGTTGCCTGGAAAGGGATGGATGAGGACATTTTGTTTTCTTCTGGAACATTCTGTTACCTATGGCGAGGCCCATTAATTTGTAACTCCTTATTCTAAGATGTAAGATTTGAGACATAGCCTGGTGTAGAAGAATGAATATTGGTGGAAGGGAGGGAGAAAGGAAGAGAGGAAGGGAGAAAAGGAGGGAGGAAGCATTTCTTAAGTGTCCACTTAATATGTACCGGCACAGTGCTAAGTGCTTTACAAATATCTCATTGGATCCTCAGAACACACCTGGGAGTTGAATGCTATTATTACTCCCATTTTATAATTGAGGAAATTGAGACTGAAGTTAAGACACTTGCCCATGTATGCGAGGTCAAGTTTAAACTCATCTTCCTGCCTTCAGCCCCAGCACTGTCCACTGCACTACCTTGAGAGTCTGAGTACCTGTGTTCAAGTTCCACAATTACTGATGTTTTCTAGCTGTGTGACCCTGGGAAAGGCTCTGTATCTCTCTGTGCCTAAGTTTCCTAAATTCTTAAGTTGGAATGATAATGCCACTGACCCCATAAGAATGTTGGGAAAGTGCTCTGTGACCCTCCAAACACTATGCGTTGGTAGGGAGCACTGTCTTGTCTGCTGATACATGTCCATTCTTATGTGTTCACCTGATGCACATAGTTTTTCTCTCAGTGAGGACGCTGTTGCTCCTAATGTTAGTTTTCTCAGGGGAGAAAGGTATTTTTATGGACTGAGTCTTGCTCCTCTCCCCAGGAGAAAGTTTCCAGATACCATCCTGAGATGATGTCATTTCAGAGGAAGTTCTGCCCTTAAATCAAAAGAACATATGTTTCTCTCTAAGTGGACTGGACAGATACCTTGCAAAGCTGGGTTAAAGCATTGGAAACTTGGTTTTGTCTGTCCTGCCTCCATTTTAAAAAACTGTACCCTCACTGGAGACTTTGGGTTCACACTGTGTTTTGGTCATGGGGTCAAAGGAGTCCCATGATTTGAGATAGGAGAGCATGGGTCATTGTAGCCTAGCTTACATGGGTTTTATTGAAGATAGGCATAGCTAGGTAGTTCAGTGGACAGAGCACTGGCCCTGGAGGCAGGAGGACCTGAGTTCAAATCCAGCCTCACACACTTATTAGCTGTGTCACCCTAGGCAAGTCACTTAACCCCTTTTGCCTCAAACACATAAACACACACAACCAAAATTACACACTAATAGGAGTGAGTAAGCTTGATGTGGCCCTAAGAGTCAGAACCACCCCCAAGGATGTGACGACCAAAATTCTTGCTAGCAATTGGCTACGTACAATTTGGAGCTTCTGGAGGACCTCAGGAAGCTGTATTTTTTTAGGCAATTTCTGGCTTAAGTAAGGTCTTTAGAGAAAACATCATTTGCTTGGCTTCACAAGGAAAAGTGTCTTTTCTACTCTTTGGAGGTTTCCCAGGCCTGGGTAAATATGTTTCCATTTCAGAAAAACCATCATGACTTGCACTGTGATTCAATTTCCACAATACTCTGCACTAAATATGACTTGACTTGTAGGTGAATACACAAAGGATCTGTCATTTAGAAGAAAATCCTAGGCAGTCTTTTGAAGCACTGGAACAACAAATTTCCCAGGGTTACACAATTAATCTTTAGAAGAAGAATCGGGATCTGAGTCCAGATCTTCCTGATGTTAATCATAGTACTTCATCTTCCATGCCAATGGCTTCAAACTCATAGAAAAACAGGACCCCCAAACAGTTTTTAAGGATTCCTGGGTGCCTCGGATTGACTTAGACAACCACATAATCACATTATCTATGTTATATTGCATTTTTATTTATTTTGTTAATTTCCCATTTACATCTTCATCTGATTCTGGCTTCATGGGGTAGTATTACAGGTCACAATATGGCTTGTAGATAGCAGATTTGATACCTCTGCTCTATGCCACACTGATTTGATTAATCACAAAATAAATACAGGCTATGCCTTGCAGATATTTTTTTGCATTAAAATATATGTGTTTGTAAAAAAAATGTAATTTGAAGAAAAATGGTCGCTGCTCATTGTTTCACCCACCCCAATATGATCCACCCTAAGATTGCAGCTTGGACAAACACAGGGAGATGGGGGACCAATGATGATTTTGTGTAAGGGGCTTCCCTGGGAATCTGACTGATGGGTTTAACATTTACTCTAAACAGTATCTAATCCCCAAGCATGTTACCAAGAATCCTTCCCCATCTCACAAATAAGAGTAGCCTGATACGCATAGGGATAAAAGTAATTCCTCAAAATGAACCTAGTAGGCATGGGAGTCAATAAGTTTGAGGTGTTCCGGGCCAGGGGTCACATCCTTGCCCACGCAGTCCCCAAAGGGTCAAGAGACTTGTTCAGCAGAATGATTGTCATTTTGCAGGTATCACTCTCTCCTGTGCTCTCTTAGGTCCCCAAAGCCTTTGTGAATCTGGTGGATACCTCAGAGATTGGAAATTTATTTCCATCACATCGGGAGCATAGACCCAGGTAAGGCCAACACTTGAGTGTCCTGAGATGTCATTTTTGGAAATCAGATAAAAGTTCTAAACATTCTACTGGAATGCTGATGTGATACATGAAATGGAACAATAGCTTGACTTTCAGAGGATCCACATTTAAACTCCTGGCTCTGTCACTTTCTGTTTGAGTGAATTACTTTCCTTTCCTGGGCTTCAGTTTTCTTCATCTTTCAAATTTGGAGGTTCACTAGACAGTTTTTCTAGCTCTAAATCTAGTCCAGGGCTGGGGAACCTTCAGCCTCAGGGCCACATATGGTCCTCTATGTCCTCAAGTGTGGTACTTTGACTGAATCCAGACCTCACAGAGTAAATCCCTTTAATAAAAGGATTTGTTCTGTAAAACTTAAACTCTGTCAAAAGGCCACACCCAAGGTCCTAGAAGGCCACATGTGACCTCAATTGAGACTAGTTTCCTACCCCTGGCAGGATCTTCTAAATTTCAGCTCTCCTATTATTTCTTGAAGAATCTAAAAGGCTAAACCTAGTCTTGGGAAAGGGAAAGATTAGGGTTTCATCCCAAATTTTGTTCCAAAGTCATGAAGTTAGCATTTATAATTTTAAGATTCATAATTCTTTATCACTGGATAACCAATTCTACTTAAAATATTTATTTTTTAAATCTTATTTAATATTTTACTCTTTCCCCAATGACATGTAAAAATAATTTTAACATTATTTTCTTTATTCAAGTTTTGAGTTCCAAATTCTCTCCTTCCCTGGCCTCCCCCCTCAAAGAAGGTGAGCAATTTGACATAGGTTATACATAGTCCTACAAAACATTTCCATCTAAATCATTCTTTGAAAGAAAACAGACACAAAATCCCAAGAAAAAGAAAGTAAAGGGAAAGTATCTTTGATCTGCATTCAGGCTCTACCAGCTCTTTCCCTGGTGGACAGTACCTTTCATCATAAGTCCTTCAAAAGTATCTTGGATCATTGTATTTCTGAGAATAGCTAAGTTATTCATAGTAGATCATGAAATTTTTGTTTTTAACAGTATGAAACCAGAGCTTTTCAAATACCTGAGGCAGGGCAGTGAAAATAAAGAAAAGAAAAACTTGGGATGCCAAATTGTATATAAGAATCCCCATGTATTATGTATTGACTTTGAAAATTTATATATTAAGATTATGTTATTTTTAAATTCCATTGTTAAATGTTTCCCAATTATATTTTAATCTTATTCCCACCCAGGAGTGTTGCTGGTATAGGTGCCATGTTTGACACCTCTATTACACTGAATAGAGCATGGGAGTTGGGAGTTCGGAAGAAGTGATTTGAAATTCTTCCTTCTCTGACATAATATGACTGTGAACAAGTCATTGCCCCTTTCTGGACCTGTTTCCTCATCTATCAAATGAGAGGGGTTGTATTAGATGACTTCTAAGTTCTCTTTCAGCCCTATCGGTTTGATCCTAGCATAATGGCTCACCTCCTACCAGAAGTTTCTGGTTTCACCTCCAGGGATGAATGAGCCAAGCCATATAAGAAATGCTGAAGAAACATCTGATGATACACAAAGGTGGCAGGAAAATGGGAAGAAGAAAAGGAAAAGAGAGCTGAGGGGAGGTTAAAGAAGTATGAAGAGGAGAATTTTGGAGTCAGAAACAAATGGGAGAGAGCTACCCCAAGGGAAGAAGTGCTGAAATAGAAATAAGGAAGGGAACCCCCTCTCAACCTACAATCAGCCTTTCTTTTAGTCTTAGTATGTATGGCTGGCCTCCCTACCAAGTCTAGCTCTTTATGTCCCCCCTACCTGACATAGAGCTAGGAAGCTTCTACTCTGCCCAGATATTCACCAACAATTGAATAATCTATCAAAAGTTATTGCTAAGAGAAGTTGTATTAAAAAGAGTGGATACTAACTAGGAATGACATTCAGTGACAGTTCTATTTTCTTTCTTTTTTTTTTAAGCAATTGGGGTTAACTTGCTCAAGGTTACACAGCCAGCTATTTCTGGGTGTGGTGCTAAGTATCTGAGCCCGGATTCGATCCCAAGGTCATCCCAACACTGGGGTCGGTGCTCTTACTTGCTGTGCTACCTGGCTGCCCTGATAGCTCTATTTTCTTAAGCCAAAATAAGGGTAACCCAGAAGCCTGACACGAGGTACTGTTGTTGTTCAACTGTGTCTGACTCTGCATGACTCCATGGACTTTGGTCCATAGGATTTTCTTGGCAAAGATACTGGATTGGTTTGCCATTTCCTTCTCTAGTGTGCCCTCGTTTTACAGATGAGGAAGTAAGGCAAATAGGGCTACGTGACTTACTGAGGGTCACATAGCTAGTGTCTGAGGTCAGATTTGAACTTGGATCTTCCTGACTCCAAGCCTGGTACTCTACCCTCTGCACCACCTAGCTGGCCATGTAAGATGATATAGGGATGTGACTGTTAGAACCCTTGTTGACAACTCATCCTTGCCCATACTCAGTCTTTTAACCCAATCTTTCCTCACTTTGTCTCATTATTTACTCATTTCCTTTTGATGATGGGCCTCAGCTCCTTCTCCTGACTGGCTCCTAAGCCCTACTCCTGGGCTCCCATCTTTCTAATATATAGTCAGTCTGGCCCATGGCAACTTCTTGTCCCTGAGGGAGCAAAGGCTCATAGATTCATGGTCTAAGCTGGAAAGGATCTCAGGTACTATGGATCAGGGGCTCTTAATATTTATTGTGTCTCAGGCTCCTTTGGCAATCTGATAAAACTTGTGGATCCTTTCCCATGTTTTTGAATGACTTAGCCAATGTTTTTAAATGCATGAAATAAAATATAAGGGATTTTAAAGGAATTGTATAGACATACAGTTATCAACATATTAAAAAACACGAAGTTCACAGATACCAGTTAAAATATCTCATCTAGTCTGACCTCCCATTTTTCAAATGAGGAAAATGAGGCCCAGAGAGATTAAATGACTTGTCCAATGTCACTGAGAAAATTAGCATCAAAGGCAAGATTCAAACCCAGGGCTTTCATTTCTGTTTTGCTTTGGTCTGTAGGGACCTGAATGGGTCGTGTGAGTGCTCAACGGATCCTTCTCACCTGGCCACAGCTGTGCAAAGATGGTACTATCAGGTGAGACCACCTTTGGGGCATGGCATGAAGCATTGACTCAGGAAGAGCCAAGAAGTATGAGAGTGGGCTGCATGTGGTTCTAGTCTTGTCATGCCCCTGTCTATGCCCTGGTCCCCAGGTGCTCTTTCCCTTCCCTTACAAAGTTATGGAAAACCTTCCCTGGGGTCCAACTTGCCGAAAGAGATCAGATGTCAGGAGCTGTTGTATTTTCTCCCTAGAATCTATTTTCTCACCTGTCAAATGGGGACTTCCTTCTGGTATAATATATGGGGATTATTTTTTCAAAAATTATGGCTTTGCAAATTGATAATGATAACACATACAGAGTGTCCTAAAAATCTTAGTGCACTACAATTGCATTTCGTTGTCACTTTAAGGCTTATATATTTCCTCACAACAGTCCTATAGGACATTCCTCATTTGACAGAGAAAACTGAGCCTAAGAGAATTGAAATAACTTGGTCAAGGTAGTATTGAAGCCAGAATTAATAATTATCCAGTGACAGTCTGAGTTGTTTGGTTCACATGGGTTAGGGCACTGTTCCAACAAATTCAAGGTAAGATCATTGGATTTACAATTGGAGTGAACCTCAGGAATTATCTAGTATGACCTCTTTTCCTTATAGTCCAATCAACCAACAGGCATATATCAAGGTCCTACTATGTGCTCAGCATTATTTTGCTAAGCCCTGGGTATACAAAAACAGAAGGGAAATCATTCCTGGCCCCTGGGATCTTACATCTTATTGGGTCCTGGGCTCCATTATCATTTGCTTCAGTTGGCTTTGTAGGGTCTGCTCTTATGCCACACCTAACCAATCCTCTTGCAGATAAATATTGTTTACAGAATCTGAGCTAGGGGGGATGTCAGTGGCCTGCTGGTTGACCTCTACCTGCTCAACAAATCCCTCTGTGATGGCCTGAAGAAGGGCTCATCCAGTCTCTACTGGAAACCTCCCCCTCCCCCCCCCAATTCAAGAGTAAACCCACTATCTCCCAAAGCAGCCCTTCTACTTTTGTACAGCTTCAAGAGTTAGGAAGCTTTCCTTCACATCAAGCCTACGTTTTTCTTTTTATAACTTCTAAACACCATTCCTAGTTCTGATTTTTGGTGCTAAGAAGTTCAAGTCTAATGCCTCTTCCATAGACCAGGCCTTTGAATGCTGAAAAAGAACTCTTTTATTGATCCCAATAGAGAGTATGGATAATTCTGAAAAAGCCATTCCTACAATTAGACAACAAATCAAAGTACAAATATGACCAACACCAAAGTACTCAACAGTAAACTATTCAAGGTAGTCAGTGTTGCAATACCCTGACATTGACCTATAGTGACATTATCTTTGTAGCTGAATTTCCCACTATAGAATTTGGAGACTCAGAATCCCATAGGCCACAGATTGTGTGCTGGCTTATATTTCCCATCAGTGAGCAGTTTTTGACCATACAAAGCTCCAAGATGTGACCAATAGCCCAGAGGTCCTCTTCCCTTAAGGAATCTGAGCTCCCAACCCTCATGGACCTGAATCCTACAAAAATGGGGATCTAGCTGTTTCCCTAAGGGCCTGCTATGCCCTTACCCCAGTATAACTTAGAGAAAGAGCTACATTAAATAATGCTTTGGCTCCTGTGTGGGTAACAGGGTCCCTTCTAGAAGGGCATTCATTTGACAGGATGAATATCAGGTATAGGCCAGCTATTTATTTTGTCTTGTATATGACATGCTTAAAATACTGATGACACACAGGATTCCATGAAGAAATACAGTAACATATTCAAATAATCCATAAGCTTGCCCTGAGAAAGGAAATGAAGTTGCAATTGTGCCATATCATTCTACCTATGACAGGAACCAAGAGTTGTTTGTAACTGAGGAAACCCTATAACTCCCTTAATTAAATTAATCCACCTCAAGGTGTAAGAGTAACTATATCAGAACAAGGCATGGCAGATAATCTTGGTCCAAGGCTCTGTATGAGAGCCCCATAAACCACAACGAAAAAAGAACTTCAGACGATCAGAGGTGAGGCATAGAAACTTCACTCACTTGCTTGATCCAACAGTTCATGCTTTGTTTTGTTTTGTTCTTTCTCCAGAACTCATGGGAAAAGCTCCTGACCTCGGGCAGGTATGACACGCAAGATACTTTCACAGTAATTTATCAACCTTTCCTCCAGGAGATGGATCCTTCTCTTTTCCTGGTGAGTGCAGGTGGATGGTTAGTACAAAAGATAGAAGGGAGGGAAATACAAGCTCAGCGCCATAGCTCTGTATCATACTGCTCTCTGGGTCCTGCCGCTATAGTTGGAGAACAGTCTAGAACTGGGAAACAATTTCACGATCAGTTAGTCTTGACCTTTGATTTGAAATTTGAGGAAACTGAGGCCCAGAGAAAGAAAGATGTTTGGCTAAGTCATTTGGCTATATTCCTTCTATTTAGACTTTAAGTGCTGGGGGCTGAAGTAGGGGTATAGAAGATACTAGTAGCTTCTTTTTTTTTTTTTCAGTTTTCTAAAGTGAGGTATTTTTGAGTCACTCAACCTCTAAAAACAGATTCCAGAGCATTAGCCTATTCCAGGAACAGTAAGCTGTGACTCCTTTATTCTTATTAGAATCCTAGTTCAGAGACTATAAGGGACCTAGAAATTAATTAGGCCAACCAACTTGCTAAAAACAAACAGACAAACAAAAAACGGTACAAGTTTTATTAAATGTCTATTTCTATCATTCAATCTTGATTTTATAAATTTAGCAAAGTTCAGCTATGGGCATCAAATAATGTGAATCTTATAAAAATGCATCATTGGGGACACTTTTCTTAAATAGCAGTTGTTGGTCAGTCATTTTTTATTTAATGTCTAACTCTTTGTGACCCCATTCGGAGCTTTCTTGGCAAAGATACTGGAGTAGTTTGCTATTTCCTTCTCCAGCTCATTTCACAGATGAGTAAACTGAGGCAAGCAGGGTTAAGTGATTTTTCCAGGGTCCCACAGCTAGTATGTGTCTGAGGCTGGTTTTGAAATCAGGAAGATGAGTCTTCCTGATTCTGAGCCCAGTGCTCTATGCACTATAGTGCCACCTAGCTTCCCTTAGCAATAATTTAACTAAGTCTAAATAGAAAGGGGGTGGTGGTGTTTTAATTCTCTTCCCAGATGATAAGGGGCCAGAAGAGGATGAAAACCCAAGTTGTCAGGAAGACCTGTGTTCCTGCTTCTGCCTCAGTCATTAATTGGCTGTGTGTTACCTTGCTCAAGACTCAGTGTGCTCCTTTGTAAAATGTCAACTCTCATTGCTGACACTCATTTTTGACAGATGTGATAACTCAGACCCATAGAGGTGAATGACTTGTCTAAAGGCAGGCACGTAGAACTGTAATCCAAACCTGGGTTCTGTGGTTCCATGTTGCAATGCTCCTTCTACTGACCCTCATTGCCTCCAGCATTGTTTCTACCCATTTTCACCAAAAGTGCCAGGGGCTTCTGGGTAAATGCCTATTTCATTGGCTGCCTAGGAACAATAGCATTTTAAGTGGTGGGTTTAGCCACCAGTCAGTAATTTACTAAGTTTCTGTTTAATAAGTCTATCTGTGAGATTGGGCTTATTTATTGCAGTTGGGACCTTTAGGACATTAAATAGTGATGGTTAACTGGAATCCATCCCTCTAGTAAACTGTATGCCCAGGCCTTCCCTGAGAAGCTAAAAGGCATACTGGGCCCAAGACCTTGTGAATTGCTGCTCAGTGGGTACTCTGCAACCTGCTTGTGGGGAAGCTTTGCTGAGCTCAGAGTTCTCTGGTAGTGGGGACAGTCATTTTATGTTAGTCCTCTGGGTAGCAATGGATGTGTTCTCCTTTATAGAAATGCCCTGAATCCCTGACCCCATGCATGCGCTCTCACGAGTGTAGGTCATCGAAAGCGCCCTTGCTTTTGTGCTAGTAGGGTACAAGTCCAGATGAATCAGGGCAGAAACATTTCCATTAGGGAAAATAAGCTCAGAGTAGTTGCTGGTTTAGTAGCATACAATCTGCATCCCAAGGCCTGAAGCATCATCTCTCATATGGCTTCTTTTTCAGGACAAGGAAGCTTCTGGTCATTCCCTGAACAAGTCATCCGTTGCACTTGCCTTGAGTCTCTGGAATGGCATGGTGAGTTGACATAATCACTCTTGGCACTCTTGTCCTAGAACTGTGTTGTGGGAACAGAGGTATTTGCCTTAGGCCTAGAGCCAGAGGGGGCAAATGCACAGCTACACCATACCTCCCCTGCCTCTGCCCCCAATGAATTTATCACTAATTGCTACAGAGAAAGCAGATGGGCATTCTGCAGGCTGTGACCCTGGCCAGAAGCCATGTGGAGTTCTGCCCAAGCCCTGGCTGAAGCTGTTTTCAGACCTGGATTGTTGGAGGGCAGGGGGGTGGGACCAGGGAGTGGTGATGGTTCTGAGTTACACTTCAGAGTTAGCATAGTTTTCGTCATTCAGACCTCTTCTGGGTCACATCTAAAGGAATGATTTGTTGCATCTGTTCGACAGGGACCCTTTAGTGCTTTGTGCTGGGCAGCATTTTATCTTGTATATTGAGCAGCCCATGGGGTAGCAATCCTCCTTCGTATGTCTCAACCCCATTCTTTTCAGAATCTCTCAGCACGTTACCCTCTTAACCTCTCAGTGAGATGAGTGAACGGAGCAAAGGAGTGAGAGCCAAGAGACCTGCTTTCTATTCCCAGCTCTGTCATTCGTCAGCTGTATGCAAGCGCCAACTCTGAGCCTCATTTTCTGACTTGGAAAATGAGGGGAATGGATTATTAGGTGATCTCCTAGGTCCCTTTTCTAGATCTAAAGATCAGTGACTGAGAACTTCAGCATAAGGCGTTTTCTTTATGTGAAGTAGGTGTTAAGAAATACTTGTCAAATTGATTGAATTGAACCTATAAGCTCAGTCATTTACGCAGTTGCCCTAGAACCCAAGTAATGGCTAGGATTTGTGGTTCCAAATTTAGCAAAAGGTGGTTGTTGTTGTTTGGTTGCTTCAGAATCTCTGTGATCCCAATTCTGCTTTTTGCGGCAAAGATACTGGAGTGGTTTGCCATTTCCTTTACCAGCTCATTTTACAGATGAAGAAACTGAGGCAAACAGGGTTATGTGACTTGCCCAGGTTTGTACAGCTAGCGTGTCCAAGGTTGGGTCTGAACTCAGGTAGCTAAGTCTTCCTGACTTTAGGCCTGGGATTCTATGCACTATGGAACCACCTAGCTTCCCCATGTGGAGTCACAGGATCTGGGTTCAAATCCCAGCTTTGAATCTTGCTGCTTGTATGACTTTGGGCTAGTCATTTAACCTCTCTCCCTCAGTTTACTCTTTTATAAAATAATGGATAGAAATAGATGACCCCCGAGTTCCCTTTCACCTCTGCCTCTGTGATTCTATCAACACAGAGCTAGGTAGCATAGCGATTAGAGTATCTGACTTATAATCAGGAGGATCTGTTTTTAAATCCAGCTTCATACATTTACTAGCTATGTAGTGGCCTCCAGGGCCCATTTTATTTCCACCAAACTTTTCTGTCCCCAAATATGGGAAAAGAATCATAGATTGTTGAATACCTGGGGGAAGGTGCTTGTTTTGATCTTTCAGGATTCCTTTCCCTAGTACCCAAGTACCCCCCCCCCCCCCAGTCCTTACCAGGACTGTACATTGTGGTCAGAGATGTCTGTTTCTAACTTGGATTCAATGCCCTGCCTCAAGCTCCTTCCTTCCCGTAATTCTCCAGGTTCAGGCAAATAGCTGCTGGTTCCCATTTTTTTCCCCTTTCCAAGCTGCCCTATTTTTAGAACTCCAGTGACAGAAACATGTTTTTCTTCTCCCTTGGTTTAGAGAAAGGCCTCCCTCCTCCCAACTGAGGGATGTGGTCGGCTGACTGATGGGAACAGCTGCATTTCGACATGTGTCAACCTGGATGGGGCCTGAGAAGGGAATCTTGAAGGGGGGAGAAAAGTTCCCACCAAGCAGCCAGAGTAAATGAGAAACACACTGCCCCTGGGGAGAGGTGTAGGATTTCTTTCTAGGGTGAAATGTTTGGAGGGGCAGCTTGTCTTACAAAGTCTTTTCTATTGGGTCTCACTGACCCTGGCTGGAGAAAGAAATCTGCTCAGGAAAACCCTGTTGTTGCTAACATGCTATATGACCCTGTACGCATTTTCTAGGTCTCAAACACTCAGGCCAGGGCTACTCCTCATGGGCCCTCACAGTCCATTCCTTGCCTGTCACCCTGGATGGGAGAAGTGTTAATGATGCTTTTCACAAGCTCTGCAAACCACCCACCTCCTCCTACCTCATTTCTCTCTCTCTCTCCCCTCTCCCTCCTGCTTCTCCTTTTTCTCTCCCCCTCCTCCCTCTCCTCTCTTTTCTTCTTTCTTTCCATTTTCATTGTCTTCTCTCTCTCTCTCTCTCTCTCTCTCTCTCTCTCTCTCTCTCTCTCCCCTCCCCTCCACCTCCTCTTCTCTCTCTTCTTTTCTCATCTCTCTCTCTCTTCTCTCTGTCCACCTTTCTCTCGTCTGCTTTTCTCTCTCCCCCTTTTCTTTCCCCTTCTCTTTCTGTTCTCTCTTCCTCTCCTCTCCTCTCCTCTCCTCTCCTCTCCTCTCCTCTCTTCTCCTCTCCTCCTCCTCTCTCCTCCCCTCCCCTGCCTTTCCCTCCCCTCCCCTCCCCTCCTCTCCCCTCTCCTCTACCTTTTCCTTTCCCTCTCAAAATTATTCAGGCATTTGCTGAGTATCTTTTATGTGTTTATGTTACTCCTCTGCTCCAAAACCTTTCATGTTTCCCTGTTGCCTCCTTCAAGCAAGATCCAAACTTGTTTGCCTGCATTCAATACCCTCCCCCATCTGCCACCATCCTACCTTTCCAGTTTTTTCCTATATTCTTCCCTACCAAGTACTTTGTTCTCCAGGCAAAGTGGATTGTTCCTTATACTACAATCATGCCCTAAGTTTTTTGTTCTTATTTTTTAACTTCAGGTCTTTTTTCATGTGGTTAGGTAGCAAGGTGTTGCAGTAAATAATAATAGCTTTTATATAATGCTTTAAAGTTTGCAAAATGCTTTACAAAATTATCTTTTTTCATCATCATGACTCTGGGAGGCAAGTATCATTAATTATTGCCACTTTACAGATGAAGAAAATGAGGTAAATAGAAGTTAAGTGATTTGCTCAGAATCATGCAGTTAGTAAGGTGTCTAAGGCAGAATTCAAACTCAGGTCTTCTCAGCTTTAGTCCAGTGCTCTGTCCACGTTGACTGCAGTACCAGCTTGGGTAGGAAGGCCTGAGTGAGTTCAAATCCTACCTTAGATACTTAATAGGTATATGACCCTGGCCGATTCACATATCTTCCTTCAGCCTCACTTTCCTCACCCATAAAATGGGGAAAATGATAGCACCTATCTCCTAGAGTTGTTATCGAGATTAAATGAAATTATATTTATAAGTGTCTGGTATACTTTGAAGTTCTAGATAAATGTTAGCTCTTATTCTTATATTGTTATTCTTGATGCTTAGAATAACCTCTCCTTCTTTGTTTGCTCAACAATTTAGTTCCACAAACATTATGTAGTGATGACTACTACATGACTATTAGAATGACTTTTCTCTCATTCTTTGTTTGCTCAACAAACAATTTAGTTCAATTAACATTTATTATATAGTGACTACTGCATGCAAGTTAAACATGGAATAGTGAATCAAAAGCTGTCCTACAAGTCGTGAAGACCTGGGTTCAGCTCCTGCCTTTGACATATTGATTGGGCCAGTCACAGCCTTTTACTGGCCCCAGAAACTCTAGATGACAAGTTACAGATGAATTACTGATCTGAATTGGTAGCAAGACTTTCCATACTGGGAGTTTCTCCTGCTGGTGAAATTTCAGGGCAGGATCCCACCCCCCCCCCAAAAAAAAGAGATAATGGGGTGGGGGAACATAGCCTATGAACCAAGTGAGTGTTATATATGTTGAAAGGAGGAAAAAGCCAAAATGAGAAGTGGGGGTGCTGAAGGAGGGGCTGTCCCAGAGAACTGATTGTCATAGCCCTCTCTTAACTCCTACTTGCTCCCAAGAATTGTCCTCCCAATCTTCTTTAAGTTTCTTTTATTTCCCACAGGGCTTCTGGGGAGGGAGCCATAGTAAAACTGGTTATTAAGTTAGTTGGGGGGAGATGGGGTTTCCTAAGACTACTTGAACTCAGTTTACAACTAAGGTAAAAGTCATCTTCCCTTACAGGTCTGAATATCATGTAGCAAAAGTCTGGGCTTAAGTCTCAATCAGCCTCCCTCTCTTTCATCCCCCCCCCCACCCCCACTTTCTTATCCCTTGCAAGACCATAACCAACTTCCTGAGAAATTTGATTCAGGGAAGCTGAATGGAAAAGATACTGGACAGTTAATTCTAATTCCATTTCACAGAATTACAGATATAGAGATAGAAGGGAGTTCAGAAGTTATCTAATCCAACCCCTTCATTTTATAGAGGAGAAAGTTGGATCCCAATGGGGTTAAGTGACCTGTCCATTGTTCCAACTGTAGCAGAGGTCAGAGATAGGATTTTTCTTCTGGTCTGCTCACCACAGAGACTAGTATTCTTTCCACTACCTTTTGCTACCCATGAAGCCTCAGTTCTTATCCTAATTCTACCTTTGATTGAAATTTGGGGTGAATCACTCAATTTCTTTGTGCCTCAGTTTTCCCATCCATCAGTTACTAATGACAATAGATTAGTTTTATATAGTTGTGTACACAGGAGATTATTATTAAATGTTTACTGACTGTAATAAAATGTACTTGGGACACATTTTTCTGTTTAATTTCTATTATTAACATTTTCTCCATTACTTTCTTAGGTATTAAGCAACCAATGACACAATAGGGCAAGCCCTGATTTGTAACATTTGCTGATTTCTGTGGTGTAAATGCTACTTCTAAGCACTTAATAATTGACTCTTGTGAGCAGAATCCAATTGGTTCCTGAACACTCCTTCCAATACATGATCTGGTTTCATGTTTATTACATATGTGATCTTGTTTCATATGTATTATTGTTTGTCTGTTGTGATAAGATATTTAATAACTTACCTGAGACTCCAAAGTTAGAAAATGACAGTCAGGACTTGAACTCAGGTCTTATAAGTCTAATATGTTTTTCACAATACCACTTTGCCTCCCTATGATACTCCCCTTCCTTCTTCCTCAGAAGGCTGAAGTGAAAATAAGTGGACTGGAAAAGCCTTTTTTCTGAATGATTTTAGACCAGTTTCTTCTCTTCTCAGGTCCTTAGTTGTCAAACCCTTTAAATGAGGAGGTTGAACTAGGTGATTAACAGGTTGGGTAAGAACCCTTTCAGCCCTGATTGTCTTCATATTTTGGCTGTGTGCCATAACAAACAAGCCAAAGACAAGAGTCTCCCTTCAGTATTTTGTCCCTAAGCTTGTCCCTGACTGCCCTGGAGAACAGCCTCACCCTGGTACATTTGGAATTCTAGTAGGTCTTGGGTCACATGAAGGATGCAATGTCTTTGCTTCTTCCATTCCTTGCTTTGGCCTGCTGTCTTTCCTCTGTGGGGTGACATGATCAGAACTCACGTAATTGGCTCCCCTTCTAATCAGATACTTCACAGCTAATCAGAAGAAGGTTAAAGTTCTCTTGCCTTTCTCCTCATTTACTGGAACACAGATGCTATGCTAAGATACGATAAGATCCTCTTGGAGAACTTGGTTTTGCCCAAATCTTAGAGTGACTGAACAGGAAAATGAAAGGAAGAGCCAGCAGAAGGTTCCATTGATACACCAGTTACTCTTGGCCCAGGACATGTTCTTGGCCCTGGGAGGGTGGGGACTTTCTGTATGGGTGAGACAAAAAATTTATTTGCATATCTGAGGATGTACAGAAAATAAAAGGAAGGGCGGACAAAATTCAATTGACCAAACATTTATTAAGGACCTATTATGGGCTATACCCTAGAATAGGGGTTTTAAACTTTTTTGTGTATGTCATGGCCTCCTTTGGCAGTCTGGTAAAGCCTATGGACACCTCAGAATAATGCTTTTAAATGCATCAAATAAGATAGAGGATAACAATGGAAATGAATTATTTTGAAAAAGTTATCAGGGGCAGCTAGGTGGAGCAATGAGTAAAGCACCCGGAGTCAGGAGGACCCAAGTTCGGTTCTGGCCTGAGACACTTAACACCCACACAAAAATACTAGCATGTAACCTTGGACAAGTTATTAACCCCAATTGCCCTCCAAAAGGCAAAAAAAAAAGTTATCAAAAATTTATTTTACAAAAAACAAGTTCGTGTACCACAGATTAAGTAACTCTGCTTTAGCAACACAAAAAGAATAAATCTAACAGTCTCTGCCCTCAGTGAGTTCACATTCTACTAGGGAATATGACAAGTCCAAGTAAGTAAGTACAAAGTCTTTATGAAATAATAACAAGTATTTTCTAGAGTATGTTAATTAGCATATTAGATGGAAATCATTGCACTCATTTGGGTCCATCCAGATAATTTTGTTTTCCTTTCTGTTCCCTCTTAGAAGAGGTAAGAATCAGTGAAATGCCCAAAATGCCATCAGGAAGTTGGAAGAGGAAAACATTGAGGACTTAAATGATTCATAAACTGGATAGTTAGGCCCAGATGATCAAAATTTGGCCATAAGAACTATAATGAAAATGTAGGTGCCACTGTACCTCACCAGGTCCCATAATCATTCCAACACTGCTTTAGCTAAAGCATGTCCTCCTCTAATAAAGGCCAAAACCCCAAGCATCTCAGGTATAAAATATGGTGGTTGTTCTAATCCCTAAGGGCCATTCCAGCCATAACATTCTGTGATGGTTCCATGACCTATGGTTCATAGGAAGGAATGGGTGCAGGAACATCAAGGCCATGAGTTTTAACCTTTGGCTGATTTGGACATTGTGGTTTCATTCCATCCCAGTTTTTTTTTCCTTTTTTCTTTTTTTGGAGGAGGGAAGGCAGGTCATTTGGGGTTAAATCACTTGCCCAAGGTCAAACAACTAGTTGAGTGTCAAGTATCTGAGGCCAGATTTGACCTCAGGTTCTCCTGACTCCATGGCCAGTGTTCTATTCACTGCACCACTTAGCTGCCTTCTGTAGATGGAGAAGGTCAATTCAGTTCAATTCAACTATTTTTTTTGGAGGGCAATTGGTGTTGTGACTTGCCCAAAATCACAGGGCTAGTAAGTGTGTCAAGTGTCTTTGGCCAGATTTGAACTTGGGTCCTCCTGACCCTAGGGCCAGTGCTCTATTCACTGTGCCACCTAGCCACCTCTCAATTCAACTATTAAGAACCTACCCTATGCAGTACATTGTTCTGTGTGATGTGACTATGAGGTCAAAAATAGCAGGTAGGTAGATAAATATAATGTAAGTTAGAATGAGACAAATTTGTAGAGAAAATCAAATGGAGAGGCAAGAGACACTCTAGAGGGAGACATCTCTGGCTTGGGAAATCAGGCAAAGTTTCATGGATGGGTGATTGGAACCTTAAAGGAAGGAAGACAACAAGTTATCAGAACACAACAAACAGTATTGTAATTGGAGTCAGTATTATTGAAATCCTGACTTTGAGTCTTAATAGCTGTGACCTTGGGCAAGTCATTTAATTCTTTCAGCCTTGATTTTCTTTTCTATAAAGTAATAATAATAATGTCTACAGTGATCCACCTCATAAAATTGTTGTTGGGTAGAATAAGTTCCTGGAGAGCCAGGACCTCTTCAGTTTTTCCTTATGGAACCCCCAGCTTCTCCCTACCTGGGGATTGTAGTGTGGTTGTTAGACAGTCATTTCAGTCTCGGCCAACTCTTCATGACCTCATTGGAGATTTTCCTGGCAAAGACACTGGAGTGCTTTGCCATTTTCTTCATTATTGACAACAACAGCAATAACAACAACAATGTTCCAGGCACCATGTCAGGTGCTTGGGCTTTACATAAGCAAAAACTCAAAAGCCCCTGTCCTCAAGGAACTTCTATTCTATTGGGAAGATACAATGCACGCCACAATAACTTTACAAAGTCGATGTGCAGGCATAGTAGGTGCTTCATAAAAGCTTGTTGGTTGTTTAACCTAGTAGGAAGAAAACACTGTAACTATTCAAGAAATACATCCAATGTGAACTAGTGGCAGGAGGGTATGTGGAGGGAATCTTCTACAAAGCAGGGATAGTATTCCCAAATACAGAGTCAGAAGAGGAAAGGACAACATTGGGGAATAGATATTCTAGTTTGGCTGAATGCATAAAAGGGAACAACATAGGGGGCGGCTACGTAGAGCAGTAAATAGAGCACTAGCCCTGGAGACAGGAGGACCTGTGTTCAAATACAGCTTCTGATACTTAACACAAAAACTAGCCATGTGACCTTGGGCAAGTCACTTAAACCCAGTTGCCCTCCAAAACAAAACAAAACAAAAAAAAAGGAGTAACATGAAGTTAATTAAGACTGAGGAAGTAGAATGTATCACCCAATGCAGTCCCAAATAGGGGTGTTTTCCCCCTTGGAATGACCAGGATTGCTATGCAATGAATCTTTCCAGTGAGGGAGATGGTATAAGTGATGTTATCCCCATTTTATGTAGAAGAATACTAGGGCTCAGAGAGGTGAAGGGATCAGTTTGGAGTCACACAGTTAGGAAGTGTCTGAGGTGGGATTTGAAGCTGGATCCCTCTTGACCTGTCCCTCAAAGTGATAGTGCCTGCTATGAGCTATAGTGTGCCTATCAGTGGTAACCTAGTGTGTCCTGGCTCTGAGACTCCTGAGGGGAACCTTCTATGTCTCTTTGTTTTCCAGATCGATCCAACAGGAAGGAAACAAGAGTTATTCCCAGCAGGACAAGGAATTCCAGTGAAGTGTCCTACCCAGGTAGGCAGGGGTTAGATGGGGAGGAGAAAGCTTTTGATGCTTTGGAACAGTTGAGTGTGTCTATACCAAATGAGCTTTGTAATTGCAAATGGCAAGACAGTTCTATGTCTTCCTGGTCCATTTTCCCCATTAATGCCCTGAGGTACCTGCTTCTGTTCTCTTCAACATGAAAAACAGCTTTATAAAATCCTCTCCCAATCCAGGGACTTTTTAACCCTTTGGGTTCCTTCCAATTTTATGTCAGGAAGGAGAGGCAATGAGCAGAGACAATAAAGTTCTTTTCTCCTTTCATGTGATTCCCCATGCTGTAACTGCCCAGGGTCCAGACTCTTGTGAGGGCATGTCATTTCCAGACCTGCTCTATGCTGAAGAAGAGCAAGTGAGGGGCCTGACTGCTGTGTGGTCAGGAGGGTGGGGGCAATTTGAGGATGTGATTTTGATGGCATTTTTTTAAAAGCTCACGAGCTGAGATTCAGAGAGACTTAGGGTAATTGCAGACTTGGTCCCTGAAGAGCAGCATCAAGCACTAAACAAGTCAGTTCTTCTCTTGATACTTCAGTATTGCAGCCTATAGAATGGAGACTTCCATGCAGATTTTTGAGTGCTTTGGTGACATATGATTTCGTTAATGTGAGTGCTTCCTTCCTGTGCAGATTACAGACCTTTGACTTAGCGGAAGGCCTAAAAGCATGGCTTTGGCCCAAACAGCCACTATTTTTTGCTGATCTGATGATGAGCTTCTCCAGGCTTATTAGCAAGACTGTTCCTAGGTTCAAGGACATAAGGTCTGTAGTCTGGCCTGTCCTTGAAGCTTTTCCAGCTTGGATGAGAGATTACACTCCACCAGTATTACCTTGAAGAATCCAAAGCTGTTTATCCATGCCAGAAGGAATCATCAGGGTTGAGGTCTCAGGTCATGACAAATGAATAGGGATGATGTCCCACCAGTGTAAGGCCAAAGCAGCTCCCGTGATAGTGTAACTATATTTGCTAGGACTCATTTTCAGGTGAAATGAGCCTCTAAACTTCACCTCTTGGCCTTAGTATCATTGGCCTTCACATTGATCTACCTCTCCTGTGATCTTGTTCTGAGCTCCTGGCCTTGAGTCATTCTAGTGAAGACACCCTCTGTGTGTTTTCCTCACTGTCCCATCCCTGTTCTCTGTACTCCCTATTTTCACACATTGACCTGATCTGTGCAGTTTTAAAACTGAACTGTTATTCAAACACACTCTCTCTCTCTCTCTCTCTCTCTCTCTCTCTCTCTCTCTCTCACACACACACACACACACACACACACACACACCCCATCTATTTCTCCCTGCCCACTTTCATTTTGGATATGTCATTTCATCTACATCTGTGATTATAACACCTATTTGTTTCTGAGAAACAAACCCCATCCTGGATCAAGAATTTCCTTTAGCTGAGAATGACCACACCAAAGAGTTGACCTTCTCTATTCCTACTTCCTCAGGTCTCAGGCTTTCAGATTGTCAAGTTTATACCAGCATCAATCTCCTTGTTCATATTTTTCCACTAGCCCCATGGGATAATTTTGTTAGAATTTTTTGTTTTTGATGTTAATGTTTCACATTGAACCTGCCTACCACTTCTTATTCATCTGATAATTAAGTCCCTTAGAAGGAAGCTGTGTTGAAGTTCTCAGATCACCTAGAACCTGGCTGGACCAGACCTGAAATAGGGCTATCACGGACTCATAGTATTACAGAAGTGGGAGTCAGGGAAATTAAGAAATTTGCCAGAGATATTTGTAGGTGTATAAAGTGGCTTCTACTCCTCAGCCTAGCAGAGGCCCAGCTCAATAAAAAATTTTCCCCTATTCACCCAGGTGATGTAGCAGATTGAATTGTAGGACTCATTCTGTGTCACTGAGTCCAAGTCTGCCCTCAGGTACTTATCATGTGTGTGACCCTGGGCAAGGTACTTACCCCCTGTTTGCCTCAGTTTCCACATCTCTAAAATGGAGATAAATAATAGCACCTATCTCCCAAGATCAAGTGAAATAATATTTGAAAAACACTCAGCTAAGTGCCTGGCACGTAGTAAGAGCTATATAAATGTCATCTATTATTGCTGTTATTTGCAACTGGAGGGACAGAAACTGAATTCCATGAAGTTATAATCAGAAAGGTTGGCCTCAAAGAAAAACATTGAGGATTCACTTAACTCCCTTCTTTGTAGAGGTGAGGGACTGTGGCTGTTGAGCAATACATATTCTATCAGACTTGTTTGTTGGTTAGTTTTGCTGAACTGTTCCCCATTCTTTTAAATCCTTTGTTACAAAGGATGACTGTGTAGGACGGGAGAGAGAGGGAATGTTTTGGGAAACAAAGGTGATATAAAAACAAAATATTCGGGGCAGCTAGGTGGCAAAGTGAATAGAGCGCTGGCCCTGGAGTCAGGAGGATCTGAGTTCAAATACGATCCCAGACACTTAACACTAGCCGTGTGAACTTGGGCAAGTCACTTAACCCCAATTGCCCTGCCTTCCCCCCTCCAAAAAGCAAATTTTATATATATAAACTTGCCCAGGAACTTATATATATAAGGAACTTGCCCAGGTGACCACATCTTTAAAGCTGGACATCTAACTAAAGAAGGACAGTTAACAGCTGTGAGGTTGGACCCATAAGAAACATTGGGTGGGGCTGGGAGGCAGATTGGGAAACCCAGTGGGTTCTAAACATCAGTTACTATAGTCCCATGTCCTTTGGAAGCGTTGGTATACTGTGTTATTCACCATGATAGGAAAGGAAATCTGTAATGATGACTGATCGCAGACTTTATTCAGCCTACTACTGTATTCAGAGTCACTTAGTAAAAAATAAAAGAAGTTCATTCCCTACCTAGTGAGAATGTTGTCTCTGCACCCAAGATAGACAGGGCACAAAGAATAGATAAGATGTTTTCTCCCAAAGAGGAACCAGTGAGTGTTTCAGTCATCAATCAAAGGATTTTGCATATATTTCCACAGCTGCCAAGGAGCTGAATTCCATGATAAAGGTTAATATCTATCAGATTTGCCCTTACTCTGGGCTTACTGCCATAACTTCTTTTGCTTTCTTTCTACAGGAACATCCCTGTCTATTCACCTACAAAAACAGTAATTACCTCCCTGTCTCACCCAGAACCACCAAGAGGACTCAGGTACTAAAAACTCTTTTGTTACTTCTAAATACACAAATAGTTCAGCGAGGTTGTGTATTGGATAGATCACTGGGCTTGGAATCAGTAAGACTCATTTTCATGAGGTCAAATCTGATCTCAGACATTTACTTGTTGTGTAACCCTGGGCAAGTAACATAACCTTTCTTGTCTCTGTTTCCTCATCTGTAAAATGAGCTGGAGAAGGAAATGGCAAACTACTCTAGTATATTTGCCCAAGAAAACCCATAATGGGGTAATAAAGAGTCGGAGTCAACTAACTGACTGAACAAAAAAATGCACACATTCTGTGTAGATGCTGGACCTTTAGAGGCTGTGGAAAGGCCCTCTACATTGGGTTTGGGTTTTGTTTTTGTTTTTTTTTGAGGGGGGAAGGCAGGGCAATTGGGGTTAAGTGACTTGCCCAAGGTCACACGACTAGTGTAAGTGTTAAGTGTCTGAAGCCAGATTTGAACTTAGGTCCTCCTGACTTCAGGGCCTGTGTTGTATTTACTGTACCACCTGGCCGCCACCCCTACATTGTTCTTTAAGACCTTTAACTCCCAACTCCATACTGTGGTGCTAGAGCAAAGCCTGAGAGTGAAAGCTGTATCACCTTTGGCAGGTAACATTTCATCTCTAGGCCTTCTTTTTCTGTTCTGTAAAATGGAGAATTTGAACTAAATTGAGAGGGTGGTCTATGGCTATATATGGGGGGATAGGGGAGGTTGCCTGTGAATTTGTATGGGAAAAAAATGACACCTTTATTTTCCCAAACCTATAACTGAAGTTTAGAATTTCTTTCAGTTAAAAATTTTGTTCTGACCATCAGACTGCCAAAGGCATCCATGACACAATAAAAAGATTAAGAATCCCTAGACTAGATGATACTCTAACAACTCAAATTTATCTCTTTGTAGTTTGCAAAGCTGTTTCCTTATAACAATTGTAAAGTAGGTGGGTCGTGTATGGGAATTTGCTGTACTTGTGTTGAAAGTTGATTTAACAACTGACTCTTGGGGTAGGGGGAGTATATTCAGCATGCACTTCTAAGTTTAATCTGCATTATTTCTAAAGTCTATACAATCAATTAAACAACAGATCAATCCTTTATTCACAGCATTTGACAGTTTCTGAGATTGGAATGTTAAAAATGAAAATTTAACAATTGGCTCTTAAAACATCCTGTTCAAACTGACTCCATCATGTCCCTGGATTAATACTGCTTAACTTTCCCCATTCTACCCATGAGGAAACTTGACCAGGTCTACCATGGCTAGTGAAGTCCGGTGTTAAATATATCTTTTGTCTTGAAGTGTAAGCTCTTTCCAGGGTATCACACTGATATTTAAAAAAGAACCTCAGTGATGTCTCGTGGATTCTGGAATGGTAGATAGTGTTTCACAAAGGACCTGAGAGGGCATCTAATCCAAACCCCCTCGTTTTGCAGACAAGTACACTGAGATCTGAGAAGAGAAGTTACTTGCCCAAGGGAACACAGGTAGGAAGAGACAGAGCTAGGATTCTAACTCAGGTCCTGTGACTAAGTGTGAGTTCATTGCTTTGTCTCCTGCACCCTAGTGGAGATTTCTGTGTCACAATGACTCCACCTCACTAGCTTTGTGGCCTGGCCACCACCCTTTCCCTATCCCTGTTGTTGTAATACCCCATTGTCCCTAGGCCTTTCCGTCTGAAGATGGTCAGCACTCTCAAATAGACAGAAGATTTAGGAAGGTTGGGGCAATACTGTAAGGCACAGAACTATAATCATAGGAAGATTTAAAGATTCCTTCATCTGCAGCCCTCCTTGGCCACACAATTACTCTTAGTCCTACTTTCCTTGTTCCTCCCTCATGGAGTCCCTTGGTATCCCTTCTTATTCACTTGTTTTCAAGAAGACATGCTATTATTGTAGAGGACCTTCCTAAGATGTGCCTCTAGACAGCAGGATTTTATCCCAAAAGGTTGCCTGGCCCTATTTCTAACCGGACTAGAACCTCACTAGCCCTTGTTATTTAGAACTAGAGTGATACTTATTTCAGTGAAGTGTTGGAATGTGGAATGTATTTTAATTAGCTTTGCAGATAGGCTTTATAAGCTATTCCCTATCCAGGCAAATAACATGGTAATAATGAATCATCTGATGAGGAGGGAAACAGGAAATAATAAATTTCCCAATGAATTAGACTTTCTATATAATGTTTATTCCCCCCACCTGCAAGATGTTGATTTCTTTCAGTCTGCTATCCCACAGACTTGTACTGATTTGTATGCCTGTTGAAAGTCATGACCCTAGACAGGGAACCCGCTATGTCCCTTCCTATAGTGAAAATTTAAGGTTATATCACATCTGAATAACTACCAATATTTTTTGTCATTTTAGATGAGAGAAGGGACAGAACTTCGATGTCCTGATATGAATCCCTCCAGTGTGGTGCCCACTTCAGGTAAACAGACTTCTGGAAAGTATTTTTAAACTCATTGGACACCTGAATCTGAACCAAGTAATGAACATTAGGCCTTTCCCTATTCGTGAGTGATAATAATAGGATCATAGATTTATTGGTGGAAGGGACCTCGAGAAAAATAATCATTTTAATAAATGAGGAAACTGAGAACTAGAAAGGTGACTTTCTCAAAGTTACACAGATAACAAGTGACAGAATTGGGCCTAGGTCCTTGAACTCCAAATCCAACACTCCATTCTACTCCTCTGTCTCTGGACACTAATAACAACTCATATTTATTGAGATTGATGAAGCACTTTAAATAAGTACCTGTTTATTTTCAATTCTGTATAGGCTCGATTAGATTGCCATGGCTTTGTTTTGACACAATAATAATTTCTGGAGAACAGCTGCCACCAAGAACCCTTCCCCATCCCTAGATTAAGTCCTGAAAAATAAGTTTAACAGTAATACTACAGTGATTTCTCTCCCATTCCCAAAGCTGACAACATCGTCTTCCAGTAGTCTCCTATCTCTATGCTGGAAAAAGAGTTAAGTTTCATTATCTTTCCTTCGAGACAAGTCACTGGTTGAATTATTCTTTAACTGCAATGCTAGAGAGTCATCTCAATAGCAGATAGTAGTGGTGTCAATATCCAGTAGAAATACTAACCTATTCTACTGCATTTTTATTATTTTGTTAAATATTTCCCAATTACATTTTAATCTGGTTGAGGTAGTACTCTAGAGTATTTCAAAGTAATTGACATCTCTAGTTTATAGGATGTTAGAGCATGATGGGCCACTAGAGATCATCATCCAAATCTTGCATTTTATAGGAAAAATGAGGTGGCTCAGTGAATAAGACTTAGGTTTGGAGTCAGTGGTCTGAATCTTGATTTTGAATTTGTCTCAGATGGTTACTAGCTGTATGACCTTGGGTAAATCACATAATCTCTCTGAGCTTCAGTTCCCTTGTCTGTAAAATGAAGACAATAATAATACCTCACTGCTGGGGATGTTGTAAGTATCTAATAAAATAAAATGTATAAAGGACTTTGCTAACCTCGCTACTATTAATAAGGAGAAAGTGAGAAATCATTACCAATAGGTAGCCATTCACCATCTATAGGATACTTCGTGTGTAGGGAATAAAAGAAGAAGCCCTGGTCCTGGCTCAGCCCCACAAGGGGCTTGCAGTGTTAACCTAGTCTGTGGGATCATCAAAGGCAAAATAATCTTTAATTGAAACTGTTCAGTCCAATTCCATAACCACCACCAGTGTTGATGAGCAGAGTGTAATCATGGAGCCCACATGGCAATAAAGTACCTATTTTTGCAGATTGGTCATTTTCAGTGCCTTCTGCTGGCAGTTGATATGAGATGTTTGGTGATCCATGAAGGCTGAGAGGAATTTAATTTGTTTCATGGAGCAGAAGGGCAAGAGAGCATAGTCATGGCAACCCACCCATGTACCATTAAAAATTGGCCCATGGGCCATCTTCAGGCTACATTCCATAGGCTCCCTCTTAGGAAATTAGAGAATTCTTCCTTTCTTACCTTGGGGTACTGCTTCTGGACCCATGAGGCAGAGGTACTGCAATAAAATCCTCTCTTCTCTACCCAGAGGGTTTCTCTGCCCTGGATCCAAGCATATGGTTGGATCAGCTTCAGTCCTGGGGAGCCTAACCATTAATAAAAAAGGGGAGAGAGGATGTTCGACTCTGATTCTTTGGCTTGTTAAATCTCCATCCTGATTCCCCTGGGGGAAAATTTTACTTAAATTTTCTATTATGCTTATACCTAGTGTTTTCCCAGAAATGGGGGTAAAAAAAGTATTCAGGGTACAGTATTACTGAGATATAGATGGGTGCTTTATTTCTCTAGACACACATAAACACACATTTAAGAAAGGCTAAACATAAAAAACTAACAAGCATACTTTAACATACATAGAATAAGGTTCAATAACTGAATTTATAGCTACTGTTACCATCAGTTAGGAGGCTCAAACTTAAACCTCTTTGGAATTTTATATTCTTGTATGCAGTTTATAGGACTGCCAAGTACGAATTTTCAATTTCATCTCAGGTCTGTACTGTCCAAACACCTCCTGATAGACTTCTGTTGGAAAAATAGCTTGGCTCAGGCCAATCCTCTTCTTAATGGCTCTTCACAGTAGAGATTTTCTTTGCTACCATCTATCTGGAGCTTGGGTCCAACGGAAGCCAAGGCCTCTTGACCTCTCAAACTCATAAGTGTCTTCAAATCTGGACACAATCATCTCAGTACTTGTTTGCCTAACGTCAAGGAAGAGGAGACACAAAATTAGAAATCCAAATCTAGATTTAAGTTTGCCTAGGTGAGATACATGTTTTTGATGCCATGTGTTTGTTGTAATAAGGTAGCTGGGGTGGAGGTCTGGAATAATGGCACCCTTTTCCCTACTCTACCCCATGTCAGCTCAAAGCAGACCTGATGTTATTTGCAGTTGGAAAGGGAAAGAGAAGGATTGGGGCCAGTGACATCCCTTTGCATATCTACTGTTCACCAGCTCTTCTGACTCCACAGACAATAAGGAAATTCTTTGTTATTTCAAAAAAAGCCCATTAACCCAGAATGGCACATGGTTGGTTATAAGTAAACCCCAATACATAATTCAGCTGGAACCAGGAATACCAACTTATAGCATGCTCTGTGGTTTGGCCCCTGTAGACCAATTCAGCCTTGTGCATTCATGAAGTCATTCATTTCTTCATTGAACAAATAGTTACTGAGTTCTTGTTATGTCACCTGTCTGGGGGATGTGGGCAATACAGAAGAAATTTAAGATGGAGCTCTTGTCTTCTAGGAACCCACATTATCCTGGGACATAAATGAGAAGAGTTTCATTTTCTGTTGCTGATGAAACCATATGTCAGAGGCTATGTGTTAGAGGCAGGATTTATATGCAGATTTGTAGGTCCACTAACTGTGCTATCTTGCCTTAAGGAAGAAGGGGGTTGGGAGGGCAAGAGGGAAGTGAACAAGCATTTATTAGGGCCTAGTACGTTGAGGCACTATACTAAGAGCTTTATAGATATTATCTCATTTCATAGGACTTAAATCATTGACTTTCTTGTGGAGATAATTCCCAATTGTCCTAGTGATTTAGTAAGAGATACTCATTAACTCTATAATTCTCATACCTCTTCTAATCTAATTTCCCTGAAAGTACACTTTGGCTGTCTACCTAGATCATCTAGGTCACAAGATCACAAAAGTAAACTTCAAACCAAGGTCTTATACTTAACTGGCATTTTCCCTCAGATAAGATATGAGCCTCTTTCCTTATCTGACCCTGAAGATTCCTGACATTTGATCACATAAAATGAGAGAGAAATCTCAGTACTTGAAGATATGAGATACTTTGGTGACAGGTGTTTGGAGAATAAATAGCTGGACACATTTAGGTCTGTCAAGTCACAATGAATGGGTCACAGAAGCAGAGTATTCTAACTATCCCATTTGTTAGGGACCATCTTAATATGAATAATGGGACCCATCTTGGTTCCCCAAGTTCCAATTTGGCCTCAGATACTAGCTGTGTCACCCTGGACAAGTAACTTAACCTCTGTTTGTCTTCTTTTTCCTCTTCTGTAATAATAACACTTATCTCCCAGGGTGGTTGTGAAGAACAAATGAAATATTTGAATGATGATATTTGTAAAGCACCTAGCACAATGCCTGATACATAGCAAGTGCTTAATATGTGTCTGCTAAATCTAAATCTAATATCTTGTCCGGTGATAAAGGTAAGTCACAGTGAAAGGAACACACTGAATTTCCCTCATCCATTTCAATCTTTTGCCATGGACAAATTAGTGAAGGCGTAACTCTCAAGATGGGGTAAACAGTTCAGCACCACCAGTGACCCTGTCATCATTTGAAGTTTGGTTTTTGCTTCGTCTTTCAGTAAGGTGGCAAGGCGATGTGGTAATAAGAGCATTGAATTTGGTATTAGAAGAGCTAAGTTTGGGGCAGCTAGGTGGCACAGTGAATTGAGCACTGGCCCTGGAGTCAGGAGGACCTGAGTTCAAATCCGACCTCAGACACTTAATACTTACTAGTTGTGTGACCTTGGGCAAGTCACATAGCCCCAACTGCCCTCCCTTCCCCCCCCCCCTGCAAAAAAAGAGCTAAATTTGAATTAAGGCAGCTAGGTAATTGTGTCCAGCCATCTTTATGAGTTCAAATTTGGTCTCAGATACTTCCAAGTTGCATGATCCTGAACAAGTCTGTTTCAATTTGACTCTAGTTTATTTAACCTTCTTCCTTACTTTGCAAATTACTGTCTCTGTCTGGGCTTTAGTTTCCTCACATGTATGTTGTGGGTCAGTTGTATCAGTCATAGCCAACTCTGCAAGACACTGTTTGAGGTTTTCCTGGAAAAGATAGTAGAATAGTTTGTCATTTCCCTCTCCAGCTCATGTTTGAGATGAGGGAACTGAAGCAAACTCTGTAGCAAAATGAGGGTTAAGTGACTTGCCGAGAGTTACCCCGCTAGTAAGTGTCTGAGGTCGGATTTGAACTTATGAAGATGAGTCTTCCTGACTTCAGGGGGTTCTCTGTGCACTATGGTACCACCTAGTTGCCCTTTCCTCATGTATATAGCAGTTCTAATTCTTTTAAGTTTTACAAAGCATTTTAAATGCCATACATGATTATTGCTCACAGTGACCCTTTGGTAAAGTAGGTACTATTACTTCTCCCATTCTATAGATGAGGAAAACTGCTTGGACAGTTTAAGTGACAAGTAGAGTCTAACGTGGAATTTGATTTTATTTATTTTTATTTTTTACTTTTTGGAGAGGGGAAGGTGGTAGGGCAATTGGGGTTAAGTGACTTGCCCAAGGTCACACGGCTAGTTTTGTGTTAAGTGTCTAAGATACTAAGGTAGAATTTGAATCCTGGCCTCTCTGACTTCAAACCAGCAGACTTTGCAACTTGCTGATGGGTTAGAAAAGATGATTTACAAGGTCCCTTTGAGCTCTAAATCCTAGAGTACATTAGCATCTTGCAAGGTGTTGGCACATTTTTTTTTCCTCTGTAGATTGTTATGGTGATATTTAAATAAGAGCTTTTAAACAAATACACTTTGGTTGCTTTATTATCTTTTAGCAAATGGTTTTCAAAGAGCCTGTTTTCATTTTTAAGAACAGAAACTGATGGTCTTTCCAAAATGAACAGCATAACCCGACTTGAGATTTGCTTGTAAATGTGAGCTCTGGGAATTTCAAGTGGATTGAGCCTTTGGCAAGCTGCGCTTCTCACTCCAGTCTATCTGAGAGAGTTTTGGGTGCCCTAGATAGTTCAATGGGCCAATGGGTTCTTTGGAATGACAGGCAAATGATAGTTATCTGTCTCAACCCTTTAGCATTTTATGATCCGGGTGAAAATGCATATCATGATGATAACTGAATATTTTTAAATTACACAGTGCCATTGCTTAAATCACGGTTAGCCTCCTAGGAGCTCTGGGAAGTAGGTATTACAGGTGTTATCACCCCTCCATTCTATGTTGTTGTTCACTTGTTTCAGGCATGTTCGACTCTTTACGACCCCATTGGGCATTTCTTGGCAAAGATACTGGAGTGGTTTGCCATTTCCATCTCCAGCTCATTTTACAGATGAGGAAACTGAGGCTAACAGCGTTAAGTGATTTGTCTAGGGGTATACAGCTAGTAAGTATCTGAGGTTGAATCTGAACTTGTGTCCTCCTGACTCCAGGTCCAGTACTATATCCAATGTGCCACCTACTAGCCCACAGCTCCTTTTTATATAGGTTAAGAAACTGAGTCTCATGGAGATTTATGTGATTTTTTTTTTTCTCCAGGTTACATAAGTGTGAATCTGGGTCTTCTCCAGGTCTAGTGTTCTATCTACTATGCTAAGCAATAAAGAGCAAATGCTGCTACCTACCCCTTACCTCTCTCTATGCATATATACATAAACTTGTCAACTTTCTTTTCTTTTTTGGTAAACCTTTGTATTTAATTTTGTTGTTGTTGTTCAACTTACATTTTTCAATAGTATTTTTTCCAATTACATGGAAAGACAATTTTTCACAATCATTTAAAAAAATTTTGAGTTCCAAATTGTCTCCCTCCTTCATCTCTTCCCACCCTGAGAGAGTGAACAATTTGATATGTTATATCCGTGAAGTCATGTAAAACATATTTCCATATTGGTCATGTTGAAACTTTCTAAATACATTTTTTTACATCCTGCATCTGTGAGTTCATTGATATAAGGGAACTCTCAAGCAGGATATTCCTTTTAACAGCTCAGACCCACAGCTATTCTCCAAAAGAAACCTATGGAGAAATGCTGAGAAGTATGAGGGGACATTGCAGAGACAGGAGGGCTTGAACCAAGTTTTGCCATCTCAGAGGCTAGACATTCTATCTACTAGGTCACAGATACTTTACACTCATGTTATTTTGCTTTACCAGAGTTTTCATGATGTGATTAGGATATCAAGGGAAAATAGATGGACCCACTAGGTGACAAAGTGTTGTTCCCATTGGGCAAAGGAAAAAAGTACTTGACCCCAACAGGATGGGAATAAATAGTCACATAATAGACAGGTTCCTCCCTCTGTATTCCTACCCCTTGTCATTTCATCAATGCCATAATGCTCCTTGTTTCAAGTGAGCCACAGGGGGTCACTTACATGAGCAGAGTGCATTAAATATGAACAGCTAGGGAAAGATGAGAGGGAAGTGTCGGTGCTGAGAAATTGTGGCTGCATTGCCAATTGGACCTGGTTCTCATAAGCAAGAACAGTAAAAAGAGAGAGGTGGTTCATTAACTTTCATGTATGCTTCACAACTCTTTCCTAGGTTCCTCATGTGACTTGTATGACTATTGTCCCAAATTAGTAAGGCAGTGAAAATGCATAGATGATAATGGGTTATGACTAAATGCCCCTTTGAGGTATACAAAGCACTTTACAGATATTAGGAATAGCACATTGGAAAGAATGGTGATTTTTCAACCACATTCTGGGTTTGAATCCTTGTTCTGCCACAATTTCTGTGTGACCTGAGGAAAGTTACTTCCTCTCTCTGTGCTCAGTTTGAACTATAACATCAAGTCTTTGAGCCAAATGACTTCTGAGGTCCCTTTCTATTCTAATTCTGGGATCCTATGGGGTTCTCATCTTTTTTTTTTTTGCCTTTTGAAGGGCATTTGGGGTTAAGTTACTTGCCCAAGGTTACATGGCTAGTTTGTGTGCGTGTGTGTTAAGTGTCTTAGGCCAGAAACGAACTCAGGTTCTCTCAACTCTGGGGACGGCGCTTTACTCACTGCACCACCTAGCCGCCCTGGTCATCTGTACTTTACAGAGCCTTGTGAAATAAGCATGACTGGCTCTGCAACACATTTCAAAGGGTGTGGAAAGTGAAGCCCAGAGAAGTTGACTTGCTCCAAATCACCACAGGTAGTAAGTGTTAGTCAGGTGGCACAACAGATAGAGCCCCTGCCCTGGAGTCAGGAAGACCTGAGTTCAAATCTAGCTTCAGACACTTACTAGCTGTGTGACCATAGAAAAGTCACTTAACCCTGTTTGCCTTGATTTCCTCATCTTTAAAAAGAGCCGGAGAAGAAAATGGCAGACTACTCCATTGGCTTTGCCAAGAAAACCCCATGGACAGTATTGGTGTGATATGGCCGATAGGGTCACAAAGAATTGGACATGAATGAATGACCAAACAACAAGTGTTGGACCTGAATTCAGACCTCTATTGATTCCAAGCCCAGGTTTTAATTTTGGAGGTTCAAGTGTAATTCTTCCCTTTTTCAAGAAAGTGCACTGGATTCTTATTTGCAGCTGTTCACATTTGAAAAGAAAGCTCTGAAGAGGAAGACATAATAAATACATGTTATTCAGTCATCTAAAGGAAAAGAGGGAAGACAGACCCTATTAACTCCCATCCCATCCTGCTGTTTCCTATTGGAAGCTTTTAATCTCTAGAGAACCCAGAATTTCCATTCCTCAGGTCTATTCATGATAATTTTTTTATTGGTGACTTCTCATTCTTGGCTAACTCTAATTCTCTGCATAGACCAGAAAGCTGTTTTTCTAACTGTTTCAGGTCTTGTGTCCCAATCTGCTCTGGGATCAGGAAAGGATGGTACATTTGGGGACATGATGGGGAAGTCTGCCTATTTCCAATGAAATCAAACTCTCTTAAATTACTTCTTCTTTGGCAAGTGGAAAGAGTGCTGTACTTGGAACTTTCCTGAGTTCTGATCCCAGCCCTAGTACTTCTTGGCTATGTGACTAAATTCACCTGATTTTTCTGGGCCTCAGTTTTCTCATCTGTGAATAAGGGTATTGGATGAGATGACTTCTAAGATCTTCCCTGGTTTGGCTAGAGATTTGGATGCATTGCCCATCATTTTATAAGAAGCACCAAAAGTCAGAGGTACCAAAGAATTTAGGCAATCTTCAGCTTGACTCCACCTGGCCCTTCCATCTCACCTGCCAGCCCTTCCCCCTAACACTCTCTGCTTAGTTAAGGGAGTCCCTCCTGAAACAAGATCAGGGAAAGGAAATAAGCCTGATAATCACTTGTTCTACAAAACAAAGTTGCTTTAGCCAAGGCAATTAGTTCACCCTCATTGTTGATGTTATCTTAGGAGCAGGTGAATGAGTTTGAAAGACCTGTCTTGTGAATAATGAAGAGTAGACTGGCTTCTATGTTTCCAGATCCTAGTGTTAAGTGATTTAGCTTAAACAGTCCTCCTTTCTCCAAATCAGAGAAGACAAAAGAAATAAACAGCAGAGCCTTCCTCAAGTTTTTAGTTAGAATCCCTCCAGATCTCTTTCCTGGATTAAATTTTAATACATATTTGACAGTTTCCCTTGTATCCTAAATCGCCAAGTTTCCTATTACCTATGATACTTTGTCACAGAGTCAACATGGTTAAATAGAAAGAACATTGGATATGGAGGCTGCACTGAGCTCTGTAAGTTCTGGGTTCAAATACTGATTTTTATAAAGTCCCTAAATTTGTCATAACCTAATTAAAGAAGCCTGAAAGAGGAGCACAACAGTAGGGCCAGTTTAGCGTCTTTGCTGTGACGCCCCCAAAACCTCATCCACAACCACAGAAAATTCTGATGAAAAGGGAAAGTGAAGAAAATGTCACAGTGAGTCATTTTGGGACATTTAGGACAGCTTAGAAAAATAGATAGGTCTGGAGTGGACAGAAGCAGCACTGACTTTAGGCTTTTGTGGCATCAGCAATGATGGCCCAGAGCGCAGGGCGGTAAGGAGACTGAACATCTGGTCAGAAAGAGATCCTGGGGGACCTCTTTACAAGCCTTAGAGGGAGGAACAAGTGCCATCTGACAGCTGTGTCACCCATTACCCAGTTCCATGTCCTAGTTCCAGACATTCAGGCCAGTCATTCCCCTCCCCGTCTCCAGATAAGCAGAGCCCAATTTGAACATAAAGTTAAGAAATAGCCTGGAAAAAATGAGCAAACAACAAAATAATAAACTGATCATGGTGACAGGAGAACTCAAGACAAAAATATTTAAAAAGACAATGACTTTAAGAAAAACCCAGGTTGGACACAAGTACAACAAGAATTCCTAGAAAAGCTAAAGATTTTTATCAAAGCAAAAACAAAAGTTTTTAATCAAATTAGAGTGGGTAGAGGGAAAAGAAATGGAGAGGTATGAAAAAAATTATGAAAAGGGAATTAACCACTTGGTAAAAGAGCACAAAAATTGCTGAAGAAAAACAACGCATTAAGAATAAAAATTGGCCAAATGATAGAAGAGGTACAAAGCTTCACAGGAGAAAATAACCCCTTAAAAATTATAATTGGCTAACTGGAAGGTGATAACTTCTTGAGACATCATGAAACAATAAAAGTCAAAAGACTGAATTAAAAATAGGAGAAAACAGGAAATATTTAGGCAAAAATAACTGATCCTGAATCAAGAACAGATAAATGTAGGAACCTCAGAGATCATCTATTTCTTTATTTTTTTTTAATTAAATGATTGTTTAATGACACATACCAGGCACCTTCATAAGTTCTAGGGACAATATACAAAAAGTATATATCTCTGCCCTTAGAGAGTTTACATTCTAATAGGAAACGTCAAGACATACAGAATATTGGTGTCCATGGAAGGGTGAATTCGTTTGAGAAGTCACAGAGATGGTGAGTGGTGAACAATAAATGGATATACTTTTTCTGGGAATGGTTAGTGTTGAGTTAATGTTCCCAGAGCAAAAGGTAGAAATAAAGGTAGAGAAGGGTAGGGAAGGAAGTTGACAGTGTAGCATGGTGAATCTGGGATTGTCAAATGTATATGGTGAGCTCTCACCAATCAGAGACCATCTATTTCTTTCCTCTCACCCTACAAATGAGGAAACTGAGGCCTAGGAAGGCTAAGTGACTTGTCCTAAGCCTTAAAAGTAGGATCTGAGTCAAACTCTTAATAACTTTCTATGGTGTCACGTTGTACATAAGGAAGAGTAGACTGGTTTCTGTGGTTCCAGATCCTAGTGCTATTAAAGTGATTTAGCTTAAACCAACCTTTCTCCAAATCATAAAAGATAAAAACAAACAGCTGAGCCTTCCTCAAGTTATTAGAGTTAGAATCCCTCAAAATCTCTTTCTGGATTAAATTTTAATACATATTTGACAATTTCCCTTGTATTCTAAATGACCAAGTTCCCTCAATTTCTTTTTTTTTTTTTTTTGGAGGGGGAAAGGCAAGGCAATCGGGGTTAAATGACTTGCCCAAGGCCTCGTTTTTTTCATCTGTGAATTGGGGCTTATAAGGATCAAATGCCATAATGTATGAAAAACATTTTGTAAACCTTCAAGCCTCCATAAATGTTAGCTATTATGGTATGCAGTCCATCTTCTGGTAAAAGTCTAAAACCTCCTATCTGAGAAATCTGCTAGGTCTTGAATGTTTTAATAATGTATCTATCAAAGCACTGTCATTTTGTTTGTTTGTACCAGATAATATTCAGCTTATCAGCACACATATTTAATCTTATCGCTTAACTGTCCTTTCCTAGTAGGATCATCAATAAAACATTATATCTCTGGGCTGTGCCTTTAACTATCAGATACTAACAAACCCTAAATCAGGAATCAAGGTCAACCAAAAAATGTTATACTTCCTATACTTTCAGATAACAGGTCGAACTCTCTTCTCATTCCATGGATGACTTAATCTCTTACTCATTGGATTTGCTATGAAGAAGCTAGTTACAGGGGTGGGGAATCTGTGTCCTTGAGGTCACAGTTTCCCCACCCCTGAGAGGGAAATTTCAGAGGAGGCAAGAGGAAAAATTTGAATGAGGTTTTCCTTCTCCACTTTTAAATGGGCATGTGATCTGGTTAAATTCAGCTGGCACTTTCACTGACAAATAGATTAGATATGATGTGTAGAGAGATTGAGGTAGCCTAAAGTGTAGTCTTAGAAATCTATAAATCCCTTACTCTTTTTGTTTCAAAGTATTCAATCAAGGATTGCTGGCATGGTAGAGACCAACCACCAGTGACTATAGGAATGTAGGTGCAGGTACAATTGCCAATCTTCAGTGACAGTCCTGTCTTGCCCAAATTCTTACTTCCTTGAACTTTGACCTTTTGCCTCCTAGTCTCTCTACCTGGAGGCCTATTCTTATTTGTTATGGTCAGTCATATTACTTGAAATTATGTGTCAAGAAATATGTCATAGGTATGAAATACTAGCAGGGGAAAAACAAGAACTAGAAGGCAGTGATCAGAGAAGCTCCTGGTGGGGCTCCAGCAAAGGCAACAATAATAGATGATTGTGAGAAAATTGCTTTGTGAATCTTATAAATATGAGTTCATACTAGCTTTGTGACCCTGGGTGTGTCATTCACTTCTCAGTATTTAAAGCAAATATAAAAGCCTATGCTACAGAGAAGGCAGCAATCTACATTGGCACTATGGGAGACCGCACTGGACAATCTCTGAGAAAGTTTCCTCACTGGAAAATTCCTTATATCAATAAAATTGTAGGTATGGTCCCTATCCCCATGGTTGTTATTAATAAATGGTGTTAGTATTTTTATATGAGCTTTGTAGGAAGAACTAATGGTGATCAATCTATTTCTTAAGTTACCCCTGTAACTCTTGAACATTTTACAGTGAGAGCCATACCTGGTTAAAGTGTCAACATTTAGATGGTGTTGACCATACTTGTCCTCGCTCAGTAAGAACATTTAGTTAAAATTGGAAGTTATCCAATGACAGCTCCTTTCACATGATCCTTCTCACAATAAGTAAGAACCTCCTTGACTCAGCCCAATCCCACCTTGACCCTTGGTCCTGGAGGTGTTCTCTCCTTCCACAGACACATGATTCTCTAGCATCTCTTGGGTCCCACTAGGGAGCAGTATCTCCAGACCTCTGTGCTGTAGGGTCGTGTGTGCTAAAGTCCAAGGTCTCTCCCTCTTTCACTAGATCTGAGGTCAGCTTCCTGCCCTTAACTTCTCTTGCCCCGGACATCAGAAGTACGCTTAGTGATGGTTCTGGTCATAACTTTAATTTAAATATGCAAGGCAGTAATAGAACCCCTCCACAAAGGACAAAACTGCAGAAATGTCAGTGAAAAGCTGCCTTTCAGTCCTAATAGAAGGAAAGCAAGGATTTGAAATGAACAGGACCTTCTTGGCTGCTGAGATTGTACAAAAATGAGAGAGACCAGCTGTCTGCCCAGGAGTCTAGCCCTAGAACACTTTGAACCTCTCTCATTAAATGCTAATACTGCCCCTGAGTGAATAGAATTATGCTTCTGGGATGGGGATTTTATTGGGCTTGTGTGTTATTTGTCCTGTTGAAAGCGTTAGTTCCTTTTTGTATTGCTTCATGTTTTATGAAATGTGGTTGCTTTTTGTCAGGAGAAAGTGAGTCTCCCTGGAGACAATGTTCTTAGATATTCTAGCAGTTTTGGTTTTCCTGTCTTGGCCAATGGCCAGATCCAGATCCCTTTTAACTCTGGTGTCTTTCCTCTGTGGATTTTCTCCATTTCATCTCGTATACATCTTGATTTTACATTGTTGTTTTCCTATCAGAGTTAGATTGTGAATGATACTGAATTCGTTGAGTTAGGACTGATTTTTGCCTTTTCATCTCTAGCATTTAACCCACTGCTTGCTACATAGTAGGTGCCCATTAATAAATGCCTATTGACTGACCAGTCAGCCTTCTCTGTAAACCCAGTGTCTATGACTCTCCTTTGGTGGGAGTGAGGCATCTTGGGAGGCCCCTTCTTACATGCAGGCATGTCCCAGCTAAAACCTACCTTCTACAAGAAGACTTCCTCAAGCCCTTGTTAATTTTAATGCTTCCCATGGCTGCTTATTCCAAATTAATCTTGTATAGAGCTTGCGGGCACATAGTTATTTGCATGTGGTCTCTCCCATTAAACTGTGAATTTCTTTATGACAGGGAGTATTTTACCTTTCTTTGTATATCCAGTGTTTAGCATAGTGCCTAACACATAGTAGGGGCTTAATAAATGTTTACTGACTCATTAAGTGATTAAGAAAGGCAGAGAGGGTATTGCAGGTTAGAACAGAATGACTGTGATTATGGAATTTAGAACAGAAAGGGGCCTCAGAGGCCACCAGATCCAAATGCCTCTCTTTATATTTAAGAAAACAGTGATTCAGACAGGTTAGGGAAAACATAGTCTGATGGACAGTGATACATGTAGAATCAGGATTTCAGTCTAGCTCTCAGTACTCCAAATTTTGCACACCATTCTGAGAATGACAGGTAGTTAATAAGAGGTTGAACTATGTCTTGGGAGGATTAAATTACTTATCAAATATTGACTGAGATCACAAAGTTCATTTCTATGAGAATGTGAATTTGGGTATACTCTAATCTGTATGAATACAATTTACATTCCTTTCCTTAGATCCTGTGAAGTAGATGGTATAACTATTGTATTAATTTTACCAATCCGGAAACTGAGGCACAGAGGAGTAACATAATTTGAATAGTCACTCAGCTAGCAAGTAGTATCATAGATTGAGGACGAGAAGGAACTTTAGAAGCTATCTTAGTCCACCTCCCCACCCATTTAACAGATAAGAAAACTGGAGTTCCGGAGAGGCAAAGTTACACACCCAAGGTCACACACTAAGTTTTAGAGCCTGCACATGATCTCCTGTTATTTGACAGCAAAGCCAGGGCTTTACCTGTTACTTGAATTCCAAATCTGGCATTCTTTTACACTATACATGGCTACCTTTCTGATCTGCTGATTCTAAGTTCAGTGATGTTTCCACTGACAATATTTATATGCTTTATGTAGTATATAGTTTACCCTCAAGAAGTAAGGGAGGAAGGAATGGAGGAAGAAAGGGAGGATGGAAGGAAAGGAGGAAAGGGAAAGAGGACAGAGGGGGAACATGGTAATGGAAAGAAAGAAGGAAAGGAGGGAGAGATAGAGAGAGGGAAAGGAAGAAGAAAATATAGGTAATGATATGAGTATTTTCCCTTTTTGTTGTATAGATTTTATGTATCTTGCTACAAGGTTCACATAAGCTTGCACAATGACCAATTCTAAGACTGGACCAAAAAAAATAGGTTTCTATGCATTAAGCCCTTACTACAACTATACCCCACTTCCTTCATATTTGAAAGATGAGAACTCAGTTTATAGTGTCTGGCATCATCAAAGAGGCTGGCAGGCTCTTTGTCTCCCCAATACTTCAGAAAAGGTGTTCTCCTTTTATGTTCCTTCCCTTGGGATCACCCACCAGGCACAATGGAAACTGTGCAGGATTTGATGATCCCCCTTCAGATTTTTTCCTGCCTGTGAAGCTATAAGAAAGTAACTTACCCTTTCTAAACCTCAGTTTCCTCAACTGTAAAAGGGGGAATAATTATCATAGCTAGTCCCAACATCTTCAGACTGTTGAAAGGCTCCAATGAAGTGGGAAGAAGGCTGGCATTGGAGTAAAGGGGAAGTGGATGTGACGCTAATCTCGTATGCTTACCACCTGAGTGACCCTGATTGAGCCCCTCTGGGTCTCAGGTTCCTCCCCTGTACAATGAGAGGGCTGTGCTAGATGACCCCTATGGCCCTTCCAGGTCCAGATTAATCATCCTGTGATCCCAGGTATAGGCCTTTGTAAACTTTAAAGAACTATGTAAATGTTAGCTCTTACTACCTCAGGCCCCTAAAGCAAATGGCTCATGTTCTGTGATTCCATCGTTAAGGTGAATGCAGTAAGGAAAGCTTTTGTCTATTGTCCTGGATGAAAGGTGCTCAAAGAAATTCTTTAAAGTTTTGTAGGTGCTCTTGATTTGTCCTGTGGGGAGAGGGCCCCATAGGTCACTGGGATCTAAGCCCTCTTCTATTCCCTCCTGGTTTTTTTATTTTTTATTTTCCAGTTCATAATTTGAGACCTGCTGACATCAAGGTGATTGGAGCCTTGGGAGACTCAATTACTGTAAGTCATTTGGATTGGGGGAAGGAAAATGTGTATCCTAGGTTCAATACAGTTCAATAAGCATTTATTAAGTGTCTACCATTTCCCAGACATTGTGCTGAGATCTGGAGGTATAAAACCAAAAAATGACAGTAACAGTCCATGAGGTATTTATAATATACTGGGATAGTAAGAGTGTGTATACAGATAAGTAATAACATATATATGCAAGCTAATTTCAGGGGGTATGAGGGGTGCACTAAAGTCTCAGAAGTGAGGAAGGGGAGCGTTCTAGCTAAGGCAACATCCCATAAAAAGGCTCAGATATTGGAGATTGAATGTTCCATGCAGGAACCAGCAAGTTGACCAGTTTCGCAGGGAGAGAGAACCTATAATTAGGCAGCAAAGTTAGGTTGAATTCCAAGAGGGAAAGATCTTAAATGCAAAATTGGCATTTTGTATTTTATTTTTGAGGTAATAGGGAGCCACTGAGGCTTCTTAAACAGGGGAGTGACATGGTTAGGCCTATGCTTTAGGTTTGGGATAGGTCGAGGAAGTCTTCATTAACATGAGGACCCCGGAAAGAAAAGCCTTTTCTAGAGCAAAACCCACGGTTTGTTTCCCTCTCAACGGTAGTAAAATCTTTTCTTTTTTTTACTTTAAACTTCCAAGATGTTCTCCTTCATCCTTACCATGCCCTTCACATCAACCCTTTGCCACTGCCAGTTTGTGGTATAGGGGGCAAGGTAGTTTTGAAATCTAAAGGTGGGTTAAGGGTGAGGGTCCTAAATGATAAGGAAAAGTAGTCAAGGGGTATATAATAAGAAGAAATGAAGGTTGGCAAGGATAATAACCAAAATCATGAGCTCATTTATATAGCACTCAAAGTTATCAAAATATAATTTCAATTGATTCTCATGGCAACTCTCAGCGGTAGGTGCTATTTATTTTACAGATGAGGAAACTGAGGCACAAAAAAGTGAAGTCATTTGCCCAGTGTCACACAGCTAGTAAATGTTTGAGGATACATTTGAAATCAGGTCTTCCCAGCTTCAGGGATGGTGATCCAACCACTATAATACGAAGCCACTTTGGTGGGCAGGACAGTAGGAAGAGAGGGTGATGCTAATAAATTATACCCAACTTTTCACTACCTCTGCTCTAAAAAAGGACCCTACGAGGTCCCCCAACCCTCCAGCTGCCCAGGGAGAAAACCAGATAGTCTGCACAGTTTTATTCATCTGGGTGGTTCTCAAAGTCATCAAGAAGCAACTGAACATGGGGAAGAGCCCCAGATGCAGGGGGGAGATTTCTCAGGGTATTCAATAGGCTATATTTTTACTGGAGAGATTCCTAACTCCTTTGGAAGGACCCCAATAAGGGGTCTTCAGCTGGCAATTTGTTACTCTTTCCTTTGCTTTGAAAGCCCTCCTGCCACATGGGCTTGGACATCCTACGAATGCCACATTGACCTCTGCCAGTTAGAAAGGGCAGAGGGTTTTTCATTAGTTTTCTGTCATTTCCCTCTGGGAGGTGCCCAGGATCTCTTACCCAAGCAACAGAAATGATGGGAGTTTCTTTTGTTTTGGGCCCTCCCAGTCCCTTCCTTTTTTTTTCTTTGCTTTTTGGAGGGCAATAGGGGTTAAGTGATTTGCCCAAGGTCACAAGGCTAATAAGTGTTAGGTGTCTGAGGCCGAATTTGAACTCAGGTCCTTCTGACTCCAGGGCAGGTGCTCTATTCACTGCACACACCAGTTCCTTTCTTTAGCATACTTTCAGGGTAGGTAATGAGTCATCAGGTGTTAGCAAAGTTTTATAGGTTTTCCTGAATGATCTCCAAGGAATTTCCCCAATGGGGCCACAGCTCCTGGCATGACCTGAATAGGGAAGCTGGATAATGGGGCAAAGGGAGTAGAAATGCTGAGAAAATGAGCAGATCTGAACTTACTCCCTCGCCTCTCCCTCCCTTCCCCTATTTAGGAGGTCAGATTCCTGTTTAAAGTGTGCTTGCGAGGCCCGAGTGCTTAGGCATTTGTAGAATGCTAGACCTGGGAGAAACCTCAGAGATTGTTCAGCTCAAGGGTTTTTAACTTTGTATGTGTCATGGACTCCCTTGGCAGACTACACCATGGCCTATGGATCCCAGCTGTATTCATAATGGAAGGAAATGCTAAATTTCAGGTTCTTGAAAATAAAGAAGTACTTTTTTTCCCTTCTGAGTTCATGGACCCTCCAAGGAGTCCATGGATCATATGTTAAGAACCCCTGATCTAGTCCAGTATCCTCATTTTACAGATGGAAATATAGAGGCACAGAAAGGGTAAGTGATTTCCCTTGTGTCACACAGTGAGTCTATGATAGAGCAGTTAGGTGTACGGGGTGAATAGAGTGCTGGAAGTGGAGTCAGTCAACTGTATGACCCTGGGCAAGTCACTTAACCTTGTTTGCCTCAATTTTCTCATCTGTACAAATGAGCTAGAGAAGGAAATGCTAAATCATTCTAGTACCTCTATAAGAAAATCCCAACTGGGGGCACCAAGAGTCAGGCACCACTGAACAACAGACTTAATAGCCTTAAGGTTTCTTCTAGGAAGGGGAATTAAAGGTAAAAAACAAACAAAAAACTAGACATGGAATTAAAACTCTAGTCCTGTTACTGTAGGTTCCACTCTCTTTCCACTGGATCCTATTTTGAATTTTACAACTTTAGCTAAAGAATTGGCCCCAAGCAGGAAGATAGCCAGCACTCATGCTCAATCCTGGCCAGGTGTCTCCTTGAAGTGATTTTTTTTTGTTGTTGTTGTTTTTGGAGGGGCAGTTGGGGGTTAATTGACTTGCCCAAGGTCACACGGCTAGTTTTTGTGTTAAGTGTCTGAGGCCAGATTTGAACTTAGGTCCTCCTGACTCCATGGCCGGTGCCCTATTCACTGCACCACCTAGCCACCCCACCCTTGAAGTGATTCTTAACTTCTCTGAAAGACTGTACCTATCTGTAGTGAAGCAAGACAGACCTGGCCAACAAACACCGTTCTTTTCACTAACTTTCTTTTCACTTTTGGACACCAAAGCAGGATAGAAATGTCAAAGGAAAGTTTGTTTGTTTTCCCCATTCCCACCACCACCTCCAATAAAGACTGTCACAGGAGAGGAATCGAATAGGCAACCTCTGTGAGAGGCATTTTGTGGTGTAGGGGACAATAGAGTCAAATCTCAGAACCAGACAGACCTCAAGTCTTTTTTTTTTAAGTTTTAATTTTTTTTAGTTTATGGAATTAAAGAAGCATTTCCGCAATGTAGTATAATAAAAAAAAGATAATTGTGCATAAAACTGTAAATCTATTGGGTACAACTTGCTATTCCTTTTTTTCTTCCTTTTAAATATATAATAACATTCTTTTTCCCTCCTTTTTTTCCTTCCCTCCCTCCCCAAGAGATGGTCACCTTTAGACACAAATAGGTGTATGTTTGTACATATACATGCATAGACATGTATATATATATGTATGTGCATCTATGCACAATACATACATATATACATACCCCCAGGTAGCTGTGAGGGAAGGTGCAGACTTCTATTGATAGAGAATGTTTCTCACACTAATGAATATGCAAGTCCAATCCCTGTCCATCTCTAAATATATGGCTTGACATGTCCAGTCAGAGAACTTGACCTATGAAGACAAAGTATAAGTACCAAGTCCAAATATAGTAAGTTATCATCTCCACGTGTACATGAGAATTTCTTGGATGGACAGGACTGTGAATCCTCTAATAAAGAACACATTTCTCTCTCTCTTCTTTTTAAATGTCAGGCAGGTAATGGTGCAGGATCCACAACTGGCAATATCCTTGATGTCCTAACTCAATACCGAGGTCTCTCTTGGAGGTGAGTGTGTCTCCACCTTTACCTCCTTGTGAGAGATAAGGGCAAGGTTTCCAGAAGAAAATGAGTGTGTTGAGGGAGGATGTTCTGGAGGAGAGGGGGAAGGAAGAGATACCAGGGTCTTCATCGTGAGCACAGCCTGATGAATGGCTCGTATCACCTTAAAGATGTCATTGGTTATCCTGAGGATTGGGACTGAAATCTGAGCACTGATTTGGGGCCCAAACCATGGAAGATGGGAAAGCTTTGGCCTTGAAAAATGTCTCTTAGGTCATAGTAGAGCAGATGAGATTTTAATTCAGGTTCAGAACTCCAAGGGGGCCCTCTACTTGATGCTCCTTTGAATTTCATAACTTCTGCCAAAGAAATGACCCCAGTCAAGAAGAGAGCCAGCAGTCCAGCTAACCCCACACCCCACTTCCCCCACCTCCAGCCAGGTGTCCAATCCCCCCATCCCTATAATAACTAGCTGGAAGCCGAAGCCTCTAATATGATAGGCAGACCTTGTGGATCATAAGAACCAGAGAGGCAAATGGCTTTAAAGGCAAGTAAAAAATGTTAGTTATTTTAGTTTCCTGACTACAAGCTCCAAGTACTGAGTAAACAAAATGGGTAATAGTAGGAAAATTCCTGGATTTGAAGGCAAAAGAATTTTGGTTAAATCCCTTATGACCTCGGACACTTAACCTCTCTGGGCCTCAGTTTCCTCATCTGTAAAATGGGAATTGATGTCTGAAGTGTCTTCCAGTTCTAAAATGTTTCATCCAATCTGAACATTTAAAAGTCAGATTTTGGGAAAAATAGAGAGAGAGAATTCTTTCTACCGTACAAAGGGATAGTAGAATGAATGTACAATGTTAACCCAGGGAGAAAAAGTGTCTTTTCTCCAGTGAGTGGTTCTTTGAGTGTGGTTCTGCTTTGCTATCCTTCTAATTGCTGTTTTCTTCTCTCCCACCCCGCCCTCACCTTGGAACAGTGTCGGAGGGAATGAGAACATCAGCACTGTCACTACCCTCGCAAGTGAGTACTTGTTCCATGGCACCTGGCAGGGGCTGGCGAGCCTGGGGGACGTTTGTAGGGCAGGTTGCCTCCAGAGCCTAGGTAACCAGTTGAGGCTTCTGGCAGTGCAGGGCCCTCCCTCCTGCAGGCTGCCACACACTGCCTTGAGGCAGTGTTTCCAGTGACACAATCAACAAACCTGCCACCCACGGGGAGTCTGGGGACTCCTCTAGGAAGTCAGAGAATGTAGCAGGGGGCAGTGCACTCTGGCTTGGCAGTCCCCCTCCCTGCCCTGCCCCCCACTTTGGGCTGGGCTCTTGGGTTTTGGGATGGAACATATAACTGAGGATATGAGCAGATGGGAAAGGGAGTGACGAAGAAGAGAGTGTCTGAGCTGAGCCCCAGAGCAAAATCCGGATATTGCAGATTGCCTCTAGTCTGGGAAATAAATGAAGAGAGAAACCCTGAAAGAAAAAGAAGATAATGTGAAGAGAGGAAAACTGGCAGTCATGGAGTCACCACACATTTATTAAGCACCTACTCTGTGATAGACACTGTCCTAAGTACTGGGGATAAAAATAAAAGTACCCTCCGTCCTATATATACATATACATATATACAGAGTCCTTGCTGTCAGGGAGCTTACTATCCATGGGAAGGTAGGCAGGCATCAATGGAGTCCCAAGACACAAGTTTGAACCCTGCCTCTGTTACTTAACTGTGTTAACTTGGGTAAGTCACTTAACCTCAGTGGCTCTCAGTTTCTTTATCTGTTTAATGGAGTGGTTTAACTCAAATGGCCTCCGAAGTATATTTCAACTCTAGATCTAGAAAGGGAAAGAAGGAAAGAAAGAAGTAAAACAAGAAAAGAGGAAAAAGATGGAGGGAGAAGGGAATTGGGGATGATTGAGGAAGATGGTGGGAGTATTTGCCCCCTTGTACTTAGAGTCCTTACAGAAACAAATGTATATGTAGAGTGGTAGCACTAGTATATTTTGGCTGGGACCCTGCTTTGTGGAAAAACAGAGTTAAGCCTGTTGTGTTGTTAGATGTGATGTGTGTACCCAACATCACATATAATGTTACCTTCATAGCAGTGAGAGGTGAAGGGAATCTGTTACCTTTTTTTTTTTTTGCTTCTTTTTGGAGGGGAGAGAGCAGGGCAGTTGGGGTTAAGTGACTTGCCCAAGGTCACATGGCTAGTTTTGTGTTAACTGCCTGAGGCCAGATTTGAACTCAGGTCCTCCTGACTCTAGGGCCATGCTCTATTCACTGGACTACCCAGCCACCCCTGGGAATCTGTTATCTTGATTTCATTCTGCAGACATAACCATTGCAAGCCTCACGCTATTTTCCATTTCTTGTTTAAGTCCTAAATCCCTTAGCATTTTCCATAAGGAGAATTCTATGTGTACCTATCCTAGTTTTTGCCACTTTTATAATATTTCTTTGCAAGCTATGATACCTTTAAATCATTTTAAAATCTGTTATTAAGACTTTGATCCTTAACAGAAAATGATGTCATAACTAAGAGTAAACAGAACTGACCAGAACTTGGGAGCCCAACCCAGACTCTGGGAATGTTAAGTAGGTACAATTCCGTGCCCAAATGCTTTCCCTGACTTCTTCATTTCAAGGTCTGTACAGATGGGCTATAAATAAGCTTCTCTGGTGCTGAGGGATTATTTGGGATGCTCAGTAAATGTGAGTCATTGTACAATCAGCGTCCTATAGAGCGTCATTGCTGCTAACCATTGCATAGTGTGCTGTAGATTGAAGTGCTAGCTGAAGCCCAGAGCAGCTGGTTTTCCATCAATCACCAGGCATTTATTAAGTCGTGCTAAGCACTTTGGAATACAAAGGCAGCAAAGAAAAAGTCTTTGCTAAACAGTAGGGAAACAAAGACAAAGAAAAGAAAGAATCTTTGTTCTCAAGGAGCTTACCTTATCAGGGAAGATAATATATGCACATGTAAGTATATGCAAGTTATAGATAAACTATATAAATATATACAAGGTAATTTCTGGATGGGGGGGTGGAGCATTAGCTAACTGGGGTGATGAGGAAAGGTATTTTGTAGAAGGCAACAATTGAGCTGAGCTTTTAAGGAAACTGGGAGATGCTAGAGGCAGGAGTGGGAGGCGGGAGGAAGAATGGGAAGGAGGCACCACAGGCTGTGCAAAGGTTTGGCATTGGGAAGTGGAATATTTTCTGTAAGGAATAGCAAGAAGACTAATTTGGCTAAACTGTGGAGTTGATGAATGGGAGTGATGTGCAAGAAACCTGGAAAGGTAAATTAGAGTCAGGCTGTCAAGGGCTTCCAATACTTAACAGAGGAGTCTGTTTGGTGTTGGCATCTTGAATAATATGATTTGGGGGTGTCTGGGTTAAACAGGAATGAAGACATCTAGAATTGGAAGGTTGTTGTTCCTAGGGCAGAGAAGGGGAAATTGCCTGAGCAATCCAAGTCTTGTGTTGTGGTGGAAAGAACACTGGGTTTGGAGTTTAAAGACTCGACTTGGAATTTTGATTTTGTCCTTTGCTACTTGAGTGATCCTGAGAATATCACTTTCTCTTTTGAGGCCTCAGTTTCCTCTTTGGTAAAATAAAGGGATTTCCTGAGGTCACCTCTGAGATCCCTTCTCCCTCTGTGATCTTTAAAATGAGGCAGTTTGGGGCAGCTAGGTGGTGCAGTGAATAGAACACTGGCCCTGGAGTCAGTAGGACCTGAGTTCAAATTTGACCTCAGACTCTTGATGCGCTTACTAGACATGTGACTTTGGGGAAGTCACTTAACCTCAACTGCCCTCCAGAAAGCAAAAATAAAATGAGGCATTTGGACCAAATGATCTCTAAAGTGAATTCTACCTCTACAAGTCTCATCCAACAACCCGAAGTGTTACTGAGTGATTCAGTTTGTTTGAATAAACAATAATTAAACTCCTTCTATGTGCAAGGTCCTCTGTTGGGAACTGGTACCAAAGGAAAAATGAAATAAGACACAGTACCTGCCTTCCAGTAACTTATAGTCTATCAGGGAGAAAAGGCATAAACACAAGTAAGTATAGTATAAGTTAGAATAAGTACCTAAACATGGTTAGTTCAAAAAGGTGAAATCACTTCCAGCTAGGGTGTTGATCTAGGAAGTTTCTTAAGGAGGGGGCACCTGAGGAGAGAATTTTAAGGGACAGAGATATCAGTGGCTACAGAAGGGACCCTGCCAAGGGGTAAGAGGAAGGGTACATACTAGGCATCATATAAAATAAAAGCACACAGGTAAGAAGAAAAGATCGAGGTATAGAGAATAGGATCGTTAGTCTAGAATATGCCACAAGATTTCCGATCTTGTGCTAGACCTTGCCAAACAGGGGTATGACACATCTTTGTGAGAAATCACCTTTGTGTCTAATAGGATGTCTTCAAGGACAAAACCAGAGGGGAAATAACTTCATACAAATATTTTGATATTTCAATGTTTTCAAGATCTCTTCAGTCTGGGTACTTTCTTTTCCCCCGGTACAGATTTCCGCTTATCCATCCCATCACACTCTGCACAACTCTTATCCTTTGTCCTTCCACAAATTCTGCAGGTAGGATCTATCTGAAGTGCTAGATTGTACCTCTAAGTCTTTTCATATTTTATAGCTATGATACCAGTCACAACCTCAGACTCTCAATCTGTCACTCCTCATTGTCACTATGTCTGAACGACCTACCCATACATAGAATCTATGGATGATAGATGTGGAACTGAAAAGAAACCATGTTCTTGAAAAATGTCTTATAGCACTTTTTTCATTTAGTTGCTAATATGCTACTTAACAGATAGCTAGGTAAGTATGGTGGATGGGGCACTGGACTTGGACTTAAGAAGATCCGAGTTCAAAGCCTACTCCCATCCTTATCAGAGAGACCCTGGGCTAGTTACTCAATTCTCAATCTCAGTGCCTTCATATTCATAATGAGAATAATAGAACCTACCTCACAGGATTGTTGTATATATCAGATCAGATAATATATGCAAATAGCTTTGCAATTCTTAAAGTGATACTTGCACACGTGCATGTGTGTACATGTATATGTGTATTCACACATATATACATACACATATATGTATACATCCATGTACTTTGCCAGTAGGGAGCAGCTTGTAATCATTGGAAGTTCTTTGTGGTTTCCCAGATTCAATTCAGCTCATTTTCTTCATATTTAACTCTCAGCCTTGCTTATTGTATACCTACAGTTGCTGTCCAAGATGTTTACATTGATAGATTAACTTGATAAATAACACTTTTAATCTATTATATGTCATGACCTTTACCCACTTCTTCATCCTTTGGTCATCTTCACCCACTTGGTCTTGTTTGAATGGTCATGGATCTCATTGAGGAGATGCTGGGATGTTCTGGAGCTGGTTCAATGTAACCACCCAAAGCCATTTGCACATAGGTGTATGTGGAGAACCTTACCGTCTTTAGGTATTGCCTTTTGGAATTTGTGTTGGACATAATCATGATAGTGGTGAATACCTGTTTTTTAAACATGTCTCCTTGTTTTATGCCTCATTTGATATCAATAATCAGATCATTGGAACAAAATTACCTAAGCAGTTGTGTCTATGGAGGAGTTTCTTATAATTCTTACATATGAATGGGAAATACCTTCTTGAATGAAGGTCTTTAAGGCTATATTTTGTTGTTCTAATAAATTTACTTGTTACTTCTTGCAATCAATAGAAAAATAAAAGCTGTGGGATCTCGTATTAGCCACACCTCTCCATCAGTTGTGTAACTATGAAGATGAGATCTACTATAGAGAATTCTCTGTGACAGCCTGCTCATTCCCTTCTCGTGTTTTTGTGTAGAATAGACTGGATGTAGGCTACAACATTTTCTTTAAGATGTTATAGAGTTGAAAAAATAGACCTATATGTCAGTAGTTAGTGATTCCTCTTCTCCTTGCCTTATCTCTTCAATTTAGGGGAATTTTCTCCTCTTTAAGATATCTTGAAAATATTGCCCTGAGTTTCTTTATAATTTGGCAGATTTGACTACTTTCTTATCTTTGAACTACTGAACTGTAGAATGAGGGGCACCCTAGACTTGGAGGACATGTTTTGTTCTAATTTTCAAAAAGGGGGCAGAAAGTAGATTCTGTAAATGATTGAAGATGGGTTCCCCTTTCACTGTGGGTCTTCAAACAAAAGCTGAATTACTGGGGTGGCTAGGTGGCACAGTGAATAGAGTACCAGCCCTGGAGTCAGGAAGACCTGAGTTCAAATTTAGCCTTAGACACTTGACACACTTACTATCTGTGTGACTTCGGGCAAGTCACTTAACCCCAATTGCCCTCCAAAAAAAGGTGAATGACTACTTTTCAGGGATATTGTATATGTTACTGATGTATGAGTTGGATCTGATGGTCTCTTATAACCCTGAGATTCTGTGATCCTTCCCTCAGCATGAATTTCCATTTCATATATATAGTCATGTCCAGCTTCCCTTCCTGAATTCATTCTTTTTTTTAAAGCTTTTATTTAGTATTTTATTATTCCTCATTTACACATTAAAATAATTTTTACCATTCATTTTTAAAACTTTGAGTTCCAAATTCTCTCCCATCCTCTCTCCCCAACTCCCATCCCCATTGGGAAGGGAAGTAATTCGATGTAGATTGTAGGATTTAGGTACATGTATAGTAATGCAAAGCAATTCATAGTAATCATGTTGTGAAAGAAAACATAGACAAGAAAAAAAAAACCTCAAGAAAAATAAAGTAAAAACAAAATGTATGCTTCAGTCTATATTCAGATACAATCAGTTCTTTGCCTGGGCACGGATAGCATTTTTCATCATAAGTCCTTCTGAATTGTCTTGGATCATTGTGTTGCTGAGAATAGTTAAATCATTCACGGCTGATCATCTTACCAATATTGCCATTACTTTGTATTCAGCGCACTTTACTTTGCATCATCTCACGCAAGCCTTTCCAGGTTTTTCTGAGAGCGTCTTGCTCATCATTTCTTATAGTATAATGGTCTGAATTTCATTCTTTGGAGTACCATTTTTACGTCTTCTAGCACCTCTTTGGATACAAAGGCTACAGGTCCAAATGTGGTGCTTCCACTTTCATGAATGATAGTAGATCACTATAGAAAGAGTGAAGTGCTGTTTCATGTCACATCCTTTTGTTGTCCTCCTTCTACAAGACATGCTCTTGGGACGAGTTGGTTCAGCTGAGCTTTGTGCTAAACTGTACACAGACTTGTTTTTACCTCCTTTTCATGATTCATGAGGTGCTTATGTTTATGATCATCTGTCATCTTGTTTTGAATTGGGTTGAAAAGTAACTTGTGCTCTAAAACCTTGCCCTTGGTTGTTATGTCTTTCTTACCTAAGAGATAATGTTTTTTCTGTCTAGGGTGTTTTGTGGGTTCTGTTTGCCTTCTTGTTGTGATGAATACTTTATATAGATTAAATAATCAAAATTAATAGGAAAGCTATTGCAGTTCAATAGCTCATTAGAGGTCTTGTAATGGTACACAATATTTTTCCTTTCTTTTAATTTCGTGTTGTTTGACTTCCATTCCAAATATTCAACGGTCTGACTGCATGCAGACAATATGACTTGAAATGAATCCCATATCACTAATTAGTCATTTCTTTTAAGAAACTACATCTTATAGTACAGTCAATTTTCATTTTGTGACATTTGTTAGCACCCAACAAGACTAATAATGTATTCCAACTTTCTTCATAAAAAAGTTTCCACAGTATATAGGAGTGAGACTTCTAGGTAGTTCATGAGTACCCTTCTACAGACCTTTGCCTCCATGTATCTTTTACCATTACCCCAGGCATGCAGCTTGATACTTTCTGAGATGCCCCAAACCCCTAAGCCCCTACCTGAAGCTTGTGTGCTCCTGTCCTCCCCAGCTCTGTCTTAGCAATAACCTTTCTGTTTTTGAAAAAAAAAAATTCATTAAATGTTTCCCAAATACATGTAAAAAACAAAATTAACTCTCATTTTTTTTTACTGTTTTCAGTTCCAAATTCTCAACCTGCCACCCCTACCCCTCCTTAAGAAGGCAAGCAATTTGATAACAATTGTACAAGTGAAGTCATGTAAAATATTTCCACATTAGCCATGTTGCAGAAGGAAACACAAAGTAAGAAAAAAAATGAAGTAAAAAAAAGAGTCTGCTTCAATCTGCATTCAGAATTCATAGGTTCTATCTAAAGGTGGGGGGAGTCTTTTTCATCATGGGTCATTTGGCCTTGTCTTGGATCATTGCCTTGAACAAAGCGGCTAAGTCTTTCACAGTTGATCATCCTTACAATATTCTAGTGATAACCTTTTCCAGACCTTGGTCCCCCTCAGTTCCCACATTTTGGTTTCTTTTAGCCACTCCTTGACTCCATTTCTACATCTTGTGCTCCTTAAAGGGCTGGTTTAAATAGGTCTTGAATTAGAACTAAGAAGCAGCCAGACCCATGGGCTTTTCCTAAGCAGATGGGATTTCTCTTATTTAGGTCTAAGCAATAAGATGATAGTTTTAGTGCTGGAAGGAACCTCTGAAGTCATCTACGCCAGTTTCCTAATGAGGAGGAGGAAAACAAAGCCCCTAGAAGTTGAATTACTTGAACAAGTAATCAGTGGTAGAAGTAGGATCCAAGCCCAGGTCTTCTTGGCTGGCTCTCACTGTTGTCTCCCAGAGCCTTGTCACTTTGCCCTTTGCTTCCTGTTTTGTGCCCCTCAGTATCTACTCCCTGGTTTTCACAACCTCAGGATCATCTTCTTTGGGTGCCATTCCCTTTGAGGCCAGAGATTTGGGGGGCTCTTTATTTCTTCCTTCTGTCTCTCCTTTTTCTATTTCCAAGTTGGATTTCCCTGGAAGCTTTCATAAAGAATTGAATCTTATTTTCTTTGCTTTTATGTTTGTAGATATCCTCAGGGAATTCAACCCATCCCTGGTTGGTTTCTCCACTGGCACTGGAAACCAGAACACTGCAACAGCTTTCCTGAACCAGGCTGTGGCAGGAGCCCATGCTGAGTAAGTAATGGCCTTGGGGGCAAATAATAGAAAAGTCAGAGAGGATTCCTGCTTGGCAGCTGCCTGGCCTAAATGATGGCTGTAGAGTTAAGTAGGGATTCTGCAGAAGGGAGATCTGGGAGTATCAGGATAATCAGGGCATTCCCTTTGAGGAGATCCCTTGGTTCATTGCAGAAAGCATATTTAGTGTCTCTGTGTGTGTACATGTTGTATGTATATCATGTGTATTATGCATATGTGGGTTTATTATGTGCTCATATGCAAGGGGTCTAATATGTTTTCTTTATCCATTACCCTAGAGGTAAAAAGAAAGAAATCTCCACGTTTGGGCATCAGAATAAATTTAATTTCTAGAATATGTCCACGTTTTTTTTTAAATCACATAATGAGTAGCTTTTATTTAAGAAGTAGTAGAAAGCATGCTGGATTTAGATTCTGAGGACCTGGATTCAAATTCCACACATACCACTCACTCACTATGCGACCTTAGATAAGTCACTTAACCCCTGATCTTCAGTTTCCTTCTTTATAAGATGAAAGAATTCCTCACAGCTCTAAGTGTGCTCCTAAGAGCCTCATCTCAGATTCAATGAGCTGCTCTTTCCTATCCTCAGCCCTGCTCCTTCTAAACAGCTGCTTTGGGCCCTCTCAGACCCAGGAAGGCCCTCCCCAACCAAGATCAAAACCTTAATCTATCCAATGTAGTAATCAATTAACAAGCATTTATTAAGTGCCTACTATGAGCTATGTGCTGAAAATTCTACAAAGACAAAAATGAAATAATTCCTGCCCTCAAAGAGTTTACATTCTTGGGGAAAGGCAGTGTGCTCATATATAAATATATGGCAAATAATGTGAAATGTATACAAGGTATGAGTTGGGTACTGGGGGTGGGATGATGTAAACAAGGATGGGGGAGTGACCTTGTATAGAAGGTTGTCCCAAATCTAAGTCTAATGGAGTCTAATAGGTTCTGTCATTGTTAGGGATCAAAAACACTCAGCTTGGGTTGAGCTTTGCACATTTTACTCAATGTAAAGGAATCAGGCTAATTATTAGCTTCTTGCTTTGTGGGTTCCAAGCCTTTGAATCCTCAGGATCTTACTCTGGATTGGCTACCTTGTCAGTGAAGCAGCCACCCTCAGTTAAAAAGGGAAACGAAATGAAACCAAAACTAATTCGCATCTTGTAGATGTTCATTGTTAAGTTTTTCCAGTTCTGTCTGACTCTTCATGATCCTGTTTTGGAGTTTTCTTGTCAACGATATTGGAATGGTTTGCCATTCCCTTCTCAGATTCATTTTACAGATTAGAAACTTAGGTAAACAGGGTTAAATGACTTGCTTAAGGTCACACAGCTAGTAAGCGTCTAAGGACTGATAGAAGTGATTCTTCATGGTTCCAAGTTCAGTGTTCTGTCCATTGCATCACCTGCCTGTCTCATATGGTATATAGTGGAGATTTAATAAATATCTGTTAGATTGAACTGAATTATTTTAAATTCTTACCCTTTCTCTAACTCCTAAGAAAATCAGAAACATTATTCTTCAGCCTTCAGAAATCGGAGGATGTAGCATAGTGTGGCTTTCTACAAAGCCATTTAAACGGTGGCAGGGACTGATTAAAACACATTGATTTTGTCCCGGGGTCCTTTGGTATCATTAGAACAGATCTGGAGGCAATGACCAATGCTAGAAAGATCTACCCACCTCTGGGGCGGCCAGGTAGCACAGCAAGTAAGAGCACCGGCTCCAGTGTTGGGACAACCTGGAGATCGAATCCCGGGCTCAGACACTCAGCACCACACCCAGAAATAACTGGCCGTGTAACCTTGAGCAAGTTACTTAACCCCAATTGCTTAAAAAAAAAAAGATCTACCCACCTCTGCCTCAGAGGAGTAACAGTGGCACAGGGCAGTGACTGACTGACCAAGATGTTAGGCTTTTTAAAGCTTTGCTAGGAATTGTGGAATTTCCTCCCATAGTGGATTGACCTTCCTGTCTATTTGGTTTAGGCTAATATTGAGAATGTGCTGCATTGCGTGTGCTCACACCAAATGGGAATGTCAAAGGGGAAGAGGCCATGTCCCACTGAATAAAATGGAGAACAGCTATGATGTTCTTGCTGGGCTCCTGAAGCTATCGTGGGTTTAAACATTTCCTACAAAGAATCAGCATGTACATCAGATAACCAAGAGCTGCCTGGAGTATATTAATCCAATGGATTCCAGCTTTAATTTTTCATCCCCAAACCATAAAGATTTTCTTTTTTTTGTTTGGGTTTTTTTTTTTTGCTTTTTGGAGGGCAATTGGGGTTAAGTAACTTGTCCAAGGTCACACAGCTAGGTTTGTTTTTGGTGTTAAGTATCTGAGGCCGGACCTGAACTGAGGTCCTCCTGACTCTGGGGCTGGCACTCTACTCACTGTGCCACGTAGCCGCCCCACCATAAAGCATTTTCACATGGAACATCTTGTTTTTACTCACTACTAGATCCTCGTGAGATAGATTTCCATTATTATTTCCTCCATTTCTCAGATGGAGGCACTGAGGCATGATGAGGAAACTCAATCAAGCTAGAATATCTATAGAACTGGGCCTCTTTTCTTTTGGAGTAGGATTTCTCCTTGTCCATGGAATTCTTGAGATGAACCAGTTGATTTAATAACCTAAAAATTACTTGCTTTGAAATGGTCAATGGGTGAAAGTCATATTTCTTCCTAAGATATACATGTATCACCCAAACACTTATATTCATTATCTCACTTTAACCTAATGGCAGCTTTATGAGATAGGAGCTACAGGTATTATTGTGCTCATTTTATACAAAAGGAAACTGAGGCTGAGAGAGACTAAGTGACTTAGCCAGGGTCTCACAGTTACTGTCAGTGGTGGGATACGAACCCAGGTCTTAAAATCTCCATTTCAACATTCTAAATCCAGCACCCTACCCTATACACCCTAATACCTTTTTGCACAACTGAAAATACTGCTTACCTTCTCACCTTAAATCTATAGTCACTATGAAAGTTTGGTGTTTACAAACATGGGTGCTGTGGAGAACAGAGTATGTGGCACATATGGTGATACAATTTAAAAGCTTAACTGAGAAAACAGAGAGAAAGCTATAATAAATCATGTAATAACCCAAGGGGTGGCAGAAAAGACTACACATGAATTTCTATTACCATCCATTCAGTCCTTGTGCTTACAATTCCCACCTAAATTTAGGCACATTAGGCACCCTCTTGCAGGATCTTCCTTTTATCTACATGCATATAACCTGTATTCCTACCTTCTTGTCTCTGCTATAACTTGTGATCCCATGGTATCATCACTATTTCTAAATTATCCTTCTTTCTGTCTTATTTTAGGGATCTGCCTAGCCAGGCTAGGAGATTGGTGGACTTGATGAAGAATGATACAGTAAGTATGGATTTAATGCATGGCTGAAAGGGGCCTAAGAAGTTAGTGATTATGGAACTGCCTAGAAAACTATGCTAGGCCAGAGGAATCAGGTAGAGACCTAGATGAAGGCCAGTTGTGTGATGATTGGATGAATGGAGGGATGGATAAACAGACAGATGAAGAGGTAGCAGACTAAGTTTCAAACTGAAAACAATTGGAAGTCTACACCTCTCTGTCTCTCTATACAAAGAGCTTCCCTGCTGTCTTCTCAGCTGTCCCTAAATTGACCAGCTCCTGTTAAAATGTTTCCTGGGGCTACATTCAAATGGAGGAAAGAAAAAATTAAGAGGATTTATTTGAGAGGCAGCACATATAATAATGACTAGAAAGCTGGTCTCAAAATCAGGAATATCTGGGTTCAAGACCACTCTCTGCCACAAGGTGGCTGTGTGCTCCTGGGCAAGTCATTTAACTTCTCAGTACCCCAGGCAACTCTCCAAAATTATAAATTGCATAATAGTTGCTTGCCTGCATTGGCAGAGAGAATCTTTTCTCTTGGGAGTTCCATATGCAAATGAAATCATAGGTCTCTGTCAACAAAGAAATGAATAAAGTATGTTGTTGAAATGTACTTGAATAGCCTGTATTGTCAAAGTGTTTAAGTCATTTCATCATGACTTCTACCATGAAGCCTTTATTAATTTTTCCCTCAATTCTTCTGTAACTTTCCCCCTTTCAGAAGGACAGTTCAGAGAGTCCGAGGTCAAACAGAGCTGAGACAGTATAAAGGGATAGCAAGGTCTTTGCAGATTTTCCCCTAGGCTCCTGATGGTGCTGTTTTGACAGTCTGGAAATCAGCAGTTTGTTCTAGAGAGAATAATGAGCCTTTCCAACCAATCCTGTGCCCATTACACTATTTCTCTGGGCTTCCTAAGGGGGAAAGGTGTTTTGATATTTGACCAGCAATCCAAAGTATGAACTCATTCAGCAACACCTCCATCTTTCCTTGTCTTCTCCACCTACAGTCTTGGTTCTCAATTAGTATTAAATTATATGAATGCTTTTACTTTCAGCCCCTTCCCTCTGGGTTCAATGGGCCATTTCAATAGGACTTCAGTATGAGATAGTGCCTTTTCTCTTTTTATTCAAAATGAAAATCTTGGTTTCCAGGAAACTAGAGAACAACTTCCTTCCCAGAGTCCCTTAAGGTTGTCGAACCCTTTCGTATCTCTTCTTGCCATAATCTCTTGCCAAATCATAACACTCCTATTATAGGTAATCTCTACCACACCCTTCATCCTGGCGGAGCTCCAGGAACAGCCAGTCTGGACGGGCATCTGCATTCATGTCAGGGCATGTGTCTGTGTTAGAGGGAGTGAGGTCCACCTGGGTGATTTGGCTGCCCTGAGCTGGGCACTGGCCTCTTTACTGGGTGTATCTGATTAGAATCACCTGCAGGACCATAATCTGTGCCTGATATCCTTGGCCCAGCCAGCCTTGCCAAGCCTTTAATGCCTTCTGGTTCTTTTCATGCACATGACATGTCTTCAAATCCTGGCTCTGCCACTTGATACTCTTCTCATCTTGGGCAAGATGTCTCCCACATGTTAATATCATCCAAGATTAACTATATACAATTCCATAATTGAGATGACCACAGATACAGCTTTGTTCAATAATTCTGTGTCATCATCATCAACTGAGGCTGGAGGCATATGCTCACTAAAGGATTTTGCCAGTGTTATGGAAGGTGTCCTGTACAACATTCCTTATGATGGAGAGGTTTTCCCACATATATTCTTGTTTGCAAAGGTCATTATGTTGAATGAAAAAAGATTTTGCATACTATGGGCCTTCTCAATGACATCCTGACACTCCAAAGAGATTGAGCTAGCCAGTGAGACAGGAGAGACAAAGAACTGACAGATGCACATTGTTCAAATCATGGCATGTGGTTGGAAGGTCATTTCACTAAAGAAGAACATCAGTCTGTTCATATAGACATTGAGCTGGGCCCAAAACTTATAAGAAAAAGATTGATTTGGATCCTATTTGGGCCATGGTATAGGGTTTAAATGATACCTAAGTGTTTGCTATAACAAAAGCCCATCTTTTTTTGCCCTTTTTTTTTGGAGGGACATTGGGGTCAAGTGACTTACCCAAGGTCACATAGCTAGTAAGTGTTAAGTGTATGAGTTGGTTTGAACTCAGGTCCTCCTGACACCAGGGCCAGTGTTCTATTTGCTGTGCCACCTAGCTATCCGAAAAGCCATACTGTCTTTTTAATACCCACATTCTGTAGTGCTGTATATCTGAAAATTATGGAACCAATCCAGTTTTAGAAAGAAAATAATTGTGGGTGACCAAAAGGCCAAAGGAAGATTCACGGTGGTTTTACATATTGTTATGGAATATGATTTAAAAGGATGACCCGTCTATAAGAAGTAGCATAAAAGAAACAAAAAGGATATGTGTGACTGGAAAATGGAGAGGGCCAGTCTTGAAGTGAGAGACAATAGATAAGTAGAATATTTATACTGGTAACTATGCTAGGCAGCTAGGTGGCACAGGGGATAGTGTCAGGCCACAGCCAGGAACTCCTGATTTCAAATCCTATCTCTGACACTTGCTAGCTATGTGGCCCTGGGCAAGTCACTTAATCCTGTCTGCCTTAGTCTCCTTATCTGTAAAAGGAGCTAAAGAAAGAAATGGCAAACCACTCTAGTACATTTGCCAGGGAAACCCCAAATGGTGTCATGAAAACCTGGACATGACTGAAACAACTGAAAAACAAAACCACAAAATAGTAAAAGAACTCACAAAAGACCTCAGTTTGGGTGGATCCTCTGTGAAGTTCTGGTAGGCCTAAAAAAGCTTGGCAGGGTATATTGTACCAGGGGAGTGAACAAGCTCAATAAGGAGAGGGCAGTGCCCTTTAAAGAACTAAAAAAATGAGCTTTGGCAAGTGAAGTTTAGGCCTTCTGAACCTCAGTTTCCTTATCTCTAAAGAAGAGAGATGGATGAGATGATATCTAAGGTTTACGACTTGAATCCAGAATTCCTTAGGATTGAAAGCTCAAATATCTATAACCACTTTTAGTACCTCAAGTTTTCAACCACGAAGTTAAACCTATCAATTTTACCACAGCAGGATCTATCCAGAGTTGAAAAGGGCCCCAGAATATTATCTAATCCAGTGGAGTCAAGCTCAAGTAGAAATGGGGGCCATTATTAACATTATTTATGTTCTATTGTATTTTTATTGCTAAATTTTTCTCAGTGATGTTTTAATTTGGTTCAGGCTACTCTCAGGATTGTTACCTGCAGCAGTTCAGGATTTAAATTCAGGGCTTGTCCCTTATTTGTTGCTATTTGCTTCAATTACCCTTATTAGTGGGTTTTAAGTTTATTTTAGTTTAATTTCCATCATTAAGGTGGTCCCTTCTTGCTTTCTGCATAGATCCTTTTGCTTTTGAAGTCTTGCTATTTCCCATTTCTTCTTTTGCTATGAATTGTGTTTCTGTGTTTTGTTCACTTGCTTTTAAAATCTTTTCAGAGGATCAATTTCCAAGAGGATTGGAAGGTAATAACCCTCTTTATAGGAGGAAATGACCTCTGCGAGTTGTGCCATGACCTGGTAAGTCTGTGGTCTCCAAGGGTGGGATTTTGAACCCATATTCCACTTTCAGGGAAGGGGTTTCCATAGGCTCTGATTTGCAGATTCATGGAATAGCATTGTTAACCTTGGGATAATGCAGGACTCGGGGCTTATCACAGCTGAACTAGTCAGGTATATGAATCCACTCCTAGCATTGATATTAACTAGGAAATAGGAAGGTCATTCACCTTTAGGGAGATAAAACAGGAAGAGTCATCATGGTTTTGATTTTATCATCACAGTTTGATCATATCTTGCTAGAAAGCCCAATAAGATTTTGCCATCACGGGAAAGCTTTCATTTCTTTATTAATAACCATAAACAGACAAGGGACTCCTCCCTTCTGCTTTCTGGCACTCCCTGTCCTTTGTGCTTTCTCCACCTTGGTGCTGCCAGTCAAGATAGTATATCAAGTGAGAATCACAGAATCTCAAAGTTGGAAGGGTTGGACTGAGAGGTCATCTGATCTAAAGCCCCCCCTCCTGCCCCTGCCCATGTTAGGGATTCTATCCCTTTACAGTATCTCTTAGTGGGGCTCATCCAGTTGCCCTTGAATACTTCTGGCAACAGGAGCTTCAGCTTAGTACCTCACAAGTACTATCCATTTCATTGTCATTATTTCCTTTTAATTTAACCAAAATTTGCTTCTCTATAACCAAAGCCATAAACCAGTATCAGCTATGCCTTTTGGCACAGCATGGAGATTTGGGTACTAGACTCAGAGTAAGGAAGAACTAGATTCAAATCCCACCTATTGCCTATATGTGGCTATGGTCAGTCACTTAGCCTTTCTCAGCCTCATTTTCTTAATCTGTAAAATGAGATTATTCTCTGTAATATCTGTATCACAGGGTTATTGAGATGTTCAAATGAGATAATAATAGAGTATCCCTAAAGTCTTGGCGTAGTTCTAAGCTCAGAAAGTTTTAAATGGCTCTAAATTTTACGTGTATCTCCTGAATCCAGCTCTAAGAGCTTTAAGCTCTGAATTCAAGTCATATCTCTGAAACATTCTTGCGTGTGACCCTGAGCAAGTCCCTTGACCTCACAGGTCTAGGTATTTTCCTTAGATGACAAATTGCAGAGAAAATCATGATCTGCCTTTGTAGAGGAAGTTTCCTCATCTAAAAGTTCTCTATATCAGTGAAATAGTGGGTCTAGTTCCTTTCCCTATGTGTTATTATTGGGGTAACTAGCTGGCAGATTGGATTGAGTAGCAGGCCTGGAGGTAGGAGAATCTGAGTTCAAATCTGACCTCAGATCATTACTAGCTGCATGACCCTGTGCAAGGACACTTAAACCCTGTTTGCCTCAGTTTCCATATCTGTCAAGTGACCTCTGGAAGGCAATGGCAAACCATTCCAGTATCTTTGCCAAGAAAACCTCAAATGGAGTCACGAAAAGTGAGATACAACTGAACACCACCAAATCATTATTATTAAATACATTTCCCTTGTATAAATGAGTGTATGTGCATTTATTAAGTACCTACAATGTGCTGATCACTGTGCTAGGCTCTGGGAATACAGACACATACACACAAACACGACAAGACCGGTAGTTATTATTATTACATATACTAATTATTATTATTACATGTCCTGATAGCCCTTCACCTATTTGAAGGCAACTACCATGTATGTCTGTTTGTATAAGTGTATGCATATGTATGCATATATGGGCATATGTCATGTCTATACATGTGTATTTACTTGTATAATATATATGTACAGGTATATATACATCTGCATGTGTCTATAGAAATTTTATTCAAACATTTTTCAGTCATGTTTGACTCTTTTATGACCTCATTTTGGGGTTTTCTTGTCAAAGACACTGAGTGGTTTGCTATTTCCTTCTCTAGCTGATTTTACAGATGAAGAAACTGAGGCAAAGAGAGTTAAGTGACTTGCCCAGGGTCACACAGCTAATAAGTGTCTGAAGTGGGGTTTGAACTTGGGAAGAAAAGCCTTCCCCATTCTAAATCCAGTGTGCTATCCACTATACCACCTACTACCCATACATATGCATATGTTATTTAGTTATGTCTAGCTCTTGTGACCCTAGTTGGGCTTTTCTTGGCAAAGATACTAGAATGTTTTGCCATTTCCTTCTGCTCAATTTCCAGATGAGGTCATGTATATGTATGTGTATTCTCTAGACTAAATTACACTTATTTCAATCATTCCTATGACATATTTTTGAGATTCCTCACCATCTTGTCTACCTTCCTCTGCCTGTCACTTTCCTTCCCTTGGCTTGAAAGGCCCATTATCAGAGTCATTAGGAGGCTGTAGAATAGGTTGTATATAGTTCAAGTGAAATAGATTACCTGAGAGACCCTAGTCTTCTTTTCCTTTTCTGTTAGCGCAGCAGGAGAATCTGCTAAGGGATGAGCTCCTTGATACCTTAGGGTCAGAGGACAGGCGAGTTTCAGTGGGGAAGCATAATTGAATGCTGACAAGCCCTGGGTCACAAGTAGGGTTGGAGGGGTTGAAAGTTGTGCCTGTGCTAACCTGTACCTACTCAGGGCTTGGATGATGGGAAAGAAGGGAATGCTGGAAAAGAAAAGTGGATATTGAAAACTTGTAGATATATCCAGAGTTAAGAAATTTCTTGTTTCCACAGGTTCGTTATTCTCCTCAGAACTTCTCAGAAAACATTGGGAAGGCTCTGGATATCCTCCATGAAGAGGTATGGAATCCACAATTTATATCCTCTATGAACTTCTGCCTTCCCTCTGTTGATTAATACCAGCCCAGCCTACCCATTCCTACAATGTACTACAATGGAAAGAAAGCTGACTTTGGAGGAAGAACACCTGGGTTCTATTTCAGGATTCTAGTCTACCATTTATAGGTGACCTTGGGGAAGTCACCTAATGTCTCTGAGCCTCAATTTTCTAGTGTAGGCTCTCATTACCTCACGCCTGTACTGTGGCAATAACTTGCTGGCCAGTCTTCCTGATAATAAGTCTCTTGCCACAAGTGGTCTTCCTAAAGTACACATCAACCATGTCATCCCCCTACTCAATAACCTCCATTGGCTCCCTATTGACCCTAGGACCAAAGATAAAACCCTCCATTTGCTTTCCAAAGCCCATCATAACTGGCCTACCCCGTACCACTTTCTAGTCTTAGACATGCTCCCCCTGCTCTCCACGTACTCTTTGATACAGTGACGTTGACTGACCTCCTTTCTATTTCTAGAACCAGATGCTCTGTGTCCTAACTCCAGGTCTTTTCTTTGGCTGTCCACCACGACTTGAATGCTCTTGTTCCTCATTTCCGTTTCTTCCTTCCCTGGCTTCCTTGAAATCCCAGCTCTAAAATCCCACCCTTTTCAGGAAGGCTTCCCGATTCTTCTTAATTCCAGCCCTTTCCCTCTGCTGATTATTTATAATTTGTCTTGTAGGTAGTTTATTTTATATTATGTGCATAGCTTTTTGCATGTTCTGTTTTAAGAGCAAAGATTGTCTTATTTTGATTCTCTAGTACTTAGCACTATGTGCCTGGTGCGTAGTAGGAGCTTAATCGATTTTTGTTAACTGACTCATTGACATCAGTAAATGACAAGGGTGGACCAGGTGTGACTCTCATGGTTCATTGTAGCTCTATTCTATTTTGGCCCATGACTCGAGTAGTTTTTAATCAGCCGTAATCACACCTCTGATAAACTTCACTGGCTACAAAGCTGCCACGTAGCATCCTTAAATCATTACCACCAATAACAAGACCTCTAAAGTGGTGCCAAACCATTTCCCCTGGGAGCCAAAAGTAATGGCTGTCACAAAGTCACAGAGGATAAAGTGGAGAGAGAAGAAGAAAAGCAATAGATTCAGGGTGGTTAAAGGTCTTTGTCCTCTAAAGTGCTATCAAACCTTTTCCCCTGGGAGCCAAAACTAATGACTGTCACAAAGTTACTGAGGATAAAAGTAGGAAAGTGGAGAGAGAAGGATAGAAGTAATAAGTTCAGGGTGGTTAAAGGTCATTGGCCTCTGAAATGAGAAGCACGTCCAAGGCAAGTCAGACCTCCAATATCTTGCCATCTACACAGCTCCTCAGAGTCCTTGTGCATCTGAGTCAAGAGGATTGTGTTTGAATCCTAGCCCTCATACTTAGTAGCTGTATAACCATGGACAAGGCTTTTTAACTTCTCTAAGCCTTGGTTTCTTCATCTATAAAATGGGAATAGTATTTATACTACCTATCTTACAATGTTGTTGTGATATAATGGAGGGAGCTAGCAGGTATAGTGATTAGACAGCAGGACCTGGAGTCAGGAAGCCCTGTGTGAATCCTGCTTTAGATACTTAGTAGCCATAAGTCCTTGGATAAGTCACTTGACTATGCCCTCTCAGTTTTCTCAGCTGTATAATGAGGATAATAATAGCATCTGTCTTATAGGGCTATTGTGGTGACCTAATGACCTAGTATATTCAAAGTGCATTGCAGACCTTAATGCCATATACAGATGTTATGGCTATTGTTGTTACATGAACATGCATTATCACCATCATTGTTATTATTCTACACATTGGGCAGGTTCCTCGAGCCTTTGTGAATCTAGTAACTGTGCTAACAATCAGCAGCCTGAGGGAGTTATACCAAGAGAACACAATCTACTGTCCAAGGCTGATACTCAGGTATGGAGCACTGTTCCCCAAAGACTAGGGCTATGAGAGATTCAACCCCACGAAGAAAAGTGGCCTTGATTATTTAGAAAGGCCAATAGAATAACCTGAATGTTGGCCATGTAGTCCTGAGGCAGCTTCCCCCACTTTTTTTTAACTGAAAGGTGATTTGGGAATGAGGGAAGTGTCCCTGAAGCATACACCCAAGGTGCTAGTCCCAGCAATGAACAACTGTAGCTGTCTCCACCCAGTTTCTGCTGTGATTCATACTAAAGCATCTGCTCTGTATTCAATCGAGAAATATGTATTTGTTGCCTAGAATGGGATATTCAAGGAGGACTAGCCCCTCTGGTGTGAGGGCCACGCAGACCTTTTCAGGGCTGGTCATCCTTCTTTGTTGTCTAGCTGGCACCGAACTCTCACCTGTGGCTCCAAGAAGCTGTAGCATGTGCAGCATCAACCCCAATGCAAACCTCAGCAGACGGGCTAAACCAATTCAAGGGTCACTGGCAGGCCATAAACCCTCAGTGGGTTAGGGGAATGTAGACTTTCCCCAGGGGCATGGAGGAATGAGAACAATTGCATCCTGGGCCATCTCCAGTCATCTTGACTTTTGTCTTGACACTGGACTTTAATGACTCAGGAAAAGAGAGTGAGGCAGATGACTTTGCCCAGCTCTGCCTGACTTAAATTCAGTTCGTGTGTAAGGGAAGACATCATCCTGTGATGTCATTTGTCCCCTTTGGAAATGAAGGATAAACAACATTCAATGCCCACAAGATGCCAGGTACTGTGCTAGGAAGCTAGAGATAAAGAGTCCCCCCCCCAAAAAAAAACCTGCCCTCAAGGAGCTTGCACTCGATCGGGGAAAACATATAAGCACATACAAAATATATAGAAAGAAAAGAACACAAAGCATTAAAATCCATGGGAGAGTGGGCTTGATTGTCTGCCCGTGGCAGAAGGACCCAGTGAATGCCCATTCTCCGTTCCATGGAGGCCCATCCAGCTGGTAAGTCTGTGCGCCTCGTGATACTTATTAAGGTAAAAAAATAAACAAGGCTGAAGCCTCTGAGCCCCCCACAGGGAGCAGTTTCAGGGGCTGTTCCTCTCAGGACGGAATCCTAAAATTGGATAGGATCCTTTGAAGTCATTCTTTCCATTTTTATTCTGAATTCAAACTATGCTAACACTGCTTCCCAACCTTTTCTCACGATTGCCATTACAAATGTTTAAAGAGTAGAGACCATAACACTCATGGATGCAAAGTCCTGCTTGGTATCTAATCACAATATTTCCTCACTGGAAATGGGAAGGAGGGCTATGGATCTGCTCACCATTCTTCATACAATAACCATTCCATACTTAGAATTTGTCAGATTTTCACCATGACCTCAGACCTCCTCTGTGATATACTCCCATCATTCCTTCTGTCTCCCACCTCCTCTTGTTAGTGTGTTGCCCAAATCTTTTGATATATCTTTGCCTCCCATTCTAGAACCAAGTACAGAAATGCCTCTTGTCCCAGCTCCCTCAGACACCCAAACTCAAAGGGATTTCTTTCCTGAGCCCCTGTGCCCTGTTTGGTTGAGCTTTTAGTGAAAGCTGCTCCCTCTCCTACAGCCACCCAAATTCTAAGTTATGTGTTGGGTGGGGTGGGGGGCTCTTGGGTTCCAACCTGCAGGTCCATGTGTCCATGTGTGCTGCAGTTTGAAGACAATTCTGCAGAACTTGCCATACTCATTGAATTGAATAAACAATACCAGGTAAGATGGAAGAGAGACGGGTTGGCTTAAGGGATTTAATGTGAAGGCATTTGCCAATTCTGAACTGTTCTCAAAGAGTCCTTTTAATGCTGAAGGAAATTTGACTTTGGCTCAGGATGTAAATATTGCAGACTAGTGTGCTGTTTGGATAGAAAGCTTATTGATTCTGAAAGTTGGAAGGCATCTTGATGCACTCAGTCCCAGCCCCTTAGTTTTTACAGCATCTAAAGTGAAGGGTTAGATAGAAGTAGTGACTTACCAAAAGTTCAAGGCAAAACTGGGATCAGAACCAAGATCTTGGTCCTGGTCTGGGATTTGTCCCATTGCCCAGTCCTACTATGCCTCTGGACAGTTGACACATCACCTGCTGAGACTTGTGATTACTGTGCAAAAAAGGTACATTGAAGCCTGTCTGAATTTCAGCATCACAGACTCATTGATTTAAAACTTGAAAGGCCCATAGTGGGAAAATCATCATCCCAAGGTCACAACCTTGGGAAATGGCAGAGCTGGAATGTGGTGATTGCTCGTCCAAGGATTCTACATCTAAGAGTCTGTTTGATGGAAAGAAATATTTCCAGCTGCCCATGGGAATAGGTCATGGGGATATTTTGTACCAATGAAGGATAGAGGGAGCACAGATCAAGGAAATGCATAGAAAATACAAGAATTACTTAAACCCATAGCTTTTGCCTGCTCTCATACTAAGCCTCTCATCAGAGAACTTAAATAGAGTTCAAAATCAGCCTCAGATACTTAGTAGCTTTTTGACCCTGGGCAAGTCCCTTAAACCCGATTGCCTCAAAAAAAAAAACAAAACCAAGTAGCCAGGTTGTGTTATCTAATCCCTCCCTTTTTTATACACAATTATATGAAAGACATATGTGATCATAAGGTGTTGGGGACTGAAGTAGGAGGCACAGACTATGCAAATGAACACTGAATAATTGAACTTTTAAGTGCAGCTATGTGGTGCAGTGGATAGAGTTCTAGGCCTGGGCCTGGAGTCAGGAAAACCAGAGTTCAAATCCAGCCTTTGATACTTCTAAATTCAAGGTTTCTGAGTCTTATTTTTTTTGAGGCAAAATAAAGGAAATTTGGGGGGGTAGACCTACAACCTGACCAGAGGGTTGTTCCCGGGGATATCTGGGAAAATCCCTTCTGGCTCTTGTTTTATTTAGTTTTAGTTTTTATTCTAATCTCTCACTCTTCCCACCTCCTTTCGCCCCCCCCCCCCCCTTTAGGAGGCAACTCACCAGCTGGTTGACAGTGGGAGATATGATACTAAGGAGGATTTCACAGTGGTTTTGCAGCCATTTATGGAGCAAGTGCCCATGCCAAAGACCCCGGTAAAGAAAAAGAACTTAAAATGCTTTTCTTGTCTTTTTTGTCTCTAGTGAGCCTGGTCACATGATTTCCCTGACCCTTAATTTTCTTCTTTCTGTGACTAGGAGGGGTTGCCTGACAGCTCTTTCTTTGCCCCAGATTGTTTCCATTTTCACAGGAAGACCCATGCACGTGCAGCCAGGGCCCTCTGGAACAACATGGTAAGATGGACCAGCTCTCCTCTAATGAGAACATTCTTCATGCTTACCTTGAAGGCTCATCATCTGTGGCCTAAAAACCATAGAGATAAGTGAAGGCAGTAAATCAATGGAATGATTCATTTTCTTTGCTCCCACCTACCCTTTCCACTCCAATTCACAATCCTGACCTTTTTGCCCCAATTGGTTCTATATTTAGTTAGGTTGCAAAAAATACACTGTATAGATATAGGATTGAAGAGTTGTGGCTAGACAACTGTTGGTATCAAAAAGATCATAGCATTTTAGCCAGGGGGCATTGGGGCCCAGTTTGAATTGGCCAGTGAAAATTCATTATTAAATTTTTAATAGAAGCATTTACAACTCAGAAATCAACTTGGTTTATTGGGCTTTTAAAAAAATTGTCGGGGCGGCCAGGTAGCACAGCGAGTAAGAGCACCGGCTCCAGTGTCGGGATGACCTGGAGATCGAATCCCGGGCTCAGACACTTAGCACCCACCCAGAAACACCTGGCCGTGTAACCTTAAGCAAGTTACTTAACCCTGATTGCTTAAAAAAATTGTCTAGTGTTACCAACTTTTGGAGAAAATGTTAATATCATATATTAAAATTTAAAATGTATCATGCACACATTTCTTCCACCCCAAGAGTTGGTTGTTAAACATTTACCAGCGCTCCCCTTTTTTTAGTAACCTACAAGATCCAGGGGCAGCTAGGTGGCGCAGTGAGTAAAGCGCTGGCCCTGGAGTCAGGAGGACCTGAGTTTGGATCCAGCCTCAGACACTTAACACATAAAAAAAACTAGCCATGTAACCTTGGGCAAGTTACTTAACCCAAATTGTCCTCGCCAACCCCCCCCCCACAAAAAAAGATCCAGGAGACAACAATTACATGACCAAAAAAACAGCTATTGAAATCTTAGGTCATATCTATAGAAGTTTAGTAGGATATGAAATGAGGGAGATAACAGTCTTGTCTTATTCTTCCCTGATCAGACGGACCACTTCTGCAGCATTATGCCCAGTTCTGGGAAGTACATTGACAAACTGCTGTCCATTCAAAGGAGGGTGGCTGGGATGGTGAGAAGCCTATAGATGATGCCTTAAAAGATTCTTTTGGAACTTAGAATGTAAACTTCTTGAAGGCAGGTCTCATTTTGCTTTTGTCTTTGTATCCTAAGCATGTAGCCCAGTACCTGGCAGAGTATAGGTAATACATGCTTGTGGTTTTGTTTTTGTTTTTTTTATCTTTTGGAGGGCAATTGGGGTTAAGTGACTTGCCCAAAGTCACACAGCTAGTAAGTATGTCAAGTGTCTGAGGCTGGATTTGAACTGAGGTCCTCCTGACCCTGAGGCTGGTACTCTATTCACTGCGCCACCTAGTGCCCATGCTTGTTGTTGTTTATTTTTTTAATCTTTATTTTAAGGGACAGGTCTAAGGGTGGGGAGAAACCCAGTAGGAAATTTTGGCAATATAAAGAAAAAATTTTTAAATGCTTGTTGATCGATTGTCATAGAACAGGTGTTTAATACATGCTTGTTGACTGATTGATCAGTTAAAGCAACTGTGAGAATTTAACCTGGAAAAAAATAGATTTTAGGAAACAAAATATGAGAGATACTTTTAAGTATTTGAAGAAGTATCATCCCAAAGATGAAAGTAAGCCTATTTTGCTTGGCCCCAGAAAACAAAGCTGGAAAATGAGATTTCATTCCTATTATTTAAGAGTTCTTCAAAAGGTAGGTTTCAAAAATGGTAATGATTTCCCCTTCACTAGAGGTCTTCTAGCAGAGGCTGAATGACACCTTGGTGATGTTGCAGAGGGCATTTACATTGATGTGTACATTGGATTTGATAACCTCTTAAGGTCTGTCTGTTCTTGCCAGGTCTAAGCATTTGTGATTCTGTTTCTTCATTTAGCTGGAACCAGTTGGACAGAAGAATAATGACGCTAAATTAGAAAACCTTACTGATATAATATGCCCTAGTCAGGTAATGTGATTTTGCTGAAATTTGTCTCTCCAGACCTAACCTTTACTTAGATAACTTTTGACCATGCTTCATTCCATAACCACCCCTTCTGATTCTCCACCGCTTTGTGTCCCATAGCACTTTGGATAACTTCCAAGGTCCCAACTTGAAGACCCTATGAAACTCTGGTTAAGTTGGTCTCAAGCACAATGGCTATTCATCTAACTCTCTCAGCACTATAGCACATAGTAGATGAGATCTTGGCAACTTTTCAAAAGGGAATGCCAGACCCTATGCAACTGGGGGCATGGGCATGTCAGGATGATCTCAGGTCAGTCACTGACTCTCCCAAGCCCAGGTGGGAATGAGGGCTAAGCAGAGGTTGCAAATTTTCAGCAGGGAAGGCTTGATTCAGCAGGACAAGCACCATGAGCTCACTCATAATTCTCAAGATGGAATCAGGTCTTATGGACTAGAGAGAGGATTGTGCTATTAGGAGCACATCCAAGAGCCGATCCGCATCTTATATAAGGATGGGGTTTTTTGGAGCACCAAAGGAAGTTGGAGGAATTGTTGAAGCCAGTCTCTTCCTCTACTGTGGCATCTTCTCTAGCCACATACTACATGATTGGTTGGAGTTCTTGTAATGCCCTCCAAAGTCCTCTCTTATCTCCAGACCCCTACCTGCCCCTAGCACCACTCTAAGTAACATTGTTCTATTATTATTCCACCCACATTGGGCATAATCTTAAACAACTAATGTGTTTCATGTGGGTACTGTGAAGACATGCTAAGGTGTCCCAGGAAAACAGATCCTCTCTGTTGCCTTCTGAATAAGTGTCAAATCCTTCAGCTATGTATTCAGAGCTCTACAAAACTTGGCAACCCACACATTTCCAGCTTTTTCTCATATTGCTACCATCAATTTACTCTGTGTTCTCACCAAACTGGCCTATTTGTCTTCCCTCATTTAAGCCCTATGCTTTTTTGTTCATGCTGTACTCTTGAATTCCTAACCATTCTTCAAAGCCCAACACAAATGTCTCATCCTTCAGTAAAACTTCCCACTTCTCTCCCTCCCTCAGGCCCTTAAAATAATGACCTTTCTCTTTCAGATCTCAGCTGACACTTTGCTTGTGCTTCTCGTGTATTTGTCATAAATTTTGTATCCTAATTATCACCATACATGTGTATTTACCTATGATTAGCCTGTGGAAGGTCAGTGCAAAGCAGAGAGTGTATTCTTCATTTTATGTTTCCTCCTGTGTCTAGGAGAGGCCTTGCATATGATAAATGCTATTGTTGTTGTTGATGTTACTAGTTATATGACTTATGGCACTTAACCATTCTGAGCCTCAGTTTCCTCATGAGTAAAATGAATATGAATAAGACTTTTGTATGTTTCTCAGCATTATTATAAACAGCAAAGTGAAATAATCTGTTTAATGAGTTCTGTGTCAAAGGGCCATGTAATTTATATGAACTATTTAGAATCTGTCAATGACAGAGGAACATGCAAGTGGTAATAACAGCAGCAACAGCAGTAGAAGTCGCAGTAACACTTGCAGCAGTAGTATTAGAAATTAGCGATATGTATTAATAATATTAGCAATAGCAATTGTAGTTGTACATGCAGTAGAAAAGTATAACAGCAATAGTAGTAATAGTAATAAACAGCAATGCTAGCAGTAGCAGGAATAGTATCTCTGAGCAAAAAATAATAATACATTAGAAGTAACAGTGGTAGCAATAGCATCAATGAGGATAATGGCAGAAGTAACAATAGTAGCACCAAGCAATAGCAATAGAAGCAATTGTAGCAATAAGAGTAATGATAGTATGGATAACATCAATGATGGTGATAGAAGTACCAATAGTAGCACTAAGAAGTATTAGTAATGCATTAATAGCAGCAATAACAGTCATGATAGTAGCAGAAGTAATAACAGTAGTACTAAGAGGTATTAATAGCAATAATAATAATAGTAACTGATAATAGTCACAACAGTAGCAGCAATAGTAATAGCATTGGCAAAAGTGTCATTAGAAGTCACAATAGTAGTAAGATCTATAACGGTACCAATCTAGATACTGAAGAAAGATTCCAAATCTATGATCTTATAACTTTCAAGTGCTATGTGAAAGTCAGCTCTGATTAGGGCGGAAGGTCAAGTCAGAAGGTCTCAGAGGTCAGCCCCCATAGGCTGCTCAGTTTGCTGCAGTTAGCTGACCTTCTCTTTTTGCAGGATCAGCCCTACCTTCGAACTTACAAGAACAGCAATTACACGTATCCAACAGCATCTACAACAACAACAGGGGCAGCACCAACCAGTAGCCCTAATCTGGTATTGCTTTTTTGTTTTTATTTGCTTTAGAAAGTATGTACAGTAGTGATTACCTCCAGCATGCCTGTCTCAGCGGTTTGTAAATGGCATGTGAATGATTTGTACTAGAAATGGCAGAGTGTCATTATCCACTCACCTGCTCATTGAAAAAATCAACAACATGCTCTCCCTTGATTTCAGAGGAACTGAGTTAGGGTCTAGGATTTGGCATTTATTATGTGTGTGACCTTGGACAAGTCAGTTAACTTCTCTGGGCCCCAGTTTTTGTATCTGTAAACTAAGAGGGTTTGCTGCCTTGACCTTGAAGGTACCTTCCAGTTCTCAGTTTGTAATCTCATGATCCTCCAGATGGACTAGGGGAAGCATAAAACAAGGAAGGATTTATCAACCCTTTTGCCCAGTACAACCAATCAAATCCTACTTTTGTCAATACTGGAAGAGCTAATAATCTTTCCCTTTCCAAAAATGGGTAGGAAGCTGTGTGTTATGTTGGGCTGTGCTGATGATGAGTCCTGATCCCTGCCTGTCCTCCATGTCATTCAGCCCACTTTGTTCCCTATAGGGTTATGGGAGTCATCTGGAGTGTGAAGACAGAACCCCTTCTACCTCTCTCCCCACCTCAGGTAAGTACCTCAGGAAATAGGGGCTTGAATGCTTGATTCTTCAGTCCTCAATTACTGTTTTAATTAAATCTTTTGCCAACTTGTATCATTGGAGAGGACCTGAATGTTTGATAGACCCCCATAGCTTTGCTGTGCTCAGCATGGCTGTCCTCAGCCCACCTTTATTTGCTTGGTTAGCGCACTTCCCAAGGCTTTTAAGGCCCATGGCAGCTGGGCTCCATTTTCTTTTCAGCCATTTAGGTTAGATCCCAAATAGGAGTAGTCAAGAGGGGTCACTCATTGGTCTGCTCAGATTAAGCATGCCAAACGTTGTGCTAAAAGCTTTACAAATATTATCTCATTTGATCAGCAGAGTCAGCATCCAGTGGACACAGACTTTATCTGGTAATAAACCTAGAGATGGCACCCAGTACTAGGGAACCTCCCTCTCTCATAGCAGTTGGTATCTTGAAAATAACAGTTTTGCTTACTCTGCAGGAGTGTGGGAGGGACAGTACATGTCTCTTGGGGGGGGAGGGGCTCTGTAAAAGTCATGGATCTCTTCAAAGGAGAGTGATATGGAAAATAAAATTATGGAATTTTAGAGCTGAAGGTGGGGAAGGGGGCTAGAGGTAATATACTTCAACCACCTTGATTTTTTTTCTTTTTTAAAAAAATATTTTATTGATCTTTTCTTTTTTACATTATTATCACTTCCTATTTACCTCTTCTACCCTAGTGAATAGTAATAAATAAGAAAAGTCAAACACAAATCACCCATTGATCATAATTGAAAATACATGCCCAGTCTGCATCTTGAGTCCACCACAGATTTCTGAAGTCATAATTGTCCATTGCATTGATTAGAATGCTCAGGTGTTTTGGTGTTGTTCAGTCCCTGAATTCTACAGAGGAGGAAACTGAGGCCCAGGGATATGAAGTGATTTGACTGAGGCAATACAAGTTAAGTAGAAAAGGCCTTAGTGGTCTGAATACAAGCTCGTTGTTTTTCCCATCACATTATGTTACCTCCCAGGCATCATTAACATTATTAGGTGCCTGAAATCCAGAAATTAATTTTAGCTATTCTAGCAACCTTTTGATTGTTTTTAAGAGACTGACTAGTGTCCACCTGACTTGTGCATCTTTAAAACTGTACTCCAATTGAACATGCCCCCTACACACACACACACACACCCACCCCACAACTCTTGGCTCAACAAGACACTCCAAGGCCAAGCCCTATCCATCAAGAATAGCTGTTTCAGTTTTTATTTTGACCACCCTGTTTTCCTCAAGAATCCCAGACATCCCTCTTCTCTGCCTTTTTCTTTCAATGGCTACTGCTTATCTACTTGCCTTATCCCCAAACGCCTCCATTGTTACCTTATTTCAGCCTTTTACTCCTTTGACCAAGGGAATGGTTGGTCTGTACTCCCAGGACATGGCTCTTAGTTCAGGGTCCCTGTTCAGAGAGAAAATCCTTACCATGTGCCATGCAAACTAATCCACTGTGAGAATATTGGAATTTAAATTCACAATCTTTACATTCTTTTTGGTCAGCCTCTGGAGGCATTCCTACAGCATATTCCTAAAGTTTCCTGATCTGTAGTTTCCACTGCACAGTGAACCTTGTTCTGCTCAATTGTGCTAACAAGAATTTGTGTATGCAGGAAAGAGGCATCATTAGTGGTTGGTAGAGTGTTCCTACCTAAGGTGTACTCATTGTGTGACCCTGAGGAAGTCACTTAACCTCTCTGTACCTAGGGCATAGGGATGATAAGCTTCCTTTAACTCATATATATTTTCTGATACTGACAAAATCAGAGCTCCTTCACATGTGCTGGTCATTATACTAGGTTTTGAATGAGAGTCAAAGTTTGTATAAGACATGATCCTTCCTCTGGAGCTAACTGTCTAAAAGATACAGACATTAGATGCAAACACAGATGATAAAAATAATGCACAAGATGATATGATAATGCCTGTAAGGGATACAGAAGAAAGTTTCATGTGAGATTTTAGGGGATAGGTCTTGAAAGGCATTAACATTGTTTAGGATGTGTAGAAATTGAATAATAACATGAACAAAGGGGTGAAGGGTGGGGAGGTTGATGTACTGAGCATCTCAGTGTCCTTTCCCACTAGGAGGTAGTAAGAAGCATAGATTTCTCCCTCCACTTTGGATCATAGATCTAGACTAGGAAGGACCTCAGAAGTCATCTAGTCCAACCCCTTGTTTTGCCGATGGTCAAACTGAGATCCAGAGAGTTTAAGTGATTTACCCCCAAGGGGGAGAGGATGTGTGAGGGAGAGGACTAAGGGGAGAAGAACAGGGTCTAGGTCTGTGATTTCATCAGTGTGAGGAACTCCCATTTTAGAGATGTCCTCCACTGTTACAGATCTGCAACTTCTCTATAACTTACAGTTTTAGAGAATTACTTAAGGATGCCGAGAAGGTAAGTGATGTGCCCATGGTCATATACATACATAGTATGTATCAGAAACAGGACATGATCTCAGGTCTTCCTGACTCCAACTCTTAAAGATTCTTCATCCATATCCAAAGCCAGTTCAGATGGAATCCTAAAGGGCTTGTCTTAATGGTCAAGCCAGCTCTCCCACCTGAACCCCCACAGGTTCCCCTCCTCACACGTGTTCTGGCAATGTTAGTGTTGCTTATTCCTGAGAATTACCACCTACATCTTTGGCTCTGCAGCATTGCCTCCTCCTTTCTACATACCTTACCTGTACCCTTTGCGTTCCTAGCCTCCCTGCCTGTCCTTGCTTGCCCGCTTTATCCAGGAAAGCCCCAACCCAATGATTGGCAGTGCTTCCCACTTCCTTTAAGCAGGCAAAGGCTAAATTCTGACTTCTGTTTCCTTCCAAAAGACTCATACTTGTCTGCTTGCCTTTCCAGTACATGCTCTGAAGCCAGCAGACATTCAAGTTGTTGCAGCTGTGGGTGATTCTCTGACTGTAAGGAAATTTGTGCCATTGGCAACCTTTTGGGTAATAGGGTGGGATGGACAGGAATGCTTCCTAAGAACTTCAGGCAGCATTCTCCCATCTGCTAGCCCCTTTGCTTTGCCAGCAAGAAGGAACCAGGTGGTAGCTGGTTCACACATAGTTAAGCTCCCATTATCTGAGAAAAGAAGGCCATTTTTCTCCCCATTCCCAGAAACACCCTCTGCTTCTGGCAAGACTCCCAAGGCCATAACATCATTACAGAATGACACAGAGAGAAAGAAGGGAGGTGACTAAACACCTAAGCCAAACCTCTTTTTACAGTAACTTAATCTTGGAAGGGGCCTGCCTGATTCCAAAGGGTAAATTCTTCTGGGACATAAAAAGCTTTGATGATGATAAAATAATAAGAATGGAATATTACATTGTGTTTGTATACCCCTGAACAATTTTCAAAATGATTTTACATTCACAAGCTCATTTGATTCTCACAGCAACACCATTCATTAGACAGGGCAGGTCTAGAGTGCTGGACTTTTAGTCAGGAAGACACAGGTTCTAATCCCACCTCATACACTTATTTGGTGAACTGGGCGAATCACTTAAATTCATTGAGCTTCAGTTTTACAACAATTGTAAAACAGGAAGATAATATTGACCCCCCCCCCCACAGGGGTTGCTGTGAAACTCCAATGAGATATTCTTTTTTTTTCCCCCTCAAATAAGATCATTATGTATGTTTATAGAAAACTACTAACTTCAAGGCATTAGATAAAAGCCTACTATTATTATACCCACTTTAAGATGAAGAATCGGGGTGGCCAGGTGGTACAGTGAGTAAGAGCACCAGCCTCAGAGTCGGGAGACATGGGATCGAATCTGAGCTCAGATACTTAGCACCACACCCAGAAATAATTGGCTGTGTAACCTTGAGCAAGTTGCTTAACCCCAATTGCTTAGGGCTGGCCAGGTAGCGCAGTGAAAGCACCGGCCCCAGAGTCGGGAAATCTGGGATAGAATCTGAGCTCAGATACTTAGCACCACACCCAGAAATGAGTTGTTTAACCCCAATTGCTTTAAAAAAAAATGAAGAATGAATTTGAGATATGGTATGGGCCAAGTCATTTAACCTCCTTATGTCTGGTTAGCAGCAGAGATAAGACTATACCAAACTGCACCCCTCCCCCAATAAATAACACCATTGGCACCCAATAACTAAGCCCCACAATACTTACATATGATGCTTTTAGATTTGCAAAGCACATCACATAAATAATTTCATTTGAACCTCAACAACAAGCCCATATGTGTTGCTATTGTCATCACTCTTCTACAGATGAGGAAACTGAGGCACTAAGCAATTAAATGTTTTGACCCAGGGTCACACAACAAGGATGCAAGGCAGGATTTGGACTTGGGTCTTCTGAAGTCCATCACTCTTCACACTGTGCTCTGCTCTCAGTCCTCCATTTTCATCGACTCACTGATATTTCTTCTGATCTTGACATATTTTTTAAGGCTGGAAATGGAATTGGCTCGAAACCAGATGATCTTTCTGATGTCACCACTCAATATCGTGGACTATCATACAGGTAGTACAAACTCTGGATTTACTAGAGTTGGGGAATATCATTCCCATCACATACTGATGGGAATTGGGAGGGCAGAAGCCTGGTGGGGGGAGACAAAGGTAGGCACCAAAGGAAAGGGATTGGGTTGGGGACTGTTTTTTAAGGAAGAAAAAAAAAATATCCATGGTTCCCTGATTATTCAGGGTTTCTAAACTGGAAACTGTGTTTAATGATACCTTTTGTTTTTAGATCACTGTATTGTCCTGAATGCCCTGCCCTGCAGCATTGAACCTTCCCTTGTAATGAAGAAAAAAAAGCTCAGCAACAATCTATATTAGGGCCCGATCTAACAGGGGGTGGAGCTTTCTGCCCCCACAGTCCTCACATCTGGCAAGATCTTATTAATAACTTTTAAATTATTTATTTTTGTTCTAATTGGGCAGAAAAGGGAGGGTTCTCTCCTGATTCCTATGTCAGAAAAAAAAACAACAAACTCATCACACCATTTATGTTGTCATGAACTCCCTCTAGGTTTGGTATTTCTCAATTATAAATATTGATTTACATATTGATTATAAATAGTCATTCAAGTATTTACAAATAATCTGTGTATACACATACACACACCTAAGCCCATGTATAAGCTTTATATTGTATTCATAGGAGCATAGTATTTAGAGCTGAAAGGAAACTTAAAAGACCATCTAGTACCATTATATCCACAGGGGAGCATAGTGGCTTGAATGCTGGTCATAGAATCAAGAGGGTCTGAGTTCAAATCCTGCCCCAGATATTTTCTAATAACCCTGGTTCAGTCCATTAATATATATGCTTCAGTTTGCTCAACTCTAAAATGAGGAATTTAACAGCTATGGGGCTGTTATTTACTGTGAGGATAAAATGAGGTAATACATGTAAAACATCTGACAAAAGATCTTCAAGAGCTATTTCAAAATAAAAATCACCATAAATGTTAGCCACTATTATTACTTTCCAAACAAGGAAACAGGCCCATGGCATTCACATATATAGTTAGTAATAAGGCTAGGATTTCAATACACATGTCTTCTGACGCCAAATCCAGGGATTTTTCCATTACCCCATCTATGAACCAGACCAAGATAGGAAATCCATGTTTTTAGGTTTCTTTCTTTCCCAAGAAACTATTTATTTTCACCACTATGCCATCTAAGAATAGAATTGAGTATCCCTCCTCAACTAACAAGATAAACAGAACTAAGATAGCCAAGATATTGTAAAGTGGTCATAAAAGACTTGGCAACACAAGGACCCACTTTTCTCTTCTCTGCCCTTTTCCTACCTCAGTAACAGAGTTAATTCAAAAGAAATAACTTTTTCCTCCCAAATCAAAAAAGAACATTGGGGGTTGCTGTGATGATCATGCTTTTTGATTTAACCTGAGGAGAGTCCCAAAGTGAGAAGGGCACAGGGGAAGTGTCCTCTGGAGGCTTCTGGCTTAAAGGCTTCAGAACTCTCAGGAATGAGCAAAGGGGTCCACCCCTGAGGGCCATGGCAGATAGGACCCCTGACTTTGGATGTTCCCATCCTTAGAAGGTAGTTCTTATAGTAAGTTGCTGCTAGAGACAAACACTTGAAACTTGAAATGAATGAACAAACCACTCCAATTCAGTTTTCAATTCAGAATTCAGGATCTTTTTGGTTCCTCTCCTTGATGCTTGTGACTGAAGAGCAGGCATGATTGCCATCACAACAAAAAGAGAGTGAGAAAACCAGTGTCCCCAAACTAATAACAAACCAAGGAAGTTAGGACAATGATAGCAGCTTTACCCAGCCTTAACAAGGCAGTGATGTTACATCATGGTGCTGAAAATTAGAGAGCAAAACCCAAATGAATGAAGCCTTACAAATGGGTGAGAGAGAAGATAGAAGTGATGGGGCAGTCAAAAGAAAGAAGTAAGTCTGCACTTTCATACTGAAAGAAGACTCCTTCCCAGGTTTTAGATGAGAAGTCCAACCTTTTACAGAAAATAGTGTCCCTAAAGGGTTGATTTTTTTTAACCAATTCCCCATCTTCATCTAGGGCTGAACCAGAAGTCTGTGATGGGTGGATGAGTTGACTCCCCCAACTAAGACTTCAGTTCCTAAAACCCATCATTGATCTGCCATTGGCCCTTTCAACTCCTATGAAGCAGAAAGTTGAGTAGTTGATCTACAGAGACATCATGCTATCCAAACATCTAGGTGCCCAAAAGGTGTCTGTACTTGGTCAGAGAGTAGCACTTAGGGAAACATGTACCTGGATTGGGTAAAAATCACTTTCAGAAACAATCAACAGCTTTTGCTTTGAATGGATTGGGAATCAATGGTTCAAATAGAGTAACCTACTCCCTCTGGGTTACAGGAAGCCAGCTAGTCTTACACTGATAGGGAAAGGAGAGATGGAGCCAGAATTCAGGTTTGGTTGTTTATTATCATGACCTTCAGAATGCAATTTGGCTGTGAATACACCTGCTGGGCTTGCTGCTGTCTGTCTTCAATGGGTTAAATCATTTAAAAGTGGCTTGGGGGTCTTTATGGCCTGGTCTTGCCTTCAGTAGGAATAAATTGCTTGATTTGGGGTTGCTTAAATGCATCAAAATAAAAATCACCATTTTGAAATTCCTTTCTCTGTCTCATTAATTCAGAATCTGAGTTTATGGCACTGAACTTGCAAGAATCTGAATCATCTTTTTTCTGTCTCCTTGCTTTCACATTTTCATACTTCAGGTACAGAAGTTAAAGTATTCCAAATAATCATATATATTTACACAATTTTCTTTTAAATCTTAACTGTCAATAGGGCTGAGGTGAGGCTATTCCCAGCACACTGGTCCTGGTCTGCCAGAACCGTTTTCTTAGCATGAGGAACAAAACTTGTTAACATGGAATTGTAATGGAAACTTCTTGAACTTTAAGGTTCTCAATGTGTACATACTAGTGTGTTTATAGGTGTAGGTAGAGCTGTAATGAAAGGATACAGAGATACGCATCAATGAAATGAAGAAGGCAAAGTCTATTTGTGTATGTATTTAAATCCAAGGTTTCCTTTCCTTTCAAATTTCAATTTAGAGCCTTCACATCTTTAATTCAAAGAAGAAATCAGCAACTAATTTAAGTTCTTTGCCCTATATCTTCAAGGGGTTAGAGGTTACTCAGAACCTCAAACAAATGACCAAATACTATAAGCCAAGCTTGGCACCAGCATCCCAGGGCTTGGCTCACATGCAACTTCCTATGGAAAAACCTTTCTCGATCTTTTAGTTGCTAGTAGGGGCGCTCTCTGTCTCTCTCCCCTTCCCCCCACTCCCACTCACTCTCCTCTCTATCTTCCTCTCTATCTTTGTCTCTCTTTTGACTCAAATAATCATGTATGTACCTAGTCTGTTTTCACATTATATCTCTTTAGTAGACCTCTTGAGGTCAGGGACTGTTAAATCAATAAATTGACATGAATTTTTTAAGCACATACTATGTTCTAGAAGCTAGAAATACGATGCCAAAAACTAAACAGTTCCTGTCTTCAAGAAGCCTACATTCTTTTGAAGGAAATATGCTTGCACGCAAATAAATAAGAACATATAAAAAATAAAACAATGATGTGGGGGACCTGGGGGCAGTGAAGGTGATGTCATCAACAGCTGAGAAGTAGAAACTTGCAATCAGTTCCGAGGGAAGGTATGAATTCTAAGAGGTGGATGGAAGTGAGGGGGGTTGGCAATGGGTGCATTCTAGGCCTTGGGAACAGACTGTTTAAAAGCATGAGAAATGAAATGCCCTGCATGAGCCTGACCAGCAAGTAGGCTATTTTGCCTGGAATGAAGAAATGAAGTATAATAACCTTGGAAAGGTAGTCTGGAGGCAAATTATAAAGAACTTTAAATGTAAAACGAATGTATATTGTATCCTAGAGGCAATAAGGTGCCACTGGAACTTTCTGAGCAGGGGAATAATTTGGTCAGACCTGAGTTTTAGAGCAATAACCTGGGTAGTTTTATAGAGGATGAATTAGAGAAGGGAAAGATTGGAGGGAGGGAGACTGATGAGAAGGCCATTGCGATAGGACAGGCAGGAAATGATGACACTGAACTGAAGTTACGGCTGTGTGAGAGGAGAAAGGGATTGATGGGAGAGATGTAGAAGAAATAGAATTATGATAACTTTGAAGAGGGCAGTGTCACTTGAAAGATTTGGTCAGAGATCAAATTGCAAATGTTTAAGAAGTGATAGGAGAGGAAGTGCAGGCAAGCTCAGTAGATAGCTTTTTTTTCCCCTAGAATTTAGCTATCATTTGGAGAACAGAAAAGAGAATGATAGTTTGAGGGGAGGTAAGGTAAAGAAAAGAGTTGTTTGCAAGGGTGAAATGGGAAGCAAGGAGAAGCCAGTTGATTTAAAGTGAGGCAGAAAATTAAAAAGAAGAAAGGGGAAAGGGGTGGGTGGTTGTGGGAGCAATGAGAAGAGAAGGGTCACCTCTTCAGAAACTCAAGCAAATGGAGAAAGACTAGGGAATGAGGGGAAGGAAGGAGGTTTGAGATGTAAAGGAGAGGCAAGAGATCTCATTGCAAATACCCTCTATTTTCTCAGTAAAGAATGAGGCCTTTGTATCCCCAGTGCCTTAACACCTAGTAAATGCTTCATAAATTCTTGTTGGTTTGGATTACAGACAGCAAGAAGGGAGGTCTCTCAGCAGGGAGGAAAGAGTGAAAGCTCATTGGCTCATTCTTTCGAGCAGCTGATGCCTCTGTACAAGGGTTTAACCCTTGTTCTGGCTTTTCACAAAGGGCAGCCGGCTCTGTTCAAAAGGTTCCTTAATGGAAGGAGCAGCTGTGGACATGATAGATCTTAGAGCCTCTGAGCAGGATCTTGGTGCCTCTAAGGAGCCTCTGCTCAAAGTCTGGCTTGTTTTTTCTTTTTTCTGGCTTCTGTTTTAAAGCTGGGAGAAAACAAACATGTGGAGGTGCGGAGAGAAAGAGTCATAAGCACAGAACATTGTCCCTGATTTTCTCAAAAGCTGGGGAATTAGAAGCATCTTCTTGGGGTTAAGGACAGGAGCTATTTGTATATGTGTGAAAAATGGTACTTTGTAAATGTGGGAATGTAATGAAAAAGAAGGCATTTCTATCCCTCTTTATTCTCCTTGACCTTGTGTAATTTTAAATACAGGAAGGGAAATTTAAGCTTAAACCTTAATCATTTAAGATGTATCTCTTGTATAATATTGTGTATCCATTATGTGCCAGGCAAGAGACAATTTTAATTAAGTTTCAGTTCTAGGACTCGATCCTGCTCCTTGAGTGTAAGGTCTCCTTTGGATTCCTCTTTGTATGCCCAGTGCCCTTTGATGTCACACGAGAAGCAGAGCATCTGGTTGAAGGGCTATCCTTGAAATAAGAAAGATTCCATGAATGTAGTGATGATTAGGATACCTAAACAATAATGAAATAGTATTGCTGCTATTGTTATTGAGTCTGTTGCCTCTTTCTCTATCCCTACTGGTTTTGTCAGTGCCTGACATATAGTGGACATTTAATAAATGTTTATTGATTGAGAGTTTAAAAAAGTTTAAGTGACACGCCCAAAGTCACATTGCTAGTAAGTGTCGGAGGAAGTATTGGAATTGCGATCTTCCTGAGTCTGTGTCCAACCCTCTCACTTTACCACCTAGCTACCACCAGATAGGGTGTTTCAGGATTCATCTGGACACCAAGAAGAGTCCTTTGGATTGAGTTACTTACTGCTTTTTGAGAAAGGAAATTCAACAAATGTTTTTTAAGCTCCTATTATATGCTAGGCATTGAGGTGGAGAGGATGGGGTTAGGGAGGGGACATGCAAAGATGAATAAGACATAGTTCCTGCCACCAAGCAGCATAGAATTTAGTAAGGAAATGCATGTTTTGACAGTATTTCTTTTTTTTTAATTACTTATTTACTTTTAGTTTACAACATTCAGTTCCACTATCCCTTGAGTTCCAAATTTTCTCCCCCTTCCTATCCTTCCTCCCCCCCACCCATGGAAGCATGCCATCCAATATAGCTTCTACAAATACCTTCACATTAAACATTAGTCAAGTTGTAAAGAAGGATTATAACCAATGGAGTGAACAACTACAAAGAAGGAATGAAAAAATAAAAAACAAAACACGAGAGAGAGCAAGAAGTTTGCTTCAACCTGCATTCAGACTGTAGTTCTTTTTCTGGATGTGGATATATATCCCTTTCCATCATGAGTCTTTGCGAGTTGTCTTCTAACCTTGCATTGCTGAGAGGAGCCCGGTCTATCAAAGTTAGTCATCACAGATACGATGTGTCTGTAATTGTGTACCAAGTTCTCCTGGTTCTGCTCTCCTCACTCAGCATCACTTTATATAAGTCTCTCCAGGTTGTTATGAAGTCCATCTCCTCATCTCTTTTTTTTTTTTGGATGGCAATTGGGGTTAAATGACTTGCCTAAGTTTTTGTGTTAAGTGCCTGAGGCCGTATTTGAACTCAGGACCTCCTGACTCCTGGGCTGGTACTCTATTCACTGGGCCACCTAGCCGCCCCCATCTCCTCATTTCTTATAGCACAATATTGACAATATTTCTTTCTCTGGTTGCAGTGCAGGAGGTGACGCCTCACTTGAAAGTGTGACTACCTTGCCTAGTAAGTAAAGACTTGACCCTTGGGTCTATCCTGAGATCTGAATGTGGGCTCTCCCAAATAAGGCATCCTGAGAGCAAATCCTAGCCAAGAAATGCACAATGTGACTCCTGCTTGAACGCCTTTAAAGGGGAGGAAGAATGATCTCTTTCTATTTATCTCCAGAACCTGGTCAATCACTGTTTAGACTGATAGAGTTTACACCTCCATAGCTGGAACACTAGTGCTATCCATACCTCCCCCTGGGGGAGCCAGTCCTTGGAGTCAGTCTTTCTCAGCTGATGGCTTCCGGTCCTGGCAGACCTGGCGGACGCTTTATCTTCCTTGCCTTTCATGCATTGCTGCGCTGGGACATGGGGCTAAAAATAAAGCTCAGTTTGGGAAGGGGGTGTTCATTCTGATCTTGTAGCTTCCCCAGTTGAGAGTTGTTTGCTTTTTACTCCCCCTCCCCCTACCAGATATCCTCCGAAAGTTTAATAGGAACCTAACAGGCTTCGCACTGGGCGTGGGGAATGCTGATGATGCCAACGCCTTCCTCAATCAGGCGGTCCCAGGAGCCAAGGCTGAGTATGGCATTGGGGGAAGGGTGAGAGGGGACATGGAATGTCTCATCATAGAAACCTCTTTCTGATAATAATAGCAATCCTGTCCTTTTATCATTGTCCCACATAGGTAGGGCAATAGGGTTTAAATAACTTCCCCCTTAATAGGCTCTAATCACTCTCTTGCCAGACCTCACTTCCAACAAATCTATTTTCAAGACAACCCAGCCAAGACCAGAGTCTAAGTCCATGGAATCAATTTGAGTTAGCAAAACCATGCAAGGACTGACCATGCTCAGAATCTAAATCCAGTGGCCTTTCGCCTTGCATCTTCTTACCTCGTGTCCCAGAGGATTCTCAGGGACCAAAATGGCCCTATTCTCTAGTTGTCTGAGTTAATCAGCTATAGAAAAAAATTCTCCACTGAGTTGAACTACAAAAAGAATTCATCCAATGAGCATGGCATAATGATGCTGAAGGTATCCCTTCTCCTTCAGAGCCTTGTTAGTGGCAAAACAGGACTGTGGGATCTAGAATTAGATGGCACCTGAGGAGTAATGGGTAGAAGCTGCAAAGAGGTAAATTTAGGCTCACTATAAGCAAAAATCTTGCAAATAATTGGAACTATCCCAAAGTAGAATGAGCCACCTTAGGAGATAGAAAGGTCCCCCCCTCCCTGGATGTTCTTAAAACATAGTCTGAATGATTTCTTGTCAGGTGTGTGGAAGGGAGATATTTATTCAGGACAGCTTGGATACAAATCTTGGTTCTACCATCCATAAGACCTTTGACAATTTACTTAGCTTCTCTGGGCCTCAGTTTCCTCATCTGTAAAATGAAAAAGTTGGACTAGGTGACCTCTGAGGTCCCTTCCAACTCCAAATCTATGAAGCTTCAGAAGTCCCTTCCAGGGCTGAGATTCTGGGTGCTCATGTAGTCTAAAGCCTTTATTTTATAGATGAGGACACTGAGGCACAGAGAGATTGGATGTATATTCCACAAAGTTATATGTATTGCTCACAAATGTATCACACAGTTACTCAACATAGATAGCAAACAGCAAAGTTGGGGTTGCTATTTTTAGTAGATTGACTTGAACAAAGAGCAGCGTAGGGTGGAGAGAGCGCTGGATTGGGAATCAGAAAATCTGGATTTGAATTCCTCCTTCTGGACTCTACCATGGTCCATTCCCCAAAAAGAGTTTAGAATTGTTGACCCATTTATCTACCTAAACTCAGTCTTTCAAAAGTGACATGACCTAGTCTGAGACTAGACTTAGGAGGCCTGAGTCTTATTCCTGCTACCACATGAACCGAGGAGGCAAGTGGCGTTCACCTCTCAGTCTCATGTTTTCTGCCTTCTGCCTGCCAAGGGAGATAATCCCAGTGAGATCTCCACTGTAGTGACTTTGAGAGGCCAAGAAGATGAGTCTGCTTTCTCCCCATTATCAGAAGGAACAATTGTCTTTTGCTCCACAGGGGACTTATAAAGCAAGTCCAGACCCTGGTGCAGAAGATGAAAGATGACCAGGTAAGTTAGAGTTAGACTGGTTTATGAGGAAACAAAAACTAAAGTTCCTAAATTCAATACATCCAAATAAGAGGAGGGGAGAAATGAGCTGCCTTAAAAATGAATGATTGTCTCACACTAGAAACATATGAGCAGAATATGAATTAGCATCTGCTGGGGCTGCCCATAGCTCTAGAGTAAGAAGGGAACTTCAGGGGACATCCAGACTAACCTACTCAGTTATAAATAAGGAAACTGGGACCCATGGAGATTAAGAAACTTGTTGAAGAAAGGTTTCCTACGAGGGCTAGATGACAGCTGTGATCCTTTTCAGAACTCCAATTCTATGCCTTAATACAACAAAGATATATAGAGTGGCATCTTTGTGTTTGGTGCTGTTTTGCAAAGATGTCTAGAAGCATTTAGTAAGTACCTATTATGAGTCAGGCCCTCTGCTAAGGAATGAGAATACAATAAAGATAAAAATGAAGATAGTCCCTACCCTCAGGGAGCTTACATTCTAAGGGGAGAGCCTAGACAGTCCCAGTTGACCCAGTGGACTCCTTGAGGTACCCTGCTTCTCTTATCAGAGATAGAAAAGTGTAATGGAATGATATGTTTTGCATTCTCCTTCCTCCATCCAGAGAATTGATTTCCCGAGAGACTGGAAGGTGGTCACTGTGCTCATCGGGACTACTGACCTTTGTGACTACTGTACTGACTCAGTAAGTAGCAGCACTAGGGGTTTCTCTGGCCTGGGCTTTCAATTCCCTAGAACCCAAGCCATCACTGCCTGACTACACACATTCACTCACACATACTCTCACTTTTCTACCTTACCCCTCGCTGTAGCCCTGGCCTCAGGTGTCTCATTTCAAGGCTCAGCTCAAGTGCCTCTTCTTAGGCAGGCTTAGCCTGATCCTCTTAGTTGCCAGTACCCACTTTGGAAATTACCTTGCATTGATTTTGTATTGTTTATTATCTGTGTACTTACTATTTTCCTACACCAAGCATGTTGACTGTTTCAATAAATCAACAAGTATTTATTAAGTATACTATGTTCAAGGCATTGTGCCAGGCACTGGAAATACAAAGACAAAAAAGAAACAGTCCTGCTCTCAAGGAGCTTATGTTCTAATAGAGGAGCTATGCACACATAGAAAATAAATACATAAATAGAAGGTAATTTGATGAGGAATCAAGAAAGGTCTCACACAGGAAGTGATGTTGAGCTTTTAGAAATTCCAAGAAATGAAGATGAGGAGGGGGTGTATTCTAGGCTTTGAGACTAACTGTACAAAATCATGGAGACAGGAGATAGAACAAGAAGTCTAGTTTGGCTGAAATGTAGAGCACATGCAGAAGAAGAATGTATAATAAAGGCAGAAAGATAGGATGAGCCCAGGTTGTGAAGGGCCTTTAATGCCACACAGTGGAGTTTGTATTTGACCCCATTCCCTGAAAGAATAAACCATCATAAAGTCATAGAACTTACCATAGGAAAGGACTGTAAAGATCCCATTATCACTGATCTAGAGCTGCCAAGGAATCTACTGGTTATCTAATCTAGTCCCAACATTTTACAGACTTTGAGGAAACCAAAGCACAGAGAGGTGAATCTGTCTGAGTACTACCGGTAGTTAGTTCATAGCAGAGGCAGGATCCAAACCAATGTCCTTCAACTCTAAATCCAAGACTCTTGGCACTTCACCATGCAGCCTTAAATCCCAGAGCATCCTAAGACTGCAATAAGAGAGCAAGTAAAGGGCCCTTGCTCATACCCCTATCTAGGTGCTGATATACTTCAGTTATGGATCCACAGAAAAGGAAGAACTCAGGGTATATTGGAAACAGCACTGGACTTGGGAGGTTTGGAAAATTAAGGTCTGAATTCCTGGAAGTTGTGTGATCCTGGGAAAATTGTTTAGCCTCTCTGAGCCTCTGTTTCCTTATCTGTTAAATGACAACAACTCTTCTTTGCTTTCTGTCCCTCCAATTATTGCCACCAGTATCAAAGGAGACAGTAGCAACGATGAAAAGACACAAGTCTATAGGACTTTTAACATTTTCAAAGTGTTCTGTTTGCAATGACTATCTGAGGGTTATCCCTAAAGTATTTTTTGGTCACCAGGGGGAATTTATAAATGTAAACTAAAACTGTGAGTTGTAACTGTAGACTTCAGTAAAGAGAACCTGCCTCTTTCTTTTCCTCAACATTCTTTCAAGGCCATTTAGCAACCTATTGGGATACCCCCATTTTTGTTTTTTTTTTTTTAAGGCATGTCCGTCAAGGGGTCTTGTCTCTGGTATAGAGGAAAAGAGCACCCAATTTGAGATCAGAGGATATAGGATCAAATCTCGTCATTATTTTTTGTGTTGGGCAAATCCTTCTACTTTGTAGAACCTCATCAAAATGAGAAGTTTGAACTCTGAGGTCCCTTCTGGCTAGAAATACTATATTCTTATACTTTCAGACCCAGCTGGAAATAAAGCATGATCATCTTGCTATAGTCAGAGATGGGAGTAGAGAGTAAGGTTTTAGTTCCAGAGTAATGAGTGAAGACAGGATCATCTCTCACATCCTCTTACCCTAACCATCTTCTTTCCCTCTTTTCTTTTGCCAGAATTTATATTCAGCCACCAAATTTTCTGCTCACCTCCGAGATGCCTTGGACTTCATGCACAAAGAGGTGGGTTCAATTACCTCCTCTCAATGAGAGGAATTCATGCATCAGGGAGGAGAACTCAACTTTCCTTATGTTCTAATATACCAGGGGAAGATAACAGAGGGCTGGGGTTCACATGCAGCTCACTGGGGTTCATAGCCCTATGTATTTCCTACTTTCCTTTGGAACCCTGGTGCTCAGAGACTGCAGGTTGTGTAAGAGAAAAAAAAATATTCATGTATTCTGAAAGCTGATACGAAGAAATCACTCAATTAGCAAGTGTTTAAATGTTTACTACGTGCCAGGCACTGGGGACACAAATATGAAAACTGAAAGGTTCCCTATTCACAAAAAGCTTGCATTCTATTGTGGAGACAAGACTATATAGAAACATTGGCAGCACCACAGATATAAAGCTTTTGTGTGTATGTGTATATATTTGTATGTGTGTATATGAATGTGTGTGTACAAAAAGCCCCAGATGCACACAAAGTAGTTAAGTACAAAGTAGTTTAGGAGGGAAGACACTAGCAATTGACTGTATCAAGAAAGGCTTTGTACAGAATCTGATGCCTGAGCTGCATCTAAAAGACAGAGAGGGGCTCTGTGAGATGGAGGTAAGTAGGGAGGGCGTTCAAGGCACAGGGCAACAATCAGTGCAAAAGCACAGAGATGGGAGATAGAGCATCAAGAACGAAAGCCGATTTGGCCCAACAGGGTGGAAGAGGAAAAAACCAAGATTATGGCATCTGGCCCCATCACCTTGTCAACAAAGAATCAAAGCTATGGTTTTTCCAGTAGCAATGGATGGCTGTGAGAGTTGGATATAAGGAAAGCTGAGTGCTATAGAATTGATGCTTTTGAATTGTGGTGCTGGGGAAAAGGTTTTTTTTTGGAGGGGGGAAGGTAGGGCAATTGGGGTTAAGTGACTTGCCCAAGGTCACACGGCTAGTGTTAAGTGTCTAAGGCCGGATTTGAACGCAGGTCCTCCTGACTCCAGGGCCGGTGCTCTATTCACTGTACCACCTAGCTGCCCCTGGGGAAAACTTTTGAGAGTTCCTTGGACAGCAAGGAGATCTAATCAGCCAATACTTAAAGAAATTAATTCATGCTATTCACTGGAAGGTCAAAACTGAAGCTAAAGCTGAATACTTTGACTGCATAATGAGAAGATAGGGCTTATTGGAAAAGCCCCTGATGCTGGGAAAGATTATAGGCAAAAGGAGCTGAGGATGAGATGGAGAGACAGTGTCATGGAAATAATGAACATGAGCTTGGACAGACTTTGAGAGATAGGGAAGGAGAGAAGGGCCTGGCATCCCGACCCTTGAGAGAAGGGTCCATAGGGTCACAAAGAGTCAGACACAACAACTACCGGGATGGGGTGTCCTACTGCAGCTGACCTTTCGGCCCTACTCCATCTGTACTCATCTGGCTTCTTGAGCATCAGGCTGAGTCTGTATCCCCAGTGCCCGCCATGCATGTCAAACTGCAAGAAATCCCTAAAAAATCCCCACTCTGCCTCCAAACCCGAAAATGGAGCCCTCAGCTCAGATTTCTCTTGGAGGCCATTAGTTTGGCCTTGGAATGAGAAGGATCCCATGCCAGCTGAATGTCCATGTGAAGCCCCTCCATCTCTCTTAGGCTTAATTGCCCTTGATATTAAGCAAGAGTAATAATATATAACATGCTTTGCAATGTGGTTGTGAGAAAACTGCTTTAGGACTTTTGACCCACTGACGACCAGAAGTCAAGCTGTCAAGGAACTTTCGGCTCCTTGGTTGAAGCAATTAAATGAATGTTCAATGGGGCCCCAGCTGTGCAGCCTAATTTGGAATGGATCTAGTTCTGACCAGCACCTTCAAGCTTTGTGAGGTTAGTCTTTGGGTAGGAGGTGGACGAGATTCCTCTTATCTCCAGACTCAAGGATCTGACCACGTCACTCTCTTGCTCAAGAAAATCCCTATTGCCTCCCGGATAATTTTTAAATGCCCATGTCCCCGGAAACATTGGATACAGTGCTAGACTTGGAGTGAGGAACACTTGAGTTTGAATACAGCGTCTCACATTTTCTAGCAGTGTGATAGTGGGCAAGTCACTCAATGGCTCTCAGACTCATTTTCCCTATCTGTAAAATGGGGATCACAATAGCACCTGTCTCACAGGGTTGTGAAGATAAATGAGATAACATATATAATGTACTTTGTACACCTTACAGTGATGTGTAAATGCTAGTTACTATTATCCTTCCAGACTGATTTCCCATTCCTATTCCCTACATGCTACTCATTTCAGCCAAACTTAAGAATTTGCTATTTCCTATACTCAACAGTCAGTGGAATATAGGGTGTTTCCCTAGTATTCCCACTGCTCTGATAACAACAAAATAATAACTTACCTTTATATCATGTTCTAAGATTAGCAAAGTATGTTATCTCTTTTCATTCTCACATAAACTCAATGAGGTAAGAACAACAGATCTTATGGTCCCCACTTTACAGACAAGCAAACTGAGGCCAAGTTTAGTGTCTTTCTAAGGGTCACATACAACTATTAAATGGAATCCAAGTCCAGATATGAACCCATGTCTTAAAGAACCCTATTGCAGACTCTATGTTTGGGCTATTAAGTAAGAAAGAGTGTTTTGTAGTCCTGACCTCAGAGTCCGAGTATGGATTTCACAGAGTATGTGACTTCACGTCTCAGCTCCAATGCTTGCTAGCTGTGGGACCCTGGGCAAGTCACTTTATCTCTCTGCTAAAGGTAAGTTTCAGCTTACCCTTTCTGTAGAATGGGTATTATAACAATACTTGCACAATCTACTGCCAGTGTGGTAAGAAAAACACTCTGTAAAATTAAAATAACTCTATCGATGGGAGATGTGGTTACTAGGAATTTGAAGCACTTGCGGCTCATCTTTCAGCTATATCCTTATATTTAGGTACCCAGGGCCTTGGTCAACCTTGTGGACTTTATGAACCCCCTCATCCTGCGGGAGGTGTCCTTGGGCAACCAAGATAAGTGTCCAATACTGCAGGCAAGGTAAGCAGAGGGCTGGCAGCAGAATTGTATCTGCTGGTCTGGTTCATGGGGGTTGCTGGCATCCAGCTGTTGGCCCATCTGGTTCTTCACATCATGCTCCATTCTTTTTTTGGAAACCAGATGTTTAGAGGAAGTTTCCATCTCCTGGAACTGACTATTCTGCTTTGTGCCTGGCCCTACTCCTTTCTCACTGATGTGTGGGCCCTGGCACAGATTATGCACCCACAAGATGCAAGGTGGGGGACATCCATGTCTGTGTGGGAAAGTCTAAAGTGAAAGATGATTTTGAAAGGAGAAATCCAGCCAGGCAACAGTTAGATGGCTCAGTGGATAGAGCACTGAGCTCTGATTCAGGAGTTCATCTTCATGAGTTCAAATCTGGCCTCCAGCACTTATTAGCTGAGTGACCCTGGGTGAGTCACTTACTTTGCCTCAGTTTCCTCATCTATAAAATAAGGTGGAGAAGGAAATGGCAAACCACTCCAGTATCTTTGCCAAAAAAAAACCTCCAAAACAAACAAAAAAACCTAAAATGGGGTTATATAGTATCAGACAACTGAAATGTCTGAACATCTGGTAGGTAGGTAGGAATACAAAGAGAGAATGAAAACCAGTCCCTTCCCCTGAGGGACTACCATAGGCATAGAAATACGCATATACATGATTAATTGAAAAGGGAGAGGGCCCAAAAAACTAGGGAGAACAGGGAGAGGTTGTGGCATGTGAGCTGAGCTTTGAAGGAAACTATGAATTCTAAGGAGAGCAAAGGAGGGAGTGAATTCCTGGCATGGGAATTCATGGCTTCTGCTAAGGCCTGGAAATGAGAGATGGGTTTTAGTGAACAAAAGATTGTCCTGAATACTTTGGGAATGAAGTTATTAAACAAGAGGGAGTGGGGTCACAGCTAGGTGGTGCAGTGAATAGAGCACAAGCCCTGGAGTCAGGAGGACCTGAATTCAAATGTGGCCTCAGACACTTAACACTTAACTAGCTGTGTGACCTTGGGCAAGTCACTTAACCCTGATTGCCCTGCCTGCCCCCTTCAAAAAAATAAAAAACAAACAAGTGGGAACAGTAGTAGTCATACAGAATAGCAGCACATAACAGTATTCCAGAGCAGCAATAGCAAGCGTACTACATGCATGTTAAATACCGCAGGTGACAAATCTGGATGCGTCCTGCCAGTGAATTGTTGGGCCTTTTTTCCCCTGGCCAAATTTTCCCAGCTTAATAAAGTTGTCTCTACCTCTTTCCATCCTTGTGAGTATCCAATTAACTAATCAATCTACCTATAAGTCTTTATTAAGCACCTACTATATGCCAGGTATTAGGGATACAAGAGCAAAAAAGTGAAATAATCTCTTCTTCCAGGACCAGACTATCTCAGTCTGGCCAGTTTTAAGGATGTAGACTGTTCTGACTTCAGAGACAATCAAAGGAGCTCGCTCCGGAAATCTAAAGGACCCAAGTTCAAATCCAGCCTCAGATACTTCCCAGTTGTGAAACACTGGGCAAGTCATTTGACCCCAATTGGCTCCCCCAAATCAACAATAATGAAAAAGAATCCCTAATTTCTTTCAAGGCTCAGTTTGGGTATCACCTAGGTGGAGATTTCCTTTATCTTCCAAGCTGTTATTATTTTCTCTCTCCTGAAATTAAGCTTGCATTTTAACAGAAGAGAATGCATACAAATAAATATATTTGGCACAGTGGATAGAGTACTGGGCCTGGAGTCAGGAAGACCTAGGTTCAAATCCAACCTCAGATACGTACTAGCTGTGTGTCCCTGGGCAAGTCACTTAACCTCTGTTTGCCTTAGTTTCCTCAACTACAAAATGAATATAATAATAGCACCTACCTCCCAGGGCTATTAGGAGATCTAAAAAAAAATCTGTAATGTGCTTTGTAAATTGTAATATTCAGTCTTTTTTTTCAATTGCTTTTGACTCTTCATGACCCCATTTGGGGTTTTCTTAGCAAAGATACTGGAATGGTTTGCCATTTCCTTCTCCAGCTCATTATACAGATGAGGAAACTGAGGCAAACAGGGTTAAGTGACTTGCCCAGGGTCACACAGCTAGTATCTAGGACCAGATCTGAACTCAGGAAGATGAGTCTTCTTAACTCGAGGTCCTGCACTTTCCACTTACCACCTGGCTGCCCCATAAACTTTGAAGCATTATTTAAATTATGCATTAATTATTATTGCTATTATTATTGAATAAAAAAAAAGATGCTGGATTTAGCCTCAGGAGATCTGGGTTCAAGTACCAGATCTGCTCCTTACCAATATGACTCTGGGTGGATCACCTAACCTCACCAAGCCTCAGTGTTTTTATCAGTAAAATGAAGTTAATACATGTAGTATCTACCTGATAGGGCTGTTGTGAGTAAAACACAATTGGTAAATTATAAAGTTTTCTACTAATGTAAGTTGCTAGTGTAACTCTGACTACCCTAGGTTCTGCTGCCTAAAGGCCAGGTGTGTTATATCTCTCCTCAGGGTTCTGTGGTCCCATTAGGGATATTTGAGCTTGTCTAGGTCCTTTATCAATGGCATCAGTCCCCAGTGATGGCATTCCCAAGGGTAAGGGTGCATCCCCTGCACCCCAGTTCCATTTTATCCCTAACAGATTAGCTTTTACAAAGAAATATTTACTTCAAAGATATAATGACAAATATAAAAACAGCTCAGCCTGTTCCTATAGAACACTGTTTAAGTTCCAGGTCCATCCCCTTCTCCCAGGTTTGAATCCCAGGGACCCTAGCTTCTCTAGGCTTCTCTGCTGTACTGGCTGGCTGCAATAACACAAATCCGGTTGGTCTGCTAGTCCAGCACCTGAAACCAAGAAGGACAAATAACACAGAACAGAAACAAACACCCCCCTGGTCCATTTCTGAGGGTGAGGACAAAAAGGGATGGAAATTATTCCTCTTCCCAGTTCAGTCCATGATATTCACCCTCTGGACATAGCAATCGCAGGAAAAAGAGAGACTATCTCAGTCTGGCCAATTTTAAGGATGTAGACTGTTCTGATTCCAGAGGCAATCAAAGGAGGTCACTCCCACCCACAAGGTAGGAGAATGCAGGTTGCAGATTGCCTCCACGTTAAGGGATCTGGGCATGCCAAGGGCAAGCCCCTTCCATGAGTAGGAGGCGTAGCCCCAGGAGATGTTCTAATGAGAAAAAGGGATGGTTTAAATTGTTATTAAAATGTTTTCTCTATTCACATTCTCTCCCAACAGTCTGGGGGTAACCCTGAGTTCTGAAAGGTTTGTGGTAGTGATGGGGCTGAAGCTCTAGCAGTTCTAACTAAGCTACAAAAGCACCAAGGTCAGGCCTCGAAACAGACTCTCTTCCCAGGCCCAGCCTAGCAAGGTTCAGAGAAGCCCATTCCCAGAAAGCTGGCCTGTGGGGACTATATTTTCCTCCATGGCAATTCATGAAAACTACCTCCTAATTTTGTTCAGAGGTAGTGACCTGTCTGGGAGGCAGGAGCACTGACACCAAATGAAATTATGAACCACAGATTGGGAGTTGGAAGTGACTGCCGCCATGTCCCCTCCCTTTACTGATGAGAGAACCGACACTGCAAAAAGCTGAAGGTCACAAAGTTCCTCTGACTCCAAATGCCATTCACTTTCTACAGTTAATATGGGTTTCCTCTCAGTCCCTGAAGGGCAGGCATGAAATGGTGCTGTAGAAAGTGCTAGATAATGGTGTCACATGAATAATGGTGATCATATCCTTGCCCTCTCAGTGGACAGGGGAAGGGTTGGAAGAAGAGAGAATATGCAACTTGAGTTTTTAAAAATGAATGTTAAAAATAAATAAATACATTTTTAAAAGGCTGGATATTGAGTTAGAAGGCCCAGGTTTGAACCCCTGGTCTGCTACTTCCTTCCTACCTGAATGACCTTGGACAACTCAAGCCTGAGCCTCAGTCTCCTCCTTTATGAAATGAAGGGTGGCCTGTCAGATCTGATACAACTATCTATGATCCTAAAAGTATTCAAACATGCATTTTTTTACTTCAATGATAGTCCATTTTTATAACCTGTTGACTCTCCTTTTTTCAGTCTTTATTCAATAGCCTACTTAGCTGCCAGAAAGGTGATTAATATCATTTACATCAGGAAAACATTTTTAAGACACATATATGGTCATGTAACGACCAGACCTGGTCAATGTCCTAGGAGCACTGAAGGGGCCTATCCAGGAAACATTCTCCAAGTTCAACCAAAACCACTTGCCCTGGTCCAAAGCCAGGCTTCTTTGATGCCAAGATGGCCCTTTGGTGACTCCTCTCTCTCCCACCATATTGCAGCTCTTCATGTAACTGCCTCCTGACAGTCAGAGAAGGCTCTCCAGAGCTGGCCAGAATGAAAGAAGTCATCAAGGCCTACCACGTAAGATACTTTGTGTCCTCCCCATCGACTGACCAACACTACCCCTATTGGGACCCCCAAGAGAATGGGAAAGAGCCAGCTGATAGGATTTGAGGGCACACCAACCTAGCACCCTCCTGACATCAGCTTGCTTATGTAAAATAGACATTTCCTTCTCCCTCCTCAGATCTAAGCCTTTCCTCCTTGAATCTCAGGTAGCCCCATGCTCTCCTATCATTTTCTAGCTTTATGTCTGTGTTACATACCTCTTACTTGATTGTAAGCTCCTTCAAGGCAGTTACTCACTGAGTCATGCTTCATTGTCACCCAGCCTCTTGAGCAAAGCATCATAGATAATGATACTAAGTCAAAATTGAACTGAATTGAATTGACCTGCCCTTGAAGCTGCAGTTTCCTACAATATTTCCATGTAAAATATTCACCGAATCACTGGCTCTTTTCAGTCCTAGAGTTAAGCAGGTTCAGCTGGTAGGTTCCCCATAAAATGCCCAGGAAGACCCATCAGAAATAGGTTCTCCACCTGAGAAGGCATCAGGTGAGATGGAGCAGGGAAGAGCAGAAGGTCAAGGTTGTGGCAAGCTCAGCCCTGATGTGGTTTCTCTGGGTAAGCTTGTGTGAGAACCTTCTGGGCTTTAATCCTCTATCTGTAAAACCAAGGCTGTACTAAGTCATCTCTAAGGCCCTTCCAACTCTAAAGCCTCTGCTCTTATGACATCTTAGGATGTCATAAACTTATGATGCTTATGACAATTTTGTAGGAAAAGGCTATCCATTTGGCCTTCTCCTTATTTTATATAGTCTCATAGAATAATAGATTTAGATTTAATAGGGAAATTAGATATCATCTAAGTCCAAACCCCTTATATTACAACTGAAGAAACAGAGGCCCAGAGAAATCAAAGGACTTGACCAAGGTCACAAAAAAAGTGCCAGAGCCACCTTCTAACTTAGGTAGTCTGACTTCAAATCCAGGTGCCTTTCTATTGTTCCATGCTGCCCACAGGGATTTTGTAAATATAAATAAATAAATATAAATATAAATAAATAAAAAGGGCGATCAGACCTATCTCCACTTCTCCTTGAAAGAGTTAATGAATTTGCCCAGGAAGTGTTCCTGAACCAAGTCCCAACGCTGGATGGAAACAAAGGCATAGAGGATTTGGAAGGAGGCTTAGGTTGAGAGAGTAATGATACCACCTGCCCAGATGTGGGTGGTTAGTAGCATAAGGAGAGTGGGTGGTAGCTTTCTGACTGTAAGAGCTGATGGCTTGAGGAGTGGGATGTCCAGAAGGGCCTTCCTGCCCAAAAATACTGGCTTGGGCACTGAGACCAGGCTGTTCCTCTTTCGCTGTTCCAGACCAGCATCCGAGACTTGGTGGAGTCAGGCCGCTATGACACCAGAGAGGACTTCACAGTGACACTGCAGCCTTTTTTTGAAAACACCGCACTTGCCTTCCAGCCGGTATGACCCCTTCTCCTGCTCTTGTCCCTACTGCTCACCAGCAAACTTCCTGTGGGAAATGCACTTGAATTCATCTTTTTATACGCCTTCAGCAACTCCACTTCCCTTTCTTCAAGGTCCAGTTTACCTTTTCTATGAAGCTTGTCCTGGAATAAATACAAAGTCTTCCACTTAGGTTCAAAAAATCAACTTCCTAAGTATAAGATGAAAGAAGCATAGTTAGATAGCAGTTTTTCTAAGGGAAAATATCTGGAGGTTTTAGTGAACCACAAAGTTATCTTGAGTCAACAGCATTGTAAGGTGGCTTAAAAAGCTAATACAGCCATGAGCTACATTGAAAGATTAGTGTCAAGGACTAGAGAAGTGATAATCTTGCTATACTTTGCTCTGGTAAGACCATGTCTAGAGTATTTTAACTTCTGGTATCACATTTTAAGAAGCACTTTGACAACCTAGAGGACATCCAGAGGAAGACAACCAGAACAGTGAAAGGTCTTGAGTTTATATCACATGAGAATTAGTTAAAGGAACTGGGCCCTGAATAATAACAGCTAACTTTTATATAACACTTTGAGACTTGCAAAGCTCAAAACTAATATTATCTCATTTTTTCAGATAACCTCTTTTACAGATGAGGAAACTAAGGTTTAGAGAGGTCAAATGACTTGCCCAAAGTCATACAGCTAGTAAGTATCTGAGGCAGGATGTGAACTCTGGTCTTCCTGACTCAAGGTTCAGCCCACTATCTATTTCACCAACTAGATACCTCTAAAAAGAAAAAAAAGAAGACTTGCTAGGGTGCAAAAATGAAGAGACATGGCAGAAGTGGACTGGAGACAGCTCAGGAGAGATTGTTGTTAAATTTTTAGTGTGAGCATTTTCCCTTAAGAAATTGCTACAAATCAGGGCTTGATTTATCAGGACATTATTGTCTTCAATCAACAAAGTGGTTGAAGAGATGAAAAAAATCTTAATAATGCAGATTAAACATTAAAGTGTGTTGGTACATTTTTTTTGAAGAGTCAGTTGTTAAATAGTTCCCAGCATTCCTCTGGGTGGTCACAATAAGTGAGTATTTAAAGGGCTGTCCAGTGAACGAGGGTGTAGACGTGTTCTGCCTGGCCCCAGAGAGCAAAGGGTAGAAGGTGCAAAGTGTCAAATAAAGGTTTCACATAAGAAAAAAATCTTCTTAAGTCCAGCTGTCAAGGAGTTAGAATGGGCTGTCCCAGAGGTTGTGGGCTCCAACTCACTGAAGGTTTCAAACAAAAGTTAAATATTTACTTGTTGGGAATATTGTAAAGGGCATTTGTGTTTAAGTACAGTTGGACTAGGTGGCTTCTGAGGCCCTAAACAGCTCTGAGATTCTGATATTCCCCACCGGCAACCCCATCTCTCTTTCCTCTTCTATTTTGCCAGAGCATTTTGCCTAGACCTCTCCGCTGCCCCTCTCCTACTTAATTCTGTCTCCCTGACAAACATGAACTTCTTGAAGGCAAGGGCCATATTGTTTTTCATTTCGGGTTGGTGTCAGTATCCCCAGTTTGGAGCGCAGTGCTCAAAGTTCAAATGAGTTGAAGTTACTTTCTCAAGGTCAATGATAGCCTGCACTCCTTAGAGGAAATGGGAAAAAGGAGGCCCTCAGTTGTAAAGGAGCAACTCTTGTGTTTTCACAACTGAAAAACAGAAGGTGAGAGAGATCTGAAAGTGCCCTGAAGCCTTCCTCTCCCCCCTCCCCCCTTCTACACCCATTCTTCGTTGGTGGGTGGTGGGAAGGAGGAATGAGTGATACTGACTGCTTTATATGATCAAGTCCTTGAAACTAGTGAGAGAGAATGGGCATGGGGCATAGAAAACAGCTCTGCTTGGGCCTGGCCTTTGGGCCAAAGCCTCCATTTATCCCAACCTGAGGTCACCAGGGGACAATTAACCTAAGGCCATAATATGTCTCTTCTGATTGGCTCCCAAAGGCAGCAACCAACATTGCCTTGCTTTTTCAAAGAGAACTGAACAGTTTTTTCCCTCATTTGTGCCGTAGGGTAGGATATTATATGTATGTGTCTAATAAATTATGAATTGTTTTTCCTGGATTTTAAATGGGAAATTAAAGGAAAAAAAGAGGAGGACAGGTCACCTGAGGCTTAAGAAGGTCACTTGAGGCTGTCAAACCTTAGGGCTTTTTAATGATTCCCTCTTTTTTTTTTTTTAAAGCAATCAGGGTTAAGTAACTTGCTCAAGGTTACACGGCCAATTATTTCTGGGTGTGGTGCTGAGTATCTGAGCCCGCATTTGATCCAGGTCATCTCCACACTGGAGCCGGTGCTCTTACTCACTGAGCCACCTGACCGCCCCTAAGCAATTGGGGTTAAGTAACTTGCTCAAGGTTACACGGCCAGGTGTTTCTGGATGGGAGCTAAGTGTCTGAGCCTGGGATTCAATCTCCAGGTCATCCCGACACTGGAGCCAGTGCTCTTACTCACTGTGCTACCTGGCCGCCCCCTTTTGTTTTTTTTTTTTTGTTTTTTTTTTTTGAGCAGAAACAGAGAACAAATGGTTTCATCTTAAACCAAATCAGATCTGTGAAGGGGTTGATGACTCACAAATCTTATGTATGAGAAATAGAGAGAATAGCCTGCTTGTCCATCCCCATTAGCCTTCAGAATATTACATTACACCACCTGTGTCCAAAGTAAGCAGAATGGAAGCTCCTTGAGGGCAGGGACAGTTTCATGTTTTCTTTTTTTATCTTTCAATCTCAAGCAGCTTTCATGTAGTAGGCACTTAAATAATGTTTGTTTAAATTAAATACTAGATTTCCAATGAAAAGCCTATTTTTCTCCCTTGGAATTCTAAAGGCATTTTGGTTTTTACCTCTCATGCCTTTATTTGTGTTATTCCTTATGTATAGAATTTATCTTATTAGACTATAATCTTCAGGATGGGGCTATGTGTTATTCATCTCTCTTTTCTCCAGACTAACACAGAGCCTTTACACATAATAGAAACTTCATGCGTGATTTCCACCCCCCTCAGCTATTAGCGCCACTTTCCCCCACAAACAAACAAGTAAAATTACCCTTTATCTATTTTGTATCTGCATGTTGTCTAACCTAACAGAATGTAAGCTTCTTGAAGTCAGGGACATTTTGGTGATTTGTGTCTTTCAAAGAATACTTAGTGCCCTTCACTGTCCCTTGCACATATATAGTATGTGCTTATGATAATTTCTTGTTAATTGTTTTTTTTCAGTCAATGAAAATCTGCCTTCTCTCCCATCTTTCCTTGCCCATTGAGAAAGCAAAAAAACAAAACCTGTCACAAACATGAATAGTCAAGTAAAATGAATTCTCCAACTGGCTACATCCCTCTGAAATATACCTCAATCTGTACTCTATCACCTCTCTGTCAGGACGTGGGAAGCATGTTTCATCAGGAGTGCTCTAGAATCTTGGTTGGTCATCACATTTGCCAGAGTTCCTAAATCTTCAAAACTGTTTGTCTAGGAGCAGCTAGGTGGCGCAGTGAGTAAAGCGCCAGCCCTGGAGTCAGGGGGACGTGAGTTCAGCTCTAGCCTCAGACACTTAACACCCACACACAAAAAAAACTAGCTGTGTAACCTTGGGCAAGTTACTTAACCCCAATTGCCCTCCAAAAAAGGCAAAAAACAAAAACCAAAAAAAGTTTGTCTTTACAATACTATGGTTTTATAAAAATTGCCTGATTCTGCTCACTTTATTCTACAATGGTCCATGTAAGTCTTCCCAGGGTTCTCTGAAATCTTGCCCTTCATCATTTCTTACAGCACAATAGTCTTCCATCACATACATAAGCCATAACTTTTTCAGCTATTCTCCATTGATGGGTACTCCCTCAGTTTCCAGTTCTTTGCCACCACAAAAAAAAAAAAAAAAGAGCTGCTATAATTGTTTTTGTACCTATGTGATGTTTCTTCTTTCTTTAATCTTTTTGAATAAAGACGTAGTAGTGGTATCACTGGGTCAAAGGGTATACAGCATATACATTGTAATAGCTTTTTGGGCATTGTTCCAAATTGTTTCCCAGAAGAGTTGGAGTAGTTCACAGCTTTTCTAACAGTGCATTAAAGTAACTGTTTTCCCATAGCCCCTCCAACATTTGTTATTTCCCCTTTCTCTTTACTTTGGAAGTGGAACTTCAGAATTCTTTTAATTTGCATTTCTCTAATGATTTTGAGCATTTTTAAAATATGGATATTGATAGTGTGAATTTTTTTCTTGAAAAATGTCTGTCTCCATTCATATTCTTTAACTATTTATCAACTGAGGATGGCTCCAATTCTTATAAATTTGAATCAGTTCCTATACATCCTTGACATGAAACCTTTATCAGAGGAATTTGCTGCAAAGATTTTACCTTTTTACCTGTTTCTCTTCTATTTTTAGCTGCATTGCTTTTGTTTATACAAAAACTTTTAAAAATTTATGTAACCAAAATTGTCTATTTTATTTTCTGTGATCCTTTCTATTTCAGGATTGTTCATGAACTCTTCCCTCATCTGTAGATGTAACAGATAGTTTCTCCCTTGCTCCTCTAATTTATGATGTCATCTCTAAGTCATGTACCCATTTGGAATTTATCTTGGCATAAAGTTTCAGCTATTGGTCTAGACAGTTTTTTGTCCAATAGTGAGTTCTTACTCTGGGATATTTGGGGTTTACCAAAGAGTACTGTGCTTGTTTGCATCTGTTTACTATATGCCCGGCCTGTTCAATTGATCAACCTTACTATTTTTAACCAGTACCAAATTCTTTTGATGATCCCTGCTCTTTAGTATAGTTTGAGACCCAGTATGCTAAGCCCCCTTCTTTCCCTTTTTTTATTGTATCTCTTGAAATTCTTATCTTTTAGTTTCTTCAAATGAATTCAGCTATGATTTTTTTCTTTAGCTCTATAAAGTAATTCTTTGGCAATTGGTATAACACTGAGTAAATAAATAGTGTTGTCATTTTTATTATATTGACTCAGCCTACTCATAAACAAATAATATCTTTCAATTACTTAGATCTATCTTTATTTGAGTAAAGAGTTTTGTATTTATATAGCTCCTATGTGTGTCTGGGCAGGTAGACTCCCAATTAGTTTATACTTTTTGTAATTGTTTTAAGTGGATTTTTTTCTCTATTGATTCCTGCTGAATTTTGTTGGTAATATACAGATACACTGACAATTTATATGTTTATTTTATATCCTACAACTTTATGTATATTGATTGTTTCAATTAGTTTTTTAGTTGACTACCTAGGGTTCTCTAAGTAAAACTTATCATCTGCAAAAAAGCAATAATTTTCTTTATTCTTTGCCCTATGTCTATTCTCTCAATCTTGTTTTCTTGTTTTTATAACTAATATTTATATCTCTAGATATAATAATAATGGTAGTAATGGAACCCAGTCTTACTGGAAAGGCCTTCAGTTTATTCCCATTACAGATCAGACCAGCTCTTGGTCTTAAAGAGATATCATTTATTATATCAAGAAAAGCTCCTTTTATTCCTATGCCTTCTAGTGATTTTTTAAAAAATAGGATGTTTTTTTTTATTTTGTTAAAAGCCTTCTTCTATATCTATTGCTAAAAGCATTTTGTTGTTCTTGCATGTTGATAAATTAATGAATTGAATGGAATTTAATTAATTTCTCCCATCAGGATGGAAGCCCAGATGTCTCCTTCTTTGCCCCAGACTGTATCCACCCAAGTCAGAAATTCCATTCCCAGCTCTCTAGAGCCCTTTGGAACAACATGGTAAATGACCAGAATGCTTACATTTATACCAAAAATGGACAAGTTTATGACAATTAATCTCTAGCCTTTCCCAAAGCTCTGTGCAAAGGAGTCATCTAAATTTTCACCCTTCCATTGAAGATAAAGAAAGAGCCAGGCTTTCAGAGGGGTATAATGGCTGATACTTGGGTCACACTACAAGTCAGGGGAAGAACAGAGATGATAACTTCAGAATCCCCAAGCTCATTGTCATCATGTGATTAGAGAGTGCTTCAACATTCTATGGGATCTGTGATCTCACTGATGTTGGTATTCTTCCAACAATGCCCATCACAATATATGTGTGCCTCCCCTGTCCTAGTGGGAGGTGGTAGCTTAGTGTAGGGGACAAAGTGTTGACTCTGGCTTCAGAAGGTTAAAGTTGAAGTCCCAGTTTTGCTACTGGGACACCTCTGTGATCTTAGGCAAGTCATTTAACCTCCCTGGGCCTCAGTTTCCTTATCTAGAAAATGAGGGAATTTGATTTGATGGCATCTGAGATAAGTTTCTGACTCTAAATCTGTAATCTCATGATTCAGCAATCTTTCCATTGGTTCACCACTGACATACCTATCATGCTGTGGGTTTTCCACTAGATCGGGGTTCTTAACCTAGCATCCATGAACTTAAATACACACACACACACACACACACACACACACATTGATTACTGTACTCCAATAGAATTGGTTTCCTTTATAATCTTATGTATTTTATGCATTTAAAATCATAATTCTGAGTAGTGGCCCATAGCCTTCACCAGACTGACTGCCAAAGGGAATCACATTTTCATGAAACATAAATAGGTGAAGAACCCCTGCTTAGACCTTTGGACATGCATGGGTACCTCTGAACACATGAGTTATTCATTGGTTGTTCTTTATTTGGCTATGTAAAATCCTACCATTTTTCTCTCTGTTCAAACATTTTTAATTATATGCACAGTAAATAAGAATGGGCTCTCATTTGAATGAGAAGGTACGTAATTGGCCAATCAAATTATGACAGAGAGAAAAGGAGTAAGAAGATGGATTTCTTCCCAGTTAAGCTAGAGAAGATGGAGTAAAGAGAGGACAGAATGTGTAGACTGGCCTCATGAACTGAGATGGGAATATAGTATTGATGGTAGACACCACAGCTGAACAATATATGTTATGATTTGGTGGTTCAGTCATGTCCAGCTCTTTGTGACCCCATAGACCATAGCATGCTAATACCATCCTTGGGGTCTTCTTGGCAAAGATACTGGAATGGTTTTCCTCCTTCTCCAGGTTAAGTAACTTGCCCAGGGAGTAAGCAACATAGCTAGGAAGCATCTGAGGCAGGATTTGAATTCAGGTCGTCCTGACTCCAGGACCAGTAAGTACTTTATCCACTGAGCCACCTAGCTGCCTCTGAATATCATATAGTAGTTCTTAGTCCTTTTTTGCTATGGACTGTTTTGTCAGTCTGGTGAAGCCTGTGGAACTTTTCTCAGAAGGAAGTTTTTAAATGTATAAAATAAAATACATGGAATTACTAAGAAAGCCTATTATATTGAAATACTGTTATCACTTATTAAAAAAAAACAAACACGTTCACCAACCCCAGATGTTCTGGGCTGGACACAACCTGGAATGACTTTGGTGGGGAGCCCAGCTCCACAGAACTTGGAAATTCCTGGAAGAACACTTTACCTGGTATGGGGCCAAGGAACATCAGAGGAAACAAATCCATTAATCTCCACCACTGCTTCTGTTTTTCCTTTTTATAGCTTGAACCATTAGGGAAGAAGATGGATTTCCTTGATTTGGCGGCAGATATAGCTCTATCCTGCCCAACCCAGGTAATGAAGATCTTCCTGGAAAGATCATAGTTGTGACTTTTCCCTTGAACTGATCTCCTTCTGTCCTCTCTTAGCCCCCTTTGCCCTCAGGTACTGCCAATGCCAATTTCCTTAGTTTTGCCTTTTCCACTTAATTGGGGAAGGTTATTTGGAGATGATGTATTTGAGATGGCATCCCCAAGAAGTTTGGTTGAAAAAGGAATGTTAAGTATAGCTTTGAAATTGGGAGAAAAGGGCCAAAGCAACTTAAGAGAAGATTTTTATAATCCAGGGGATGTGAGCAGGACAGAGAAAAAAAAACGTCAGAGAAATGTGGGTAGGCTTTAAGAAGCAGAGTGATATGATAAGAGAATCTGTCCAGAAAGCTCTTTATAAAGCTGGCTGGAAGAAGGATGAGCAAACATTTGGGGGAGTTGTGTGGGAGCAGAATACCAAAGAATCATTCAATAAACCCTAATGATGCCCCATGGCCTCTAGGAGGGAGAAGTGGAGTCTGGAGGAGTTTGGTTGGTTGGTTGTTTTTTTAAAATTGAGAATAGAAATGAAAGGGGAGAACTCAAGAACTATGCAGAGAGAAACTAGAAGGACTGGAAAGAATCCCTCTCTTTAAGGATGAACATTCAAGCAGTGACTCAAAAACTGGTTTGGAAATGGGGGTGGGTTTGGAGAATAATTAGAAATTCACAGTATTTTTGGCTTGCCCAACTAGTCTGCCTCTGGTAGCTTTTTTTAAAAACCAAATTAGGCCAAAATCTGAGTAAGTAAGAGAATCTGATGGTAAGAGATGGGATAGTGTGATACAATGGAAAATGGGTGGGCTTTGGAATCAGAGGACCCACCTTTAAATTCCACTTCTACTACTTATTCTGTGACATTGGGCAAGTTACGTCAGCCAATCAATTAATCAATATACATTTAATAAGCAACTTATATGTGCCAGGCACTATGCTAGTCCCTGGCTTCAAGGAACTTACAATCTAATGGGGGAGACAATAGGCAATCAAATATATACAAAGCAAGCTGTGTACAGGATAAATAGGAGATAATTAACAGAGAGAAAACATTGGAATTAAGATAAGTTAGGGAAGGCTTCCAGTAAAAGATGGGATTTTAATTGAGACTTGAACCAGAAAGGTCAGAAGGCACCAGGGAGGAGGAAGTATCATTTTATCTAGACCTTCATTTCCTGTAAAATGAAGGAGTTGGGTTAGAAGTGTTCTAAGGTACAGGAGGAGGTAATAGTTGTGGGCTTCGCTACCCTATTGAGTAGATGGAGGACTGCACCAGGAGTCAAATCTTTATAGTCAGTCAAAGATCATTTATTAAGCACTTACTGTGTTTCAGGTACTGTGCTAAATATTGAGGACTCACAGAAAGGCAAAACCATTCCTTGCCCTCAAGGAGCTCACATTCTAAGACAAATAACTATTTACCTACAAAATATATATAGTATAAGTGGTCCTTCTGACAGGGCTGCTGACCTTTTACATTCTCTGCAAGCTCAGCCAGGAGGTTGCTCTCTGCCCTCTGCCTACCCTCCACCCTCTTGTATGAGAACAGGTTGACCAAGAAAATGTTTCAGTTTTTACCTTTGCCACACATTCAGTAGGTGGTATTGTGCAAATTACTTAATTTCTTACTACCTCCAAAATAGGTGTAATATGGTTACACAAGGGAGCCAACATTTGTTCCATAATTTAACCAATAGTTCTTTAGCATTTACCCTATGCAAGGTCTATCACCAAAATCTCCCTTCTAACACAGTGGCGTGCCAGTGGAATTTGGTTTTGAAAGTTGGCAGTTCTGGAACTCAACAATGCTGGAGAGGCTTTGGACACCACACTGCAATGGTTTTCAAGTTGATTGTCCCAGCCTTGGTTTGAGGAGCTCATTATGCGGTGGGCTATAGGGAGAAGAATCTTTTCTGCCACAGCTCTCTCAGAGTTTGAGTGGCACCCACACCTATGAAATAAGCAGCCAGAGGGGATAGCTAGGTGGCCCAGTAAATTGAGCACCAGCCCTAGAGTCAGGAGGACCTGAGTTCAAATGTGGCCTGAGACACTTAACACTTAGTAGCCGTATGACCTTGGACAAGTCACTTAACCCCAATTGCCCTTACAAAAAGCAAAAACAAAAAAAAACCAACAACAAAAATGAAATAAGCAGCTAGAAATATATGCAAGACTACATCCTGCAGGAAAGACAAAGATAAATATTAGTTAGCATTCATTTTGCATTTTAAGGTTTGCAAAGCACTTCAGATATATTATCTCATTTTATCCTAACAACAGTCCTATGAATCAGGGGCTATTAACTTTATTTTACAGATAAAAAAACTGAATCTGAGAGAGTACCTTGTTCAGGGTCATGTAGTGCATAAGTATCTGAGGCTGGATTTGAACTCGGGTCTTCTTGATTCGAGGCCCAGTGCTCTATCCACCATCTTTGCATGCACCAAAGATTCTCACAACTCCCTTGTCATCTCAGTTGCTTGCCTTCTCATTCTCATGTCTACCCTTCTGTCTCATATCCATCCCCTTCTCTCCACTCACAGACACCACCCTACTTTATCCTGGGAACTTGCCACTTTCCAGAGGAGTCCCTTCTTGAAAAGACCCTACTGGGCTTAAGCAATGATCCCAAGATAGTCATTCTGCCTGGTAAGCAGGAAAGGTCTTGGTCAGCAAAGTGTACCTCTGCCTTTCTAGGGAACCATTGCAATCTTTACTATTGGTGGGGTGAAGGGGAGGTGTGCCAGAAGTCTAATATTTCTTCCTTCCTAGCAGTCTGCTAGGATAACCCATCAATAATAGCTGACGTTTACTTATGTTTGCAAGGCACTTTATCAACATGCTGTCATTTGAACCTCACAACCCTATGAGATAGGTACTATAGGTCTTATAGACTCATTCTGAAGCCCCCAGATTAAGTAAATTGCCAATGGTCACACAGCTAGTGTCAGAGGTAAGATTTAAACCTGGAATTCCCTGACTCTGTTTCTCCTACCCCATCCCCACCATCTCTTTCAACAACAATATACCCATCCCTTTCCCCTGTGAGATGAGCAAGTCCAAGGCTACAAAGTTGAATGGGCACATCCTCCTTTCAATAACCTATAGAGGTCCATTTCTGAGAGGCCTGGTTGCTAAGCAACTCTGGAATTCATTCCAAGAGGGTCCATCTGTTGGCAAGCACATCTTTTGCTACATAAGACAACTCACTCTGCCAGCCGTGGGCTCCATCTGCTCCATTCCTCTGTGACTGAAAGCTATATAAATCTGCATGTGTGTTAGGGGGCCAGGCAGCAAGCATTTTAAATGGAACTAAATCTAAACATAGAGGTAACAGGCAGGACCTAAGCAGGGGTGGGCGAGGAGGAAGAGGGGACTGCCAAGTCCTTTCATTCCCTTCTTCCCCCTAATCAAGCTGTAGAAGTATTCTCCTTGTGCCAGGAAGAATGGCTTCTCATTTTTAGCTATTTTTAAAGCACTTTCTATTGGACAACTTTTTAAAAGTTGGCTCTTGATTACCTGTATATGCTAGTGGTCATTCCGTGGAGTATGCAAGGGGAAAGGTCTGGGGCCTCATCACATCTGTCTCTTCCAGGAATACATGTTCTGAATGGGGTGCTACCCATGAAATGCCATTTCCCCCTTGGCCATCAAAAGTGCTGAGCACAAGTCCCCAGAAGGGGCCAGGGCACGGATCTATCCTTATACCTATCCCTATGGGAACTCTATGGAATAGCCCCCATTACATGTGACAGTCCTTCTAGCAAGGCTTGGACTGGCTTCCTGGTGAGAAGGCCTTAGTCCCTAAAGACCTTGGGAGTTGTACTTCTTCCTGGCTTGGGAATAAAGGATGCCAATTCAAGGTCAGGGCTGTTGGGTAGGGTTTGACACACAGACAGAGACAGAATGAGACAAAAAGAGTCATGGACACAGACAGAGATAAACAGACAGAGAGATGAGAGAGACACAAAGGTACAGACAAAGACAGAGACAGACAGAGAAAGGCACAAAGATAGGTACAGACAGAAACACAGGGAGAGTAACAGGAGGATCCCCTCTTGTCACTGCAAACTCAGTGTGCCCTTTACTTTCCTCACAAAATATCACCTCTGTCACCCACTGGACTTTCTATATTTTTATTAATAAGACTCAATTTTCCCAGTGTAACACATCCTTGCAAGACACAGCATTCACAGCAGGGATGTTTTGGAGAGAAACTGAGTGTGTGTGTGTGTGTGTGTGTGTGTGTGTGTAGATTCCTGGACCTGGATCAAATTCTAGGAAGAACGAAGTAGAGGGAGTGGGAGAGATTTCATTTCCTCTATCCAGGCCTTTTGTATGAACACAGTTCCAGCTCAGCAGCCTCGTAAGCCAGCAAGAATCACCGAGAGGACACCTGGGTTTACTTTAAAGCCTAGAGGGAAAAGTTCCCTCCATCATGCATTTCTGGAAATAGGCTCCCCAAGACTCTGTGTGGACATTGTGTGTACTCTGAGAATCAGGCCTTCATTGGCTCATCTGTCTCCCATTCCCCATTATACTTGTGACCCAGACTGGGAATTTCAGCCACCTTCAACTCAAATTTCTCAGTTTGGATTTTAAAGTCCTTTACAATCTCTCCCTCCCACTCTAGCCCATAGAACATAACCAAGAATTTTTTTTTTTATTTTTGTCTTTGGATATGCCTATGCCTAAGTTTTTAATATATACTTATTAATTGATCTCTCATATCTAATCCTTTGTCAGTCAGTGAATCAACAAGTTGTTGTTGTTCAGTCATGTTTGACTTTCTGTAACCCCAGTTGGGATTTTCTTGGCAAATATAGTGGACTGGTTTGCCATTTCCTTCTCCAGCTCCTTTTACAAATGAGGAAACTGAGGCAAACAGGGTTAAGCGACTGGTCCGGGGTCACACAGCTATCAAATGGCTGAGGCTGGATTTGAACTCAGGTCTAACTCTAGGCTAGGTACTCTATCCATTAGCTTCCCAGGAGCCAACAAGTACTGTATTTACTAAGCACTTACTACTGCCAATGATTGTGCTAATTGCTTGGGATACAAAGGCAAAAACTGTCCCTGCCCTCATACCAAATCACTCCTCAAGAGTGATTACTTCTGCCAAAGTACTAAGTACTTTATACTTAGTACTAAGGAGAGTACTAAGCCTCTCCTTTTTATTTCATTCCATTCTCTGCTACTATAACAATCCAGGGTTCTATTACTTTATACTTGGTTTTCTGTAATAGCAATTTTTAAACATTTTTTTTTAAGTTTTGAGTTCCAAATTTTATATCTCCCTTCCCTCCTCCTAACCTGAGACAGGAAGAGTTAGAGGTTATACATATACAATCATGCAAAACATTTCTATATTACTAGCTTTGTATAAGAAGACTTGCATAAAAAATGAAAGAAAAAAAGGAAGTGAAAGATAATATGCTTTAGTCTATATTCAGACAATATCAGTTCTTTATCTGGAGGCAGATAGTATGTTTCATCATTAGTTCTTTAGGATTATCTTGGATCATTGTATTGCTGAGAATAAGTCATTCATAGTTGATCATTGTACAATACTGCTATTACTGTATATAATGTTTTCCTGGTTTTGCTCACTTCACTTTGCATCAGTTCATGTAAGTCTTTCCAGGTTTTTCTGAAACCATCCTGCTTGTCATTTCTTATGGCACAATTACTCCATCAACCATATACCCCAACTTGTTCAACCATTCCCCAATTGATGGGAGTCCCCTCAGTTTCCAATTTTTTGCCACCACAAAAAGAGCTGGTGGCAACTTTTTTGTGCGTGTGGGTCCTTTTCCTTTTTTTTTTTTTGGATGTCTTTGGGATAGAGACTATCAGTGGTACTGCTGGATCAAAGGGTATGTACAGTTTTATAGCCCAGAGGCAGGATTTTAACCCCAGCAATGCGCTCACTTTGTCTACTACACTACATCTCGATGGTGCCACTCCAGAAGCCCTCCCTTTTGATCGAAGCTGCCAGAGTTTGCACTCACTCCACAGGCAGGCAGAGCCTTTGAGAGCCCAGACAGAGTTCCCAGCATGCTCCTCTTTGCTCCTGAAATAAAATGCAAGCACTTCTGTTCAGCACTTAACTCCAACCTCCCTTTCCAGCCTCAATGGCTCATCTCCCTTTCCCGTATTCTGCTTCCTAGCCAGACTGTCTTCCTTGCTGTTTCCCACAAATATCATTCCATCTCTGTGCCTTTGCACAGGCTGCACCCTATGACTGGCATGTTCTCTCTTCTCACCTCTATCTCTTAGAATCCCTCGCTTCCTTCAAGGTTCAACTCAGCTGGCAGCTCCTATGATCCCAGCTGTTTTCCCCTGCTCCTAGTTAGTACTTTTTTTTCATTTTATATTTCCCTGTCTCTGGAACTCTTGATCCCCTCTCCTCCGATAGAAGGAAATCTCCTAGAGGACAGAGACTATTTCTTTTTTTGTCTTTATGTTCCCAGGGTCTGTAGCACAGTGCTTGGCACACAGTGGGCAAACCAGTAAATGCTTAATGAATGAATGATGAGACCTTGGAGAAAGACTTCAATACAGGGTGAATTATTTTTAAAAATCACAAATTTATATTTAATTTATTCTTTTAATTGATACCTCAAGACTAATCAGAGAACAGGACATAGAATTATAGCAGTACTAGAAAGAAAACTGTTCCTTACCAGGGCAATGAGAATCATAGGATCATATATTTAGAACAATGTGCAAGATTTCAGTGGTCACCAATCCAGCCCTCTCATTTTACCAGTGAGTAAACTTGAGGCCCAGTGAAGTTAACTTGCCCAAAGTCTGATAGGTAGTAAGAGACAAAGGTAGGATTTAAATGCAGACTCTGAAGCTGGAGTCATTGTTCTTTCCACAGCTTTTATTTTGTTGTTGTTTAGATTTCTCCTGTGACTTCATCTTTGTTAGGAGTTGCCAGTTAAGTACTTCTCTCCCAGCAGATTAGCATTTACTTTTGTAATTTAGACTCAGAGATTCACCTGGGGATGCTAAGAAGTCTTAAGTGAGTTGCCCAGGGTCACATAGTCAGTACAGGTCAGAGGCAATACCTCAATCCAGGTCTTCCTGATTCCAAGGCCAGCTCCCTATCCACTTCTCCATTTACTGCGTCTCCACTAGGGCAGCTTTCCACTGTACTACACAGATATAAGGACAAGAGGAGACCTAGGGGATGGGCACAATAGATGGGTGTTGGATCAGCTAGGTGACACAATGAATACAGCACCAGCCCTGGAGTCAGGAGGACCTGAGTTCAAATCTGACCTCGGACACTTGACACTGGCTGTGTGACCTTGGACAAGTCACTTAACCCCAATTGCCTTGCCTTCCACCTTCAAAAAAAAAAAGAAAGAAACAATAGATGGGTATCTGCAATTTCATTGATGCTAGTATTACATCCTGTTAAAATGAGTGTCAGTGAGGAGGGGATGGGAGAAGCATCTGGATCCCAGTACATAGTGCTTCTAGAAGCAGGTCTCACCAAGTTTCCTTGGAGCAAGGAGCAGGGGTAGGGCAGAAGGTGTCTAGAGAATGAATGAGTCTCCAAGTCCCCAACACCCCAAGGCTATGCTATGCCTTCCATATTAAATAACCCTTCTTCACTTACAGAACCATTTCCTGCAGTGGGGAAGGACCTCCTGTCCTTCTTGCATTACATTTTTGGAATGTATTTCTGTTAGGATCATTATAAACATAACAGAAGGAGATAGAGACATGTTAAGCTTTGTGAATGGAGCCTTCATTCTGGCATGTACTAAGTGAAATTTTTAGGTCCTCTTATTGTAAAACACCAAGCCAAAGCTGTTAAGTAAAAACCTTCTAGAATGAATGAAATTCTCTCTAAAAAGGTTCTGGGTATTTTCATAGACAGCTAAGAAGGAGACAGCAAATAAGAAGGGTTTGAAGATTAGGGAGAGAGAAAAGATTGAAAGGGATGATTCAAGACTTAGTTCAGATGCCACTTCCTACAGGAGGCGTTTCCTGGTCTCCCTTGTCCCCCCCACCCTAATAAATTGTTAATGCCCCTCTATCCCTCAAAAGTGCCCTGCTACTTTGTACATAGTCAGTCTTTATTTGCATATATGTTGTTTCTCCCGTTAAAATACATCTTCTTTTGGGCAATCTGCCTGGCCCTATGCTAAACTCTGGGGTTAAAAGTGAAACAATCCTTGCCCTGAAAGAATTTATAATCTGGGGAAGATGACCCCCGTGTATGTAAGTACAGCATGCCTTCCAAAAAGCTGAGTGCACTCAGGCTTTTGGGACACCCTATATATAAAGTAAGTTGGTGGGGGGTTAGTGTGGGAACATGAGCACCTGAAGGGCAACAGGGAAATCCTTAGGCAGGGTCAAGAAACACTTGGTTTTGTCTTTGTTTGCCCAGTATTTAGCAGAGTTACTGGCTCATAGTAAGTGCTTAATAAATAGGTGCTCGTGGAATGAATGAATTGAATTGAATATAAAAGTTTGAGCTACTCAGAAAGGGTTCAGTCCATCCAAAGATCAGTCTCCTTATTATTAGATACTTTTTCCTTTTCTCTCATTACTCACCTTTACTACAACTTAATGATCTGTCACTGTGACCATCTCTTTCCAACAGGAGGAACCCTTCCTGAGGACCTACAGGAACAGTAACTATACATACCCAACCAACCCTGTTGTAGAGGTAATTGATCAAGGTCACATGTTTATGTTTCCACTAGGTCCAGTTGTTTTCACCTGTCAATGTTCTGATTGCATAGTTCTGTATATTTGCAAGCTTGGAATGTCCACACCTTTCCTTCTATGATGTACCAGGCAGGCAGGATGAGTAGAATTCACTCAGATTTGACCACATTAGAAAAAGTAAATACTGGAACACTGGCCTGAACATGTCCATGAATCGTCATCACCTGTTTCCAGGTTACTGCTAGAAAAAAATACAACTTTAGCCATTACTCTTTAAGATTTGCAACTATGTTCTCACAGTCATCTGTTTCTGATCAGACAAGCTTAACCTTTCTGGAGGAGTCAGTGGGGAAATGGGGGAGAGATTTCAGTGAATTCCTGCTCAGTGACTGCTGAGATAAAAGAAACTTTAATCCAAGTTGCTGGGTATCTATAACAAGTTTCCTTTTGGTTGCATTGACTATTCAAAATCAGAAAAGTCAGTAAGTGGGCAGGTCTAAGTTATCAAACACGATGTACCAGGTATGGAAGGAAAGAAACAAGGAAAGAAGAAAGGACAGGGGGAAGGAAGGAAGGAAGGAAGGAAGGAAGGAAGGAAGGAAGGAAGGAAGGAAGGAAGGAAGGAAGGAAGGAAGGAAGGAAGGAAAGAAAAAGAGGGAGGAAGGCAGGCCAAAGAAATCGTTCTTGTTCTCAAGGATTTCACAGTCTAACCAAGGAGACAGCATGCAAACACTATAAACAAACAAGCTATATACAAGATAAATTGGAGCAAATCAGGGAAGGCACTAACATTAAGAAGGAACTGGAAAGGCTTTTTGCAGAAGATGGAATATTAACTGAGACTTGAGGGAAGCCAGAGAGACCAAAAGGCAGAAGAAAGCAGGGAGGAGAATTCCAAGCATTCAGGACAGTCAGGGAAAAGGCCATATGCAGTGCTGAGATAGTGTCTTGTGAAAGGGATAGCAAGGAGGCCAGTGTCATTGCATCATAGAATAAGTTGCTGGGAGGAGGAGAGATTAAAGTGTAAGAAGATTTCTCTGGGACCTACTGTTTGCCTTTCTGTGGATGAAGCCAAGTAGCATAAATCTACCCTTTCTGGGAGAGGGAGTCTAAGATTTGATTGCAGCTATGAATAAAAAAACTCGGAAGTCACTAGAAAAGCTAAGCCTCCAGGTGCTGATGTATGGGAACTTACCTTTCCATTCTGATTTCATATTACTTCATATCATGTAGTCTCTATTCCAGTAAAACTGGTCTGCTAGTTATTTTCCTGTCTCTGACATTCCATCCCCCACCCCTGCACCTTTGCCCAGGCCCATGTCTGGAATGCAGAATTCCCAGCTTCTTTCAAAACTCAAATGCCACCTCCTACACACCTCCTTCTTTTTCCTTTCCCCAGATGTTAGTGGTTAATTCCACCTGAAATTACTTTTTATTCACTCTGCATTAACCCTGTGTAGGTATGTATATAGATAATTCATATATATATACATATATACACATATAACACAACATATACATAATCTATCCACATATATGTATGTACATATATGTATATATGTGAATGAGTGAATAAAATCCCATCCCCCCAGAAGCATGTAAGCACAGCAGATTGTATGTATTGTCCCAGCAGCTCACACAGTACCTTATACATATTTGGTATCTGTTGAATTGAATCAGCAATTATACAGATAGCTAGCATTTATGCTACGCCTTGTTTGCAATGTGCTTTTTACATAAATTAACAGGAAATAACCCTCTGTGGTAGGTGCCATTATTATCCTCACTTTACAGATGAGGAAACTGAGGCTAAGTAACTCATGCAAGGTCACACACCTAGACAGTCTCTGAGGCAGGTTTTGCATTCAAGTCTTTCTGATTCCAGGTCTAATACTCTATTCACTGAGCTACCAAGCTACTTTGTACATCTCCTAAACTAGTGAAGATAAGGCAGTCTTTACTTCTCTCCCATTCATATACAATATGGACTATTTGCTAAATGTACATCATATCATTCTATCTCCTTGAAGAATCATGTACTTTCTCAGTTTCTATAGCCCGGTTTACATCATAAGCTCTGTTCTGATGTAGGGAATATATTTGTACTGCCCTGCCAAAAGTAAGTCACTGAGATATTTCTCAAGTGCTGATAGTCATATTTTGTTAAAATACTATTTTCTTCTTGAATATCTTATTTAAAACCAAGCTTCAATATTTGGATTAGTTTTCAAGAGACTAACATAGGGAATATGTCATTGAATTAAAACTGTCCATTCTCTGAGAACAAGCTAAATGATGTATCAGGTCTTCCCAAAGCCTTCCCAACAACCTGAAATGATGGGGGAACATCAGAGTGAGATTTCTACTAAATCCATTTGAAATTGATTACATATTTAGTGCCCCATAATCTAATTAAGACATTTTAACAAAATTTGGCTGTCAGATTTTTAAATAGAGAAAAGGATGTATCAAAGTATATTGATGATTGGATCCCCTAGAAAAATCAAATCCCCAATCAGCAAGTATTTCCAGAGAGCCTGCTGTGTGCCTCAAACTCTGGCAGCCACTGTGGGTGGCTATTCTGGAGAGAGAGGGTGAGGCCCACGGGATAACAAGCTTCATTTGACCTCTGGGGGCCTTGAAGCATTTGTAGCTTTGGCCACCACCCATCTGAATGCTTTCAGCATCCTTTGCCCCATCACTTTAAAAACTTCCTTCTTGTATTTCAGGTATGACAAACACACTGCTTTGGGTCTGGATGAAGCTACAATATTGCAGGAATTCCTCTATTTATACCTAAGTTTATGTGTCCAGAGAAGTAGCATTGATTTTTGTTTGTTTGTTTTTTACTTTTTGGAGGCGGGAAGGTAGGGCAATTGGGGTTAAGTGACTTGCCCAAGATGACACAGCTAGTTTTTGTATTAAGTGTTTGAGGTCACATTTGAACTCAGGTCCTCCTGACCCCAGGGCTGGCGAGAAGTAGCATTTCTTAACTCTACAGTCAAGAACATGGGGAAAAGTTGGTAGCATTATGTTTGTGAAATCTTCATGTTTTTCTAAAAACATTTCCTGTAACTAGGGTGGCACAAGGAGGGGTTTGTCCCAGGGCATCAGATTTACAAGGTTCTGACAGCTCTTGTGGTCCTTCAGAAGCTAGAAACAATGGTGCTTAGGATCTAGTTGATAAGAATACTTAGTTAAAATAGGAAGCTACCAATCAGCAAGTGGAGAGGGGGCTACTGCTCCATCTTCTGACCCTCCTTCCCCCTCTCACATTCAGCAGACTCCTCACCCACACCTCCATGGAGTAGTCTTGTTCTCTTTTCCTCCTTCTATAGGCCTGATTTGTGGTACTGGCATAAGAAATAAGAAATTCTAGTTACAAATGAGTCCTCGATTAGGCCTAGGTATTGCTATTAGCTTTATTTTTTAAATAAAAATAATAATGATAACTCTCCTAGGAGAGAACATGGCAAGGTGCTGGCTTAGGAAATGATGATAATGTAGCATTAGCCTCTAGCAAGTGGTGGTGAAGTAGATAAGAGGCCTAGGCCTGGAGTCAGGAAGACCTGAGTACAAATCCAGCCTCAGACACTTACTAACCATGTGACCCTGAGGAAGTCACTTAATATCTATCTGTCGCAGTTTTCCCAACTGTAAAATGGAAGGGTAATAATAGTGCCTACTTCCCAAGGTCATTGTGAGGTTCAATTGAGATAATATTTGTAAAGGCTTAGCACAGTGTCTGGCACTGTAGGTGCTTATAAATACTTGTTTCCTTCCTCCTTATGGACTATGCAGAATACCAATGACCAGCCTCTGCCTGCCTCAGGATACTGCCAGACCTTTATAATTCAAGCATCTATTGAATGCCTACCATGTACAAAACTGGCATCCCCAAGTGGGTAAAAAGAAAGTTCTACTCCTTGAGGAGCAAACAGTTACAATAATTGTAGGAGAAGAGGTACATAAACATTAGGCAAATTAGAGTGTGAGAGTAATGAGAGAGGCACAGACCTGCGCTAGGAGAGGTCACGCCTGGTTGAGATGAGGGAGAGCTATCAAAAAGAGGTGGCATTTGAGCTGAGCCTTAAAAGATGAGGAGGATTTCAGTAGGCAGAAATGGTGAGGAGGGCATTCCAGGTATAGGGGAGAGCAAAGACATGGAGGTGGGAAAGTAAGGCAGTATAGTCAAAGAATAGCTGGAGTATAAGAAAAACAAATGGGTGGAGTGTGAGACAACAGCTATAAAGTTAGGGGACAGCCAGGTCATGCAAGGCCTTGAATGCCAAGTAGAGGGCATTGTTAAATATAAGCGATTTCTTAAACAAGTGATGTAAGTATATGTACACGTGGGGTGCATTGACCCATTCCATCGTCTCTTGGCACTGTATCAGGATGTTTAAATCTAGTGTAGCTTTTAGCCTTACAGGCCTTTTCTACCAACACAATCCTGCTTTGCTGAGGTCTGGACTTAGTTGAAGATTGATTGGTGGTTCTGGGCTGGTATTGATTTCTCTATATTATGAATGTTAAGAATTTCCAAGAATAACCTTCCTTTTCACATAGTAGTTTTCTCTTCTTTTGCTTATTTTCAAAGAACTGGGGCAGTGACTTCCTGTGTCCTGAGCAGGGGTCATCAAGCAGTGTTCCCACATCAGGTGAGTGCAGACAACCCTGATTCCCATCATGCCTTCTTTTGGCATTGTCTCTTAAGGATAGTCAGCACAGTAAAGGTCCTACTTTCTTGTCTCCTTAAGTCCACCAGCTCCGACCCGCTGACATCAAGGTGGTTGCAGCTCTGGGAGATTCACTGACTGTAAGTACTAAGCCTGAAAGACTTGTTTCACCCTCCCCTGCCCTGGGGAACCAGACACTCTAAGGGTCAGCCAAGTACTAGCTAGTCAGTCCCTTGCCTAGACTTAGCCCTGAACATAATCAATTGTTCAGCAAATATTTTGTGGGACCCTTACTTGATGCCTGCTCTGTCCTTTGCCAGGCAAGGGAGTCTGGGGGGGGGGATTGGGGGGGGGGAGAAATATGAATAAGATACATCTCCCGTCCTCAGGGAATATACATTCACTTTGAGAAACAAAATTTGCACGAGTGAAGAGTTAGTGGGGGAGAAAAGATAATGTTGATAAATGCTAAATGAAAGTAGAGATAGCAGCTGCTATAGAAAAGAGAGAGGTCACTGTGTTGAGAGATTCAGAGAAGATTCCACTGGCCCTTAAAAGGTAAATTGGATTTAGATGGCTAAAGACGAGAAGCCAGGGTATACCAGCAGGGCGATGCACAATGATCGGAAAATGAAAAATATGTTACACTGACATAAAGTAGGCTAGTTTGTTTGGAAAAGAAGATTTGTATAGGAGAATCAGGGACTACAAGGCTGGAAAGAAGGACTGAGGCTGGATGAAGGCAGAAATGGCATACTTATTAAATTCACAGATTATATTAAGCTGGAAAGGATAGTTAATACATTGATGACAGAAATGGGATCTTAACTCAGTAGGCTAGAAGGAAGGAGTGAATTTCATAAGAAGAAACTCAAAAGGGACAAAGGCAAAGACAAAAGTTAGATTTTTGAAAATCAATGGCACAAACACAGAATGAGGGAGACATGGCTAGGCAGTTAGTATTGTGAAAATGATCTAGGGGTTTTAGTGGACTGCAGTCTCAGAGGATCATGGAATTTTTGAGTTGGATGGCACCTCAGAAGACTTCTAATCCAACCTGAAAAAGAAATTCCTACTACAACATATCTAACAAGTGGGAGAGTAATGTGAGAGTAATGAGAGAGGCACAGACCTCATATCTCAAATGGAAGGGACTGGGGTGGATGGAAAGGTAGAACCTGGGTACTAAAGGAATTCTGGAAAACCAGGAGGTAGAGGCAAGGAAAGAGAACATTCTGGTCAGGAGATGAACTTCCCTGAACAAGCAGGCCAGTGTAGTGGGGGTGGAGGGTGGGGAGTAAGTGTGAGAAGATGGAAAAGGTAGGAAAGGCTTCAGAAATCAAATAGAGTATTTTCTATCTGATCCTGGAAGTAATAAGGAACTACTGGAATTTATTGAATAGGGTGGTGACATAGACCTGCACTAAATTTAGGAAGATCATTTTGGCGGCTGAAAGGAAGTTGAATTGGAATAGGGAGGGATGAGCAAGGTGACTAATTGGAAGGTTATTGCAGTAGTCCAAGAGGTGATGAGGGTTTGCACCAGGGTGGTGGCAGTATCAGAGAGGAAAAAAAGAATATGAAAAGATAGAAACAGTAATACTCAGCAACAGATTAGATATGTGGGAAGAGGTAAGTAAGAAGTCGACGACGTCAAGATTGTAAGCCTAGGTGACTGGAAGATTGGTGGCACTCTCAACAACATTAGGAAAGTTGGGAAGAGAGAAAGAATTGGGGAAAAGAGAAGATGAATTCTGTTTTGAACATGTTGAGTCTGAGATGTCCAAGAGGGAGTTAACGATGATAACTGGCACTCAGGAGAGAGATTAAAGCTAGATATATAATTCTTGGAATCATCTGCAGAGAGATGACTATTGAACCCATGGGAACTGATGAGTGAACCAAGTGAAACAGTATAGGGCCAGAAGAGGGCTCTGGAAAGTCTTAGGGAACACTCAAGGTCAGAGGATGTGACCTCAAAAATCCAGCAAATAAAAGACTGAGGAAGAATAGTTAGACAAACATGAGGAAAACTAGGAGAGAGCAATGTCAGGAAAACTCACAGAAGAGAGAATATCAAGAAAAGACTGTTGCTCAAGGTCAGAGGCTACAGAAAGGTCCAAAAAATGAGGAGCGACAAGAGATTGTTGTTAACTTTATCTTTTTCAGGCATTGTGGTAATGAACAAGGATAAAAAGAAAGCAAAAATATAGTCCCTATTTTAGAGGCTCTCCCCTTCTACAGTGGGAGACAGCGACAAAGCAACTATGCATGAACGAGATGATTTTTATATGTTGGAGAGGTAATTTTTAAAAATTGGAGATAATTAACAGAGGGGAGGAACTAGTATTAAAGGGCATCAAGAAAGGTTTCTTGGAAAAGCAGGTATAGAAGTGAGTGGAAGGAAGACAGTTTTTTCAAGGAGTTTAGCCAAGAAAGAGAGGAGAGATACAGGGTGATAGCCAGCCAGGAGAAAAGGATCTAGTGAGGGCTGTTATGTTTGTTTTGTTTTTAAGGATGGAGAAGATATGGGCATGTTTATAGGAAGTGGGAAAAAACTAATAGATAAAGAGAATTAAAGGGTAATGGCTCCATTTAGGGAGCAGAAAGAGAAGCCTTTGAAGGAGACAGAGCTGGATTGCGAGGTAGGAGAACCAGAATACTGTGTTGTCATAGAAACCAAGAGAGGAAAGAGCTGTTAAAGAGATGGTCAGCAGGGTCAAACGCTACAGATCTTCTACAGGAAGTACCATATGAACTCAGAATGGTCACTTGACATCCACCATCTTTTGTTTTTTACTTAACTCTCTTTATTAAATATGTCAAATGGAATGGCGGACATGAAGTCAGAAAGATGTCATATTAAATCCCGTGTCTAATACTTATAAGCTGTTATTAACATGGGCAAATCACTTAACTTTTCTGTGCCTGAGTTTCTTCATTTGTTAAATGGGGATAATAATACCTCTAGTACCCACCTCAGAAAGTAGTTTTGAGGTTTTGAAAGTTGTTTTTCTATGTAAAGCATTGTATGAACTTTAAAGTACCATATAAATGCTAGGTCCTATTCATACTTTTTATGGTGATTATCATGTAGAATGATAGAAACTTACTAATAATAGATGTAATGGATTGGATTTGGGCTTAATGTTAGGGTGACCTGGGTACAAATTTTATTTCTGATATTAGCTGTGTTACCCCTGGACAAATGACCTAACCTCTCTGGGCTTCGGACAATTTGCTTAGAGATGGTCTACTAAGTAATAGACCTAGTTGGGAACCTTGTTGGTAAAGGGAGTTTTCATACCAGGAGTTACTTAGGCAGTAAAATCATAGCTACTTCCAGTATTCTTTTGCATATATATATATATATATATATATGTGTATATATATATATAGCGTGTGTGTGTGTGTACACAGAGAGAGAGGGAAAGAGCCAAGACACACTATGATGCGGGATAGACAAATGGACCTCATTCTCGTGAAATCCACCTTCTAACATGATTGAAGAAAGAAAATTTAGAAATTAGGACCAATTCAGCAATGACTTTCAAGGGAGGGGTTGCTCCCATGGGGAAGAGAGAAGGGAAAGCCAAATTATAGGGATTAAGAAAAAAAGTAGGTATGGAGGTAGCAAGTAGAAGCAATTGGTTTAGACCAATTTAAGGAATGATATAAAGATGAACCTTTGTAGAAATTTGTCAGTGAAAGGAAGGATAGAAATTAAAACAGTTATGCAGAGGAAGAAGCAGGGTCAAGTGAAAGTCTATTGATTTTGTTTCAAGGTTTGGGGTTTGGGAGGAGGTTGGTTTATTTTTGTATTTTTTAAAAGAGTATAGAACTGTGCATGTTCGATTGAAAATGAGGGCAAGAAATGGGATAAACAGAAAAATCAGGACTCAGGGAGGCAGAAAGGGATCAAGTTAAGATTAGGAAAAAGGAAGAGTAAAAGGGTTAGCCTTAGAAGAAACAAGGCCAAGAGGAAGAGAAATTGGGTGTAGATAGTCATATTTTCAGGTGGTGAGAAGGGAAGATTAGGAAACTCATAGCCAAACAACATCCCTATTTTAAGAGAACTCCTGTTGAGGAAGGAAAAGGATTAATAACATGGAAATAATTTAGATGTCAAGCAGAGGTTGATTATGATTAGTCAGATGTGCCTACTGACAGGACAGTTAGAGGGCAAAATGGATAGAGCATTGGACTTGGAATCAGGAACACTCATCTTGACAAGTTCAAATCCAGTCCCAGATACTTCCTATCTTTATATGTCCCTGGACAAGTCACTCAGCCCTGTTTGCTTCAGTTCCTCAGCTGTAAATGAGCTGGAGAAGGAAATGGCAAAACATTCCAGTGTCCTTGCCAAGAAAACCCCAAAATGGAGCCACAAAGCGTCAGACAAGACTGAACAAGTGCCCGTTGAATTGTTTTTCTAGTACTTAGGATTACAAACATAGAGCTAGAAGGGACCATAGAAAACATAAAAGTCCAACTTCCTCATTTTACAAATGAGTAAACTGAGGCCCAGAGAAGTTAAATGAGTTGAAGGTCACACACAGTGAGTGCGACAGCAAACACTAGGACCCAGGTCTTCTGATTCCTTGTCTAGGACACTTTCCACCATGCCTCTTGCCCAGTCAGTTTATTTGCAGCACAAGAATTTTCTCAGTCCCCTGCACCAGAGTCCCCAGCCCACACTACTCACAAACTCTTCCACTTGCCTTTCCCAGACAGCTTTTGGAGCTGGAGCAAAAAACATCACTACTCTGTCCACAGCTTGGAGGGGACTGTCCTGGAGGTGAGGCTACTCCTAACTCTTCTGTTGATGACGAGTTTTTAGGGACACTTTTGCTGTGTTTCATCTGGAGGAAATTTTCCCTCTCCCCTCTTAAGGGCAGGTTTTGAATCCTTAAGGCTCAGCATGATCTAGTAGAAATCTCTGGATTGATTTGTCAGGAGACCTTGGTTCAAATCCTAGTTCTGACACTTACTATCTGTGGAATACTGGACAGGTAACCTAATCGTCCAGTCTCAGTCTCCTCATCTGTAATATAAAGCTGTTAAGTTATCACTTGATAAAATAGGAATGATAATACTTACACTACCTACCTCGTGGGGTTGTGTTGAGGAAAGTGCCTTGTAAATCTTGAAGCCCAATATAAATATGAGTTATTCCTAGAATCTGTCCAGAACTGAGGCACCTCCAGACGTTCTTAGGTGCCTTCACTTTGTGTTAGGGATCTTGGAGGTGGAAGGAGGGGGGATGTTTCAAGGAATGCTGGTCCACAGGTTTAGATAAAGAAATGGAGCCTGTAGTAAAGTCAGGGCTTCCAAATCTGGGTGGGGAGCCCAGGATAGAAGGTATTCCACTCAACAAACACTTCTTTCAAGAATGAAAATGTTTAAAAAACTACTTGAAGGTTTACATAGTGCTTTTCTCACAATAGAAGAAAGAAAGAAAAAAAGAGAGAAAGAAAGAAAGAGAAAGGAAGGAAGAGAAAGAAAGAGAGAAAGGATATAAAGAGAATGAGAGGAAGAAAGGAAGAGAGGAAGAAAGAAAAAAGGAAGGAAGGAAAGAAAGACCCATGCAATAAGTTGTGCAGGTATTCTTATGTCCATTTCAGAGATGAAGGAAAATGACTCAGAGAGAGGTGGCTTACTCAAGACCACATAGCCAGGAGGTGGCAGGACCAAGACAGAACTTCCAGTCAAGCGTTCTTTCTTCCACAACCCACTGACTACTTTGTGCAGGAATAAGTCCCAAATCCTGTCTTCAGAGAGCTTCTGTCCCACCCCACCACCCTCAGTCAGGACCTCAGGACCACCCTTTCCAACTAGCTTCTATTGTTGTTGTTTTTTGGAGAGAGGAAGGCAGAACAATTGAGGTTAAGTGACTTGCCCAAGGTCACACAGCTAGTGTGTGTGTCAAGTATCTGAGGCTGAATTTGAGCTCAGGTCTGGTGCTCTATTCACTGCAACACCTAGCTGTCCCTATAACATAGCTTCTTTACAGTAGCCCACCTCTTGTCTTCCCCTAATCCAGCTTTCTCCTCTCCCTTAAAATTCTTTCCTATGCATAGGTCTGATCTTGTCCTTCCTCACCTCCAAATCTTTTAATGGTTCCCTATTGCCATGCAAATAAAGTTCAAATTCCTGGTTAAGCATTGAAGACCTTCTACTTGACACCACTGTATACCTTCCCTGCCTCTTCTCGCATTACTCCTTCTTGTACACTGTGCTGCAGTCAAACTGGGCATTTCTCTTTTTAGATAGCCTCAACATGCCATGTAGTCTTCTTACATCTCCATATTTGCCCCCCCCCCATTGTTCCCTATACCTGAAAAGTTTTCTCTTTACATCTATTGAACACTTTTTTGTTTTGTTTTGTTTTAATCTTATTTTTGATGATATCTTTTATTTTTAAATTACCTCCATTTCCTCTACTCAGAAAACCCTTCCTTGTCACAAAGAATAAATTGGCAATCTATGTAATATTGTATTTCTTCCTTTCTTTTTTTTTTTGGAGGGGAGTTGGGGTTAAGTAACTTGCCCAAGGTCACACGGCTATTTTTTGTGTTAAGTGTCTGAGGTCAGATCCGAACCCAGGTCCTCCTGATTCCAGGGCTGGTGCTCTACTCACTGTACCACCTAGCAGCCCCATCTATGTAATATTCTAAACCCATAGCTCCTCACCTCTGCAAGGAAAGAGGAATCCCTACTTCCTTTCTAAAAATTGGACCTGTGATTTCTTCCACATAAGTTTTGTGTGAGGAATTCCCTCAGCCAATGAAGATCAGAACATTATCTGCACTATTTTTTTTGGTCTTAAAGAAGTGCCTAGGGGCACTGAGAGGACAGTTACTTCCCTCCCCGACCCCCCCCCCACCTCCCTGTGTGCTGGGATTATGTCTTATCTAAATCTTCATTTCCTACAAAGCAATTATATAAAGTAGGTGCTTAAAAAATAATGACCTTTTGGAGAAAACTTACAGATTTCTAGCTGAGTGATTCTCTTTTCTCCCCTATCCCAGCATTGGAGGAGATGGAGTCTTAGAAACTCACACCACTTTGCCAAGTAAGTAACAAAAGCAAGAAACACCCCTTTCTGGACACTCAGTTTTAGAGAGTTTGCCTTCTGCAAGGTTGTGACCAAAAAAGGGGGGGGGGCTTTCTCTGTAAAATGGGAAGACCTGACCCCCTGAGCTCCAAAGAATTGTCATGCCTCAAGACCCTCTAATTCAAGTCCAGAGTCTCCTGATGCCTCCCACTCACACACTGTCTCTTCCCTCCTGGAAAGATATTTTGAAGAAATTTAACCCCCATCTCCATGGATTTTCCACCGGCACTGAGAAGGAGACAGCTGGACTAAATGTAGCAGCAGGAGGGGCCATGGCACGGTAAGTAAATCTAATGGAAGCAGAGGAGTGAACTCAGTAATCAGAGTGAGAGAGCTGGGGTTCAAATCCTACCTCTGGCACTTCAGTGATCCTCTCTGAGTCTCAGATTCTCCTCCTCTTTGAGATGAGGCAGTTGGTTGAGATGGTCTCTATGGTCCCTTATAGCTCTAAATATGAGAATTTCCGATCTAGTGAGAAGGATGGGAATGAAAAAGGGGGGGGGAGGGGAATAGAGATTTAAATGGAGGAGCACAGTCAGCTGGAGGAGATAAATTGAACCACAGAATGAAAAGAGCTGGAAGGGACCTTGGAAATCATCTCTGTTAATCATTTTCTTTTACAGATGAGGAAATTGAGGACTAAGAGAGAAAAGTGACCTAGGAAATAACAAATTAGTGAAAGAACTGAAATCAGAGTCTGGGTTTCTTGGTTTCCAGTCCTGGACAGTTAATTAATGAGAGCAAACCCATGGCCCAATTGCCAAGTAGTTGGCATTCATAAATCAGAGCCAAGTCCCAACTGTCTCTAATTTGTATAGTGGAGAAGGAGGTCAAATATGGGTAATTTAAGGCTTTACGATAACAATCCTTTATATTTGTAACATAATTTATCTTTACAAAGTGTTTTTTTCCATCTCATTTGATCTTCAAAATAACCCTATAAGCAAGGCTAGTGTTAATATGACTATTGTACAGATGAGGAAACTGAGGCTCAGAGAGGTTATAAATGACTTCCAAGGTGCTCAAGAGAAATTAAACATGTACTTTTCGGAAAAAAAAAATATATATATATATTTATGCATCAGAAAGGTATTTAGATTAGATGGTTTCTCCTTTCCCAGGCTCCAAGTCTGCTTAAAGAATCACAAAATCTAAGGGTTAGAAGGGACCTCAGCAAGCATCTATTCTATCCCCTGTACAAATGGCCTCCAAATGGTTATCTAGCCCTTCCTAAAGACCTGGGG
>NW_027187359.1:9722508-9761361 GCF_028583685.1 Petaurus breviceps papuanus
AGAGAGAGAGAGAGAGAGAGAGAGAGAGAGAGAGAGAGAGAGAGCAATTTACTGAGGCAACTCATTCCACTTTTGAATACCTCTAATTTTTAGAAGTTTTTCCATCAAGCCTAAACTTGCTTTGCTGCATCTTCATTTATTTCTCCAACAAACACTTATTAAATACAAACTATGTGCCTAGAAAAACAAAATAGTGAATGCCCTCAATAACATGTATACAGAGAAGTATAAAATCCATACAAATAAGTGAATGAAAAGGCATTTATGTGATGCTTACTATGGTGCAGAACACTATTAAATACTGGGGATATAAATTTTTTTAAAGACCTAGATGGACCCTGACCTCAAGGAGCTTATATCCTAATAAGGGGATAACAAATACAGGGAAGTACCAAAGGGGAGGGGTGGTTCAGTTGGGAAAGTCACTGGAATGGCAAGTGGAGCCACAGAGCTATAAATTGATACTCATTCCTATAGCACTAGGAATAATGATTTGATCAATAATAGCACTGGTCAGGACATGCCCTCTTATCTAAAGAATGGGACAATGGATGGAGCCGGCTTCCATACAGTGTGCCATGAAAAGCACTTAACAGAGCATCATGGGCCCTAGGACAAGAGTTCCAGAGCTGAAAACATTAAGTTCCTCAGGGGATGGACTTGGATCAGGTGAAAAGAGTAGTAACCAGGGTAGAGAGCAAGAAGTAATCTGGGAGGAGGGCACTAGCAACGATGGGATCAGACTAGGACTCATGTAGAAGGTGGCATTTGAGTTGAATCTTAAAGGAAACCACAAATCCTAAGAAGTAAGTAGAAAGAGCACCACAGGAGTGGGATACAGACTATGCAAAACCAGGAGGCAGAAGGAAGAATGCAGTTTATGAGGAATGAGGGAATGAAAAAATGATTGAAAAATAAGCATTTATGAAACAATTTACTATGTTACAAAAAACTATGAAATACAAATATGAAAGTGAGACAGCTCTCCCCTGAAGGAGCTTACATTCTAACAGGGAGAGATTGGGGATTGGTGACCAGGAAAGTGTGTTTTGGGATGGGGAGTTTCAGGGATGATGAGTTGAGCAATGAGTCTATGGACTGACCTGGCCTTTCCAGAAGTAAGGTAGTGTTGATTTGAATAACTTTTCCAGTGTTAATCTTGATATCTGGGAGAGGAGGGAAGAAGCATGGTTCCAGGGTGGGACTTTGGAGCTAAGTGGATTAACCCCACTGGGCACGGTCTCAGAAGATCTAGTCTGAAGGGGACAGTGGCAACAACCTGGAACAGCAAGTAAGCCAGTTTAGTGGAAATGTAGAATTGAACTTTCTCTTTGTTCCTTGTACCTTCTTATCTTATGCCCAAGGTTATAGGATTAGGAAAAGGGTTAAGTTGGTATCTACAATACACTACTTCTAAACAAACTAGGGAGCAGCAATATTAATCAATAAAACCAGATCTTTTTTTTAATTATCTTTTTTATTGATGCCTTTTGTTCTTCCTCACCTTTATTCCCAAAATGGATCTCTCCCTTCCCCCTTCCTCATCAAACCATTTCTTGTAACAAAGATTATAAAACATAGAAATTTTAAAACGAAAACTAATTTAGCAAGGTCAGGCAATACATTAAATGTAGATAAAAGCATGTACAATATTCCATACCCATAGTCCCCCAAATTGGCCAAGAAGTGACGTAGATGCATTTCTTCAAACTTTCTGCAGTGCCAAGATTGTTCGTTGTCATTATGGGGCATTCAGTCTGATTCCTTTGTTCTTTTCCATTTGCATGGTACCACGGTATCTTCAACAAAGTTTGCTCTTTCTTCTGCCATGTCTCTATGTCCCTCAATGCTTTCTGTAACATATAAACCACATTTATCAATAAAGGGCTAACTGAGCCTCTGGAAGACCATGGGCAATTGTTTGCTTGTTTTTAATCTTCCTTTCTGCTGTGAACAACTGTACTAATTAAAAGTGGAAAGCTTGACAGTGTAATGATTTTTATTTTCCTCCAGCCATGCTGATTCTTTGCCTTTTAGATGACTGAGTTTGTATCACCTGGAGAAAATCTAATTGGTTTGATTCACTTCCCCTTTCTCATCAGTGTTCTTTTCAAACTGTACCACCCTCTGAGCCTCGGAGCCAGAGGAAAAGAGAGCAATTCTTCAGTGTCAGACAGTGAGAGCTTCTTCGTCACTGAATCTCAGAGGCATTATGTTGATACAGTATTGTTGTTGTTGTTGCTTATTATTAATATAATTATAAAGCTAAGCCTTGATCATCCAAGAAGCCGATTCTTCATTGTGTTGATTATTCAAGTCCTTTATTTCTGTTCCTTCTCATTCCTGTTCCTACCTTTTCCTGTCTTAGTCTTCACAGATTGTTAGATACCCTGGAGAAAAATCCAGCTCCATCTACCCCATCCCCCCATTTTACAAATCAACCAGGAAATTGAAGTCCAGGAAGGTCAGTCAATCAGTCAATAAACATTTATTAAGCACCTACTTTGTGCCAGTACCCACTGGGTGCCAAGCGGTGGGGATACAAAGAAAGGCAGAATTTGATTCCTGCTCTTAAGAAGCTCATAATCCAATGGGGAAGACAATTTGCAAGCAATGATGTACAAACAAACTCTGTACAGGATACATCGGACACATTCAACAGAGGGAAGGCACTAGAATTAAGGGGGATTAAGAAAGGTTTCCTGTAGAAGGTGGGATTTTAGCCGGGACTTGAAGAAAACCAGAAGGTGAAATGAGCTTCTCAACATCACATAAATAGTAAGTAGCATAACTGAGATTTGAATTCAGATTTCTGCTTCCCAGGCTCTTGTTCTTTCTCCTCCAATAAATACAAAAGGAATTCACAGGTCCAACTTGCAGCTCTGTCCTAAAACATACCCATTCTTCCCTTTCCTCCATCTCTTTGGTAACTAGAACCAGACAGTGAGAATGTAAGTATCCCCACACCACAAACCAGAGGATCAGAGATCTTAGAGCTGTCAGGGGCCCAAGCCTCTGCCTTTAGGCAGGTAAGGGGTCTTCCTCACTTTACAAGGTAGGAACAGGAATGAAAAGGATCAGAAACAGAAGACTGAACTGAGGGACTGAGGTCACTGAAGACCAGAGAGGTGGTGTCTTACCCTACATCACACAGAGAGTTTACAGCAGAGTGGGAGTCTACAACCCCGTGTCTCTAAGCTTTTGAATTCAGGAATCCACTGGAACCACATCTGAGCTCTTCATGTTTTTTACCCTGAATAGGGAGATGCCGAGCCAGGCCCGTGAACTAGTGGACAGAATGAAGAACAGCTTGGTGAGTGCCTGTCTTTGGAGTCACCAGTAGGAAGGTATGGAAGAGACCTTGGTTAGGGAAGGCCATGGGCTTTTCCCCCAGCTTCACCTTCTGCATCTCTCAGAGGACAGTGAGAAGAAAACACAATGAGGAAGCGAGAAAAGCAAGACCTTCCCCAGAATGTATTAGACTTTGCTTCCCTTCCCTATGAGTCTAACCTTTGGACTCTTTGGGGGAAGAAAGAGTACAGACAGTAAAACAGAAGTGACAGTAAAACAATGAAATTGGTGAAGGACTGTCCCTCTGACCCTGGACTTTAGCTGTTTCCCACCTTAGTCATGATTTTGCTTCATTCAGACCTGTTATGTAAAGGCTGCATTCTATAAATAGAATTCTCATTCCATGCTTCCTCTTTCCCCCTCCCTCAGCTCCTCAGCCCTGTCCCCTGAAACCTTGCAGGCACATTTTTTTCTCCATGACTTGTTCTTCGGAATTTAGTTCCTGACAATAGCAGCAAAGCTCCTGTTATGGTGTCAGCTAAAGGGGAAACACGCTTCCCAGCCCTACTGCAGGACCTCAATGAGTCTTCTAAGCCCCAGGACCTAGGAGGTTTCCTCTCTCCCTCCCTTTATCTTGTATAAGCACCGGTTCCTTCCCTCTCTCTGCTTACTCTCCTCTCGGAGGGTTTGCTTCTCTATTCACCTTTTTTCAGCTTCCCCTTTTAGCCCCGATATCCCACCAGTTGTGAGAACTTGGTTAATCTCTGTCCACTTAACCCTTGTGATTTCAAGGAAAAGTCCCTGAACCCAGCAGCTGCCTGTTCACCAGCGGCAGCTTTCTGAAGGGTATTTCAGCATGAAATCTGTTCCTTGCTCCCTTTATACATGCACCGTAACACTCACTTTGTGATGCTTAGTCTCAGTTGAGTTATAGTGAGGTAATAAATTCTGGGTTTCCCCTCATTGATCACTTCAGGATCCGTCCAAAGAAAAGCCAATCTGGGTCTTACTCTAAAGTGAAAAATGGAAAGAAACCTGCTAGGGCTTGCCTTCTAGGTGTCACCATTGTATGCCCCCTCCCACTACGGAGTTCTAAACCTCTGGGTCTTCCATCTCCATAGGAAATCAACCTGAAACAAGACTGGAAGCTGATCACCATCTTTGTTGGAAGCAATGACCTTTGTCAATACTGTGAAAATCCTGTAAGCACTAGGCCAAGGGGCCCTTGGTCCCTAATTCTCTCTGACTCCCCTCCCTTACAAAACTATAACTACACTAATCATTCCCAGATTTACAAATACTCCATTTAGAAACAAGCAATTCAGTTCTTAGTCTCCTGTATTCCCTAAATATCTGCAGTCCTCTGTTCTCCAATTTAGAACTGCTGAGCAATGTTTCCCTAGAAAGGTATCTTTTCCATTTGAAGATGTAAAGGTACATTTTCTTACATTGATGTAAAGAGTCAGTACTGATGCTAGGATATTCAATTCTATTCAAGAAGCAAATATTGGCAGATGCTGTTCTAGACCCTACATATAGAAAGACAAAAAGAAACTGCTGCTTTTTTTTTAAACCTTTGAGAGGAGCTTGCTTCCTCCCTGGGGTAGGAGAAGAACACTAATGTGGATCTCTCTACCTTCAGTCTCTGAACTGGTTAGTTTATCCAACCTACATTCAAAGTGGCAAGTGTGAGGTTTTGAGAGAGGGGCAACCACCATGCTGCTACTACTCAAACTCTCTTTCAGGGTCCCCAAGTTAACCCTGGTCTGGGGCAGATATAGTCCCACTATTCACTACTGTAGTTCCTGAGGCCCCATCAGTAAACTTCTCATTTACCCCAAATCAGTTACCATGACACCAATAATTCTCAAATACAAATTATTTACCAAATGATGAGGTAGAAGAAGGAATAATCATGACATTTACTCATCAGAAGGTAAGAGCAGTCATAATTGAACATCATAGATATTCAATAGAAAGCTAAAACAAGAATAATCAAAACATCACAGTCTACCCATAAACCTGGGTCACACTTTTCCACCAATATGTATAATGGTTACAGAGAAGAATAAGTGTACATTTATAGACCCATAATAAGGAAGCACATGAGTGAGGAAACCCATGTGCCTGAGGCCACTCTTAACTGTAGACTCGGGGCCTTGATGTCCTTGGTCCCTTCAGGAATAATCTACACCACAAAAAGATTCTCTGTCAGCTGCTTTCCTTCTGGTCCTTATTACTTTCCTGCTGAGCAAAGCCATTCCTCTTGTGCTCTCCAGCTGATGAAGCAATAAAAAAAACCCTCTTTTTGCTCATAGCCAACCTTAACAAGGCAGGAGAAAGGTTTATGTTATTGTGTTGACAAACAATTCCTTTCAGCCAGGGAACTTCTAGGTTCCTCAGGAAGCTTTATCTTTTCCAAGCCTCTTCTCACAGCAAAATCGACACAAAGCCAATCTTTCCCCCCTTCTCTCCCCCTTTCAAATCTTACAAGTCAGTAGAGGGCAACACAGGCACCCCTGAAAGGTTTCCCCTCTTGTAGTTTATAGCTAACACTAGAGAGAACAATAAGCCCCCAGTAGCTCTTTGAACAAGCAGGATTTAACTGTTTTCCAATGAGCTTCCTCCAGCATTTCCTCCAGCCTATCTCTAGCCAATCAACAAAGCTACCCCCTCTTTTAATCAATAAGTCCCCAGCAAAACAGCTGAAGAGCCAGCTGTTTTCACTTGAAGCCTTCTATGCTCCTGCTCCATGCGGACTCCTCACTTGCTCGGCTTACTCTCTTGCCTGTTCTGTTTATCTCTTCCTATAGCTTCTTCTCTGGCCTCTTTACAGCTTCTAATACCTCAAATCAGAGACTCCCGGTGATCAGTGACTCATCTTTACCTTATCAGGTAAAATTCATAAGTGTTTCTGTTAAGTATGAACCCACCAGGCCTTATAAAATCTTCCCATAGTTCTTGGACAGTTATTTATAACTTTTAAAACCTTAAAAAACAATACAATATAGATGAACTAATGGATGACAATGACTTGAAACCACTTAACTTCAGTCATCACCCTGCCTTCAAACAGGTCCTCTCCATACATTCATCCAAGGCAGGGCTTCTTAAACTTTTTTTTATTGGCCTTGTGTGACCTGAGGGCACTCAAAGAGGAAAGTGCACATGCTTTGTGCTCAGAACCAAGGGAGGAGTGAAGTCTGAGGCAACATGGGCAAGTACTTCCAGAAACACCCCAATTCATTACACATTTGATTTTGAACTAATTTTGGTCCTTGTGCATTCGGAAACCTTATACTGTTGCCAAATTTTTCAAGCCCCCATACGGGGTCTTGACCCACAGTTTTTTTAAAAAAAAAAGAATTTTAAGGAGCAGTTCTCCAACTGCTTCATAGAACAGTCTGTGTCTGTTCTCCTCCTCGACATTTTACCTGAGAGGCTGTGTTTCTTCACAAGTGGATTTTGTCAATTTTCTTTACACAAATATTCTTTCAGTGCCCCTTTCAGCAACAAATATTCTTTCACTGACCCTTTTAGCAACTGCTCACATGCAAAAGGGCAGGATCTTACCCATAAATAGTAAATATACAATATTTGTAAAATAAACTGTATGTCATATATGCAAAATAAATAATACATGCAAAATATGCAATTCATGTAGATACATAAACAATGTATAAATATATGTGAAAATATACTAAATGTAAATATATATCAAATATGTAATATATGTAAAAATAGATGATGTGTATAACATATAATAAATGTAAAATATAATAATATATAGATTGGGGCAGCTGGGTTGTCCAGTGGATAGAGCACTGGGCCTAGAAGTCAGAAAGATCTAAGTTCAAATTTGACCTTAGATACTTATTAGCTATGTGACCTAAGCAAGTCACTTAACCCTTTTTGCCTCAGTTTCCTAATCTGCAAAATGAGCTGAAGAAGGACTCCAGTATATTTGCCAAGAAAACCCCAGATGAGGTCAGATACAATTGAAACAGCTCAACAACAACAACATATAAAATAAATGCAAAGTCATTTGGGGAGAGAGAGCACCAAGAATTGGTAGAATCAGGAAAGGCCTTGTATAGGAGGTGGCGTTTGAACTGAGTCTTAGAGGGAATAAGGGATTCCAAGAGGGACATATTCCAGGCATGAGGGATAGCTATAAAAATGCATAGAAAGGAATGATGAGGGGTGGCTAGGTTGCACAGTGAATAGAACACCTGCCCTGAAGTCAGCAGGACCTGAGTTCAAATTTGGCCTCAGACACTTAACACAAAACTAGCCGTGTGACTTTGGGCAAGTCACTTAACTCCAATTGCCCTACCTTCCCCCCTCCAAAAAGCAAAAATAAAAACAAACAAAGGAAGGAATGATGGCCTATTGTGTCTAGCAAATTACAATAGGAAAACTATACCAATAGGAAAGGATATCTACTTCATGTCTCCACCATTCCAATGTTCAGAAAGAGTCCCTAATCATCAGAGTTAGCCTGGTAAGGTGGATAAAGAGAACTGACCTCAGAATCAGGAAAGCCAGAATTCAGATCCTGGCCCTGACACATGCTGGTTACTGACTTTAGACAACTCTGTGACCCTAATGGAGAACAGATGTCAATCTGCCTTGGTGGAGGGAGCTTCTTCTGGCCCCAAAGATATGACCCTATGCCAGTGAAATTACAGATCTGGGATTTTAAACTCTATAATATTTCAATATAATGAGGCCAGATGATGTATTAATATAATAATATAATATTTCAAACCCATTCTGAGTTACATAGGCTTTTTGAATGGAGGTCAGGGAGCCTACCTTCCCTGAATATCTATGGGAAAATGTGTTTGAAATTTCTAATAATTGACTTATAAATGACAGAAGAATGTAAGCTTCTTGAAGGCAGGGACTGCTTTGGTTTTGGAAATGGGAAAAGGGGTTGTTTTTGTATATCCAGTGCCTAGCACTGTACCTTACACAGAGCAAGTACTCACTGAATGTTTGTTGAATTGAATTGTAAGATTTGGCTTTCTTGTCCCGTTGGCAAGTTGGGGACTGCCTGCCTGCCTGTATTTATCTAAATGGAAAAAGACAACTCTGAATGAAGGGAGGGCAGGGGTGATAATCATTCTCAAGATACAGTCTGAAAGGAGTAATGGCCACAAAGAAAAGAGTCACATTATTAGCCATCATTTGTAAAAAGCCTGTGTGGGAGCTTCATAATAATACTAATCATCCTTGGTGTTTGTATGCAGCTTTTAGTTTTTCAAAGACCTTTCAAACTTTCTAATTCAATTCAACAAACACTGATTCATCACCTAGTAGGTACAAGGTGTTCTACCAATTCTGTAATTACCATTCACCCAAGATGATTGGAGTTCAGTTAGACCCTGCAAGTCCTTTTTTTTTAAACGGTTGAACTTTTTTTTTTTTTAGATTTTGCTTTTTAGAGGGGAGAATAAGGTAGGGCAATTGGGGTTAAATGACAAGGCCAGGGTCACATGGCTAGTTTTGTGTTAAGTGTCTGAGGTCAGATTTGAACTCAGGTCCTCCTGACTCCAGGGCCAGTGCTCTATTCACTGTGCCACCTAGCTGACCTGACTCTGCAAATCCTTGAGAATTGGTGGGAAGGTATAGATTAGACTAGATAACCTCTGAGGTCCTTTCCAACTATGAGATGCTACAGTTCTAATGATTCCAGTCTCTCCTTGTAGCACCTGGAAATGTACATGTTTCTTACCAGGAGAATATTAGTTCCTGGAAGGCAGAGAATGTTCTTATCAATCAAAAAGCTTTTATGTACGTGAAGCATCTCCTCTAGAGGCATCCCTCAACTTACATTCAAACTCATAACTTAGATCCCTAGAGAGACAACTATTCTGAGATTCGAGTAGACTGCCAGAGATTATGCTCCTTGACAGTACTTCTCATGGGCAGCTGTCTCTGTATCTATTTTGTCTCCCGTGTTTAACTCTGTTGCCTACTGGGGGAACAATATCTTCAATATCTCTTCCTGGCCCAGGAACTCCCCTTCAAAGCTATGTGACCTGAAGAAATTCCCTCACATCCCTCCCGCTTCCACAAGCAATTGCCAGTTTATAATCTCCCACTCTCAAATCGCTGGAATTCATCCAGGTTTTAGCTATTTAAAATCCCCAAAGGCATGGCTAATTTGTTTGCTCAATCAAGTTGTTCCCTTCTTAACTCAGAGTGGTGTTCATACCTCATAAAGGGATCTGAGGGTGTTACAATGTGTTAATACCTTAAAACCTTATGGTATATGACTACATTCTGTTACTACATCAATGGAGGGGAGAGGTTAAGGGAAGGCAAGAATCACATCCAACCTCCCTTACCTAGGAATCACCTACGGTGTGACAGGCATTGTTCTAGGTGCTGGGGATTAAATGGTACCTTCCCTCAAGAAGCTTGCCTCTTAAAGCAAGAAGCAACATGCACGTGGATAAGGAGACAAAATATGTATAAAGTAATTTCAGAGGAGACAGGGAGGCACTAGCAGCTAGAAAGATTAGGGTAAGGCCTCATGGGGGTTGGTGGCATATATAGTAGGTACTTAATAAATGCTTGTTGAATGAACACTGAATGGAGGAAAGGGCATGGATTTCTTGGACAGACATCTAGCTCTTTGACCATAATGTGTCAGTAACTCTGGGGAGTAGTGGAAGGATCCTGGTTTTGGTATCAGAAGACCTTAATTCAAATGATGAAGTATATAATTACCTAAGTACCTGTAAAAGAAAGAGACTGAATGAGGGGCCTCTATAGCACCTTCTAACCCCAGATACATGACCCTATGTTCTAAGTTTCTGAAGACACCTGTTTGGCTTTATTGCTTATGCTATCAAAGTGTGACTAATAACCAAGGAACACCACCAGAGTGTTCTAACTCTAATCCTAGCTCCTTAGCACATATGAAAAACTCCATGCTGCCACCAGTAGGTGTGAACTTAGTCCAAACCAATTGGAAAGAAGGGGTTCAATTCCTTAAGTAAGCAATATTCCATTCCCTGGTCCATTCTACCCAGTTCTTGGATTTGGTTTTGTCTTTCCTTTGCAGACCCTTGCCAACTAGGGAGCCCTCTGATCCCATGCTTGTCTCCTCATTCCCTTGCTCCCTGGTTCTAGCAGGCCCTGGGAAGTGTTGGAGGAGTGGACAAAAAAGAAGATGGAACCCTTTGTGTAGATATACCAGGATGGGGCTAAGGATATAAAGGGATCAGACCTGCTTTCAGGGACAGAGCCAGTTCTAGCACCTATAAACTAGCAGTGTACCCAAATGCCCTTTTCTAAAGTAATAGCAGCTACTTGGAATATGTCTTTGCCAGGTCCTGCCCACTGGAAAGCAGATTGTTCAGACTGTTCACAGTCTCTTTTTTATCTCCTGCCCCACCTCGTTACCTGCATGAATGCTCCCTCTCCCTGACAAATCTTAAGAGTAAGTAAAGGTGGTGAAGCTGGGCCACCTCCAGTCATCCTGATCTATATATCTGGTCATTGGACCCAAACGACTCCAGAGGAGAAAGTAAGACTGGTGACTTTGCACAGCCCTCCCTCACTTAGACCCAATTCACTTGCATATCATGGCATCATCTTCCTGATGTCATGGTCCTCTCCAAGGACAAAGGACAAGCCAGAACCGCATACAAAGGTCATATAAAGAGTGCCCAGGCCTTGTTCACACTGAGTGCTAGAAAACTGTGGAGAATAATAGATGGGTTCTCTTACCCTTCTGGAAGTTGTTTTTTTCTTCTCTCAACCAAATTCACTCCTAGGCCCCCCACATCTTTAGCCTTCTTCTGGGCTTACCTGATCAGCGGTAGACCCCCAAGATCAGTGGAACAGTTACTGAATCAACCAGCAAATATTTATTGAACACGCACTCTTTGCTCAGGACTCCTGAATCCAAACCTAAGGAGAACTTTCTATCTTCTTTCTAAAACCCAAGTCATACATTCCTGTGAATTGCCCTGTATCACAGAGCATTGAGTCCAGATATCTTAGAGAACTTGGATCTTTCTCTTTTCTTCCTCACAGAGAATGAACATCTAATAGGTGACCTATGTATCTCTTTCCCTGCAGGAGAACTACTCAGTGGAAAATTATGTACAATCCCTCAAACAAGCACTGGACATCTTCTACAAAGAGGTAAAAGCTGTTGTTTGTTTCCTGTAATCCCATGTATTTTATTTTATGCACTTAGAAACATTCTTCTTAAAAAGGAACCATAGACTTTATCAACTTGCCAAAGAAGTCTATGACATGAGAAAGTTAATAATTCCTGCCCTAAGGCAAGAGAGCCTAGTTATATCTCTGTACATAGTAAGCTATGCTTCCATGAATATTCCCTCACATCACTGGGGAGCTATATGATAGAAGAGAAGATGGGATGGTCATGTGGTAAAGGTGAGGGATGGCAGGCTGATGGCCGAGGTTCCACCAGTTCTCTCACAATGAGGAAGGCCTCCAGCATATTAAGTGGACCCTCTTTTTTCTCTTCCTTATCCTCCCTGTAGCACACTGTTAGAAGGAAGTGGACAACAATCGCCCAAGATGGGCAGGCTTGAATGGTTTGCAAATTATTGGAGGAAACTTCTAAGTCCAGGAGGCTGCCAATCCATTTGTATATTTTCATTTGTCTTACTCGCTACTCGGTAACTTGGATGCAAAAGTGAATGTAGGTGATAATATCAAAAAGTATGCTGGGAAATGATAGATCAAGGGCAAGAAAGAAAGGAGGCCAAATGCTTTTCTTTAAGGAATACTTGCTTCAAGAAGAGAATGCCCCAAAATGAAATTAACTATATTTTAATAGACAGGAAATGATTGGTTACCATTGTAGGGGTCATTTCCGTATCAGCTACTTGTGTACAATCAAGCCATCGATTTGTTAGAGCAAAGGTCAAAAGAAAAATCAAAGTAGAGAAAGTATGTAGTTGAGAAGGTGTTAAAACAGCTTTGGTCTGGCCCATTCAGATGAGCTATTGATGCCAAAAATTAGGAAATTTTAGGAATTAAATAAAATTAGGAAATTAGGAGCCAGCACATGGTTTGGTTCAGAAGAAAGAGCGCTGTCAAGAGTCAGAGGTCCTGGGTTAAATCCCACCCCCGACAGTTAGCACCCAAGTGACCTTGGGCAATTCACTTAAACATGCTGGGCCGAAGGTTGGACTTGATGGCTTCTGAGATCCCTTCCAGCTCCAGACCCATGATCAACACAGACCATCACCTTTTCTTGAGGAATTTTAATTGATATAAAGGAAGTGCCACAATGAGGACATAAAACCCCAGAAATCACCTCAGCCAACAAATAATTCGTCTCCTCACCAGTGGGAGAGACAGGACAGCCAAGGGCAATGCCAATATGGAGTATAGGCATTGCTGACTGTAACAGCAAGCACCTTAGCATACCCAGGATGGCCGGCTAGCACAGGTTCTTTGATCTGCTTTTCTAGGAAAGACTGTTCAAAAAGGGGTTAACAATCCTACTTTTAATTACATTTACTAGTTCAGGGGAAAGGTCAGCGCCCAGAACATCAGAGAAAATACAAGCAGAAAAATTAGCAAAAAAGACCCACAGACAGGGCTCTGACTGCCTGAATCAAAGCAATATTGCTAGATACTTTACATACACCACTGGATTGAGAGAGCCTTTACGTCTGAGCATTTGGGTGGGGGGAACCTCTGAACATATGGCCACTCAGAGTCCAGACCAGGAAATCAGAAGATCCTTCTTATGAGCAAACCCCCAAAGCAAAATGCCAACCTCCCAGAATATATAACAAAGACCTGGCACCTGATTGACTGAGTGCTGAGGAGCTTGAAAATCCTCATGCCCCAGAACTTAATTGGTGTAGCCCAGAGCCTGATTAACTCTGGGCCAGGGCTCTATGTGCCTATTATGGGTCAGGGAAGATCTTCAGATTCCCTTAACATTACACTACCAAAAAAGATGATTGAAAGAACATTAAAAACTGCCTACTCATAGATCTTTGCAAAGAGAATGATTTACTTCTGTAAAAAAAAATATCTCTAATGAAAGCATAAGAAGGGAATAGTCAGGTTTTCTTAAATGATAATCTCTAGGAGACTACCTCTTTATAGTTACACAAATGGCTGAATGATATAGAGCATGTAAGATCCTGCTTATTATGTTTATTGTTCATTGACTATAAGAATGTATTTTATTTAGCTGACCAAAATTTTACCTTAAAGACTCCCCTCCAAAAGACTTGCTTCCATTCATGTCTTAGTACCATAGGGGGTTCCTTGAAATAGATAACAATAAAGACCACTTTGTTCAACAATCCACTATTATTAATTAAAAGTCAAGCATAAAACAAGGAGACACAAGCTCATGTAAAATGTTTACCACTCTCCCAGCAAAAGTCCACCATGGAATACAATTTTTTAGGATTCACTACAGATAATGAGTATCTCCAGATTTTCCTATTTGTAACATTGATTGTATCAAACCCTAAAATGTTTCAAAGTCTTTTCAATGATTCCTAGAGGATATCTCTGAAAGGGTTCCTCCTAGCTATTCCTATGGGGAAAACCTAGTGAATGTTTATTGTTTGAACTTTGATAAACCGGTGGATGGACAGCCAACAGAACTAGTCCTTCAGTACATATAACCCTAATGCTAAATCCCTCTGACTTTAACCCTCCAGCTCTTGGAAAAACGCTGCAGATGGACAATGAACTTTGTAGGGTAGGAAGATGACAGGTTAGATCACATATGGGAAATCGTACAGTCCTTTTGACAACCTTAAGCTACTTCCTGAAACAAAAATCCATCTTTGTCAATATCCATACTCTTCCCATGACAGTAGATGGTTGCAAATCATGGAACATGACAATCTCTGAAGAATAAGAATTGTAAGAATCCTAAAGGGCATGGATGGACAGTGGCCATAAACTGGTTGTAGTGTATTACCCACAATGATTTGCACAAGGAGAGACCTAGAACAGGGAGTGGACTGATTGTGTAAGGAGAATGAGGGATGACAAATGGATAGATGAGTACAGGGCTGGCTGCACTGGACCTGTGTAGAGGAAGGCCTTCCTTCAGTCCATCAGGGCCCACCCCTGCAGAGGATTTATGGGAACACAGGGATGACTAGTGTCATGCAGGGTGAGAAGGCATGGCTGAATGGAGGTCTGTGATGTTGGAAGGAGTGGCTACGTAGGAGAGATCCTTCTTGGACTTGTATTCCATGTTGCACATTTGACAGGACAGTAAAACACCTTTCATGAGCATGCTTCTTATTTTATGCCTGACTTGTTATTATAATCAGTGGATTGTTGAACAAAGTGATATCAAGGAATCCCATATAATACTAATGTAAGAATGGGAGACAGACTTTTGGAGAACTTTTAAGATGACATTTTGGACCCCCAAAGAAAATGTATTTTTGTAGTCAACAAATCAAGAGAGAGAGGTCTATATAAGAGAGATGAATATTCTTTGAAAATTTTAAGTGATGTCTTTTGCAGCCTAACTGATGCCTTTGGGAAGCAATCAGCTGTTACTGCTGTAAAAAGATTGAACATATCTCTAGTTATATCTTGTAACTTGACCTGGGCCATTCCTCTCAAAGCACCCTAAACCAAGCTTAAATAATATACTAAGCCAAGCTACCAGACACCCTAATACAGAAAGCAGGAGCTCAGGGCTATGAAAAATGAGTAGTGATTCAACAGGGAGGACTGGGAAGACTTAGGGGAGCAGATGCAAATGACAGATGACTGGAAGGAAAGAGGGATGGACAGGGAATCATATAACAAATATTTATTAACTGCTCTGCTAAACATTGGGAGGAGATACAAATTTTAGATAAAACAGAATCCCTGCCCTCTAGGAGCTGCAGGGGAATAAGACATCAATGCAGATAGCTGTAATGCACAACATATCATAAATTCACTGAGATGCGAAACAAAGTGCTGTGTCAGCTTTCAGGGGAAGGTTGTTACTTATGAGGAAGATCTCTTGGTAAAGATTCCAGGAGGACGAAGTAGCTTCCTCGGGGGCTGAAACTGTCTACTTATCTTTACGTCCACAAAAAGACCTAGAACAATGACTCACATAGTAGGCATTTAATACTATTTTTATTGGTCTGGAGGAGAAGAAGAAAGATATCAGTAGGCAAAGAGGAAAGGGGAGGGCGTTCCAGGCATCAGGCACAGCATGGGCAAAGGCAGAGAAGAGTTAGATGCATGTCTCATGTTACAGACTATCAAGGAAGTACTATGGAACTACAATTAGTTTTTCCTCTACCTACACATGCTCAGAGTAATATATAGCAACAGGTACAGTACCAAGCCGGCAGGAAAGAGCTCACACACTGAAATTAGGTGAGGAATTGGGTAGAAGATGCGCAGAAACACACTTTACCACTACCATGACTTAGACGCAAAGAATTAAGGAAATTTAGGCAGACTGACCTGATATTTTGAGTTCTCTACAAATTCAATGATGATGATAATGACATGTGAATGTAAGCAATTTTATAAGGGTAAAACTAATAAATATTCAACTATTCTAAATAGTCACTCTAAATTCTTTTCCAATCTTTGTGAGTGTTGGCACATGCATACATTGCGTGTGGTTGTTGAGTTATTTCCTTGGGATTTATCCTCAAAGATCATTATCAACTCAAAGAACATAAACAATTTTATAGCCCTTGTTACCTGTTGCTAGGTTGTCCTCCAGAACGACTCAATTTTTAACGCTACCAAAAAGTAAGTCTTCTACACGGCCCCCGGATTTTGCATTTCACCATTTTTAAATTTAGTTTTACTATAAAGGAAACACGAGACAGGCAAGTCTAGAGACATCTCCATCCCAAATGCTCAAATGGACTATTGGTACCTGACCTATGGTAGAGCCTTCTGGGCTCATATTGGTCTGGTCAGCTACAGTCAAACACACCATACCTTGACCCCAACGTCCTGGTGTCTTGCTCTTCTTCAAGTACAAAGGACAAGCAACAGCTACTGTAGTCGGTATAGAGCAATATCCTAAAACTGCCAATATGTGCATTTTTTTATTGTAAAGGAAATATGTGCATTTTTTCCAGTACAATGATTGTCATTATTCCTTGGTATGTAACTTGTCTCTATCTATTTTGACTTCTTACTGCCTCCATGGAATTACATGTCAATCTACCTCATTTAGTTAGAGCCTTGGGTCCCCATATAATAGCTGATCCCTTTCATTTATGCTCTACTCTTTTTAATCTCAACCTTTCAATCCCTTTACGTATATATACATCTGACCCCTAGAGCCACACCTGACCCAGTAGAATGCAAGCTCACTAAGAGGCATTATTATTTCATTCTTTGTCTTATATCCTGGGTGCCTAGTATATTACCCAGCACATAAAAGGTGCTTAATAAACATTTGTTGAATTGAGTCCTAATTACTAATTCCCTCTTTGCACATGGAACCTCTCCTCAATACTGATAGAGACATTTTTCATAAAAGGAGAGTATTCACTCCTCACATATCTACTGACCCAAATAGTTCCCTGACTATCCTAGGCTCAGGGGCCATGTGATGAAACAATTCAAAGAAATAACCCCACTCTTCTACTGTGACTCATTTGTTTTGAGTGAACTAGTGACTTTTTACGTGGGGAAAAAAGCTATGAGTCAGCTACAAATCCCTAAAAACAGCTTTATGGGCCTACAAGGAACCTAATTTTGTCAGCTGATCTGCCATGAACTTCAAGGCTTGAAACCCAGTTTTCCCAGATTAAATGGCTGGGCTCAGTGACCTACTTCAAGGCAATCCCTGCAGAAGAGCCCCACATTCACATACAAGGCTAGTGTTGGCCCTTGTCAAGTAGGTGGTGATTATCTTCTGGGCCTTTACATCTCCAGTTTCAGCATCCTTCAACTTGAACTGTCCTTTCTCCTAGGCAGTGTCCCAACTCTGGACCCATCTTTCCACCCTATTTAAATTGGCCAATAATACACCAATCATTCAACACAGGATTGTCCTAAAATAGAGATCTAATAAAATAGTTCAAAATAAAGAGCACAAATTCTCAAGACTTAAGTATAATAAGAGATGTTTGAATACATGAATTATAAGCTCAGAAATCTGCCCTCTAATAGGAAAATTTTAGTCATCAGTGATGAAAGAAGATATAGGTGAGGTAGAAAGGGAGATGTTTCCTGACATCCATCATATCACTATATATATATATGCCTGTGTCATTGGCCTTACTCATATTCCAATTAATAGTCATTCTTCTAAATCCATTTCAACTCCAATCAAATACCACCCCAACAGCTACCTCCATCTTAGTGGATCCCTAAGGAATGGAACAGAGCATGAAACTGGTGCCCACCTGTCTTTCTTCTAGTCTGCCTATCACATTGGTCCATCCAACACTGCTTTAAGCCACTCCTCAGGAAAGCACACTGTTTTTTTCTATAGAAAGCTCCTTCTTGTTATTTTCATGTAATTCCTAAATTAGATAGGGAGGCCCATCTCATTTTTAGAATATGTGACTTTTTCCAGATGGATTTTTTATGTCCCTCAGAAAACAATGACAATATACTAGCTTTATTTGTCAAGATTACTTTGAGAAGATGCTTTCAAAGTCATGGACAGTGAACCAGTTTCACAGGTCAATAGAGGATATTTAGGGGATTTTTGTCCTGTTTTAATAGGATAATCAACATCCCTAAAAACAACAGTCATCCAAATTATTTTCTTTAATAAAACAACAATCTTGCAAATCCTATTTTTCTCAACATCAAATACATGGCACAATGGAAAGAGCACTGGTTCTGGAATCAAAAGATCCTGGGTTCAAATCCTGCCTCTGCAATGACCTATTTGACCTTAGGAAAGTCCCTTAATCTCCATAGACTTCAGTATCTTCATCTGTAAATGAAGGGGTTGCTGGCCAGGGGAGTAACTATAATTCCAGCTGTTAGAAGGCTGAGGCTAAAGGATTACCTGTATATTTAGGAATTATGAACTATAATGGGCTAAGCCTGTCTGGTGTCTGCACTAAGTCTGTTGCCAACATGATAAACCTCTTGGAATTGGGGTCAACCAAGTTGCCTAAGGAGGGCCAAACAAACCCAAGTTAGAAATAGAACAGGCCAAAGCTCTTTGTAATGTCAATGGCGGGTTTGGGCTTAGAAGTGACCACTGTACTTCTAGACTGAGCAAGATAAGGAAAGCCAGTCTCAAAAATAAATTAAATTAAAAATTTTAAAGTGAGAACTTTAGACTAATGGGCTTCGAGGTTCTTCAAACTCTATCTCTGTGATTCTGTAATTCTCTGTATGGTCAGCATGTTGCAGTGAATAGAAGGCTGGACTTGAGGTCAGAAAGACCTAGGTTCAAATCCTCCTTCTGACACTTGAGAACTATGTGATAATGGGCAAGTCACTTATCCATGGGCTTTCATTTCCTCATCTGTAAATTATCAATAATAATAATATCTGTAGTATCCACCTCATGAGGTTGTTGTGAGACTCAGATTTTTAAAATGCATGAGAAACACTTGGCCAATGTGAAAGCATGATCTATGTGTCAGCTACCACAAAATTAGCTATGGATTTTTTGTGTGTTTTAACTATTTAGTCATAAATGGGGATTTTAAAAATACTTCTTTCATTCAAATCAACATGAACTATTTAAAATATTGGGATCTGCAAATGACTCAAATCTTCACCTCCCTCTTCCTTTTTAAAAGTTCCATGAATATGTTATTTCAAATATTATATGAATAGAAAATAGACTCAATGTTAGGTAGTGAAAACAGTCCTGGACCCAGAGTCAGAAGATTCTACTCTCATTTCTCAATCCATTGATCAACAAGCCTTTACTAAACACCTACTGTGTCCCAAGTGGTGTGTGAAGCATGGGAGATTCAAAGACAAAGATGAAAGTCCCATTACTTTGCCTAAAGAGCTTGTTACAGGGGGAACAATGTATTACACATGAGCAAATACAGCATGTGGGTAAAATAAATCCACAGTGAAGAAGGAAAGCATGAACAACTATGGGAAAAGCCTCTGGAAGAATGTAAAATTTGAGCCACACTTCTGTCTAAGATACAGAGGTGAGAAGGAGGAACATTGTGGCCATGCAGAAACACAGAGGTGAGAGATGGAATGTTGTTATAAGCCTTCCAAAGATAGACTGAAGCCATCCTGGGAAGGGCTTCAAATGACCATTAACTGTTTATATTTTATATTTATAACAAAAATTTATATTTTAACAACAATCAGAAATCACTAGAATTTCTTAAGCAGAAGGTGACATGGCAAGACCTATATTATAGGACACTCTTAGAAGGTATGGGAGGTGAATGAGTTATGGAAGAGATTAGCCATGTGATCTTGGGTAAGTTATGTAAATACTCTAAGTCTTGGTTCCTTTATCTAGAAAGTGAGGATAATGCTAATTGTATTGCCTGCCTCACTAAGGGGTTATAAAAAAAGTATCTCATATATTGTAAAATACTATATAAATGTAAGTCATTATTAGACTTTATTTCATGAATATGAATCTTTATATAGAGGGATGTTTTACTGCTATTGAAAAATAATACTTAATCTCATTTAAAATGTTTTAAATCAACATTTTCTTTGAAAAATTGATTTTTTAAATCATCCTCCCTATAGTTTTTAATCATGCTTTTATAGTTGCTACTCTGCGTCCCATTCAAATTATTACACAGCAAAAAGAACACCTAACTTGGAGTCCAGCAGCTCATTTTGGCAGGAGCTAGCTGTGTGACTTTGGGCCTCAGTTTCTTTCATCTGTAACACGAAGGGTTTTCACTAGATGACCTCTAAGATTCCTTTAGCTCTAAATCTATGATTCCACAATCTGCAAGGTCCTTTCCAGTTCTTAAATTCTGTGATTCCATAAGATTCTCTCTCCATCCCTCTTGCTATTCTTGGAGAATCAGCAAAGCCCATTCTTGTGTCTCCTGCAGCTGCCTCGAACCTTCATCAATGTGGTAGAAGTTATGGAGCTGGTTGGTCTACGCCAGATACAAGGGGAAGAATGTGAAGTGACGACTGAGTAAGCAACTAAACATATCTTCAGCAAGTCCCTAAACTAGTAGGGTTCAGGGGAAAGTGAGACAGGAAACCACCCGGAGAGGATGTTGGTAGAATCAGTACCTTCTTCATGGTGGAGATGTCGGCTTCTTGGGGAAGACAAAGCCAGGCTGGGGATCAGCTCCCTGGGCTGACGCTTTGTGGAATCCTTTAACTCAGGGCTTCTTACTCCACAGATCCATTTGCCCTTGCTTTGGACATTTCCTGGATAATTCTCCTGAACTGCAAGAAATGAAGACCATTAATAGACAATTCCAGGTAAGCTTTCAAACTTTTTTTCCCACTGTTTTTTGCCTTTTCCCTGTCCCAGGAATGAACAGTTCCTTAATTATATGAGGAAAGACCCAAGTTATCTGTCCAAGAAATAGTTTTTGAGAGCAGGCCTATCCTTAAGGTAGCATGAAAGGACAAGTGCTGGGTCTGGAGTCAGACAACCTGGGTGAGAATTCTAGGGCAGCTCTTTGCTAGTCCTGTGTGATTCTGAACAAGTGACTTAACCTTCTGGACCTCAGTCCCATCCAATGTAAAGTGAAGAGGCTGGGAAACCTGCAGCCTTGAGGCCACATGTGGCCTCAAGGTCTTCTAGGTCCTCAAGTGTGGCCCTTTGACTGAATCCAAACTTCACAAAACAAATTCCCTTAGTAAATGGATTTGTTCTATAAAACTGGGACTCAGTCAACAGGCTGTACCCAAGGCCTAGAAGGCCTCAAGGCCCCCAACTCGGGACTAGAAGATCTCCAAGGTTCTTTTCAGCTCTGAAACTTTGATTCTAACAAGGGTGAGGCCTGACCAATGATATTACACATGTGTCCCCACACCCATCAGGTGAAACCTGGTTAAAGTGGCAGATTTGTAAGGAAATCATGCTCCCCTTTTCAGGTGTTGCTCTCCTGACCTAAATAACTAAAAGATCTTCCTGTGTACTTGGTATTTGTATAATTTGTATATGTTGCAAAGAAAAGTAGCAGGTTACAGTGAACAGGGAGGTTCAGACCCTGTGTTTGACAGACTCATACTGGCAATGAACTCTCCAAGCTTCTTCCTGGAGGTAGAGCAGTTCTGTTATACATCAGCAGAGGGAGTTTCCTCCCTGGGGAGTAGTTGCCTGTACCAATGAATCACATGTCTGGAACAAATGTATGTATGGATATATTAATTATATTATAATTAGATACTATATTAATGAAATGCAGTATATATTATATATAATGTCATTATTACATACATATATGTATTCATATGCTTATCTGGGTACATGGTTTCCCTGTATATAAAGTGGAATATATAAGCTCATTTGAATATAAGCTCATTTGAGGGCAAAGACTTTTTCCATATTTATCTTTGTAAACCCAACATTTAAAGTGCTGAACTTGGAGTCAGGAAGACCTGAGTTCAAATGCCTCAGATACTTACCAACTGTGTGACCCTGGGAAAGTCACTTAACCTCTCTCAGGCTCAGGTTCCTCATCTGTAAAATGAGGACAATGATAAGAACCTACCTCACAAAGTTTTTGTGAAGATCATGTGATGCAATGCAGAGGAATCAAACGCATGCCTAACAGGCCACTTCCAAGTATGGCCAGAATGAGATTAAAATGCTATTGGGAGATGTTTAACAAAAGAAATAAAAATGCAATTGAATGTAGATAATGTTACTATGTGATTTTCTAAGTCAAAATGTAGCCCCCAAGGATCATTATATATAGTTTAGTGGGCCCTGTTTCTGAGTTTGATACCACTGATGTAATAAATAGAGAGAACTTTGCAAACCTTAAAAAACACTATAGAATGTCAGCCTTTATGATGAAGATGACTGTGGAATGGACAGAAAGAGAAGACACAAAGATGTTGTGGAAGGATACTTGTAGAGCCTTGAAAAGTGTACAGGGGAAGGGTGAGGGTAGACAGCCTATCTCCATCCCTTGCTCCCTTTTCCTGCTTATTGCCTTAATAGAAGTCAGTTATTTGGGGCACCAGCTGGCAGCAGTTCCTCCTTCCCAGTCTGCTGCCTGCCTGTAGATCCAGCCCAGACTTATTCCCCTCAGAGCACAGAGGCCAATGATGGTCCTGATGGAGTTAATAGCATTAGTTACCAGCTTGAACAGAGGATGATACAGCAATTAAGTCTCTATCTCATCCAGCCCCTCCCCACCCCCCATCCCATCATCACATCTCTCACCCAGGGATGTAGGCAAGAAATAGATATTCATGCTACTGCTAATCCTTGGTGTTTTCTTTTTAATTTATTATTTTGAACTTAACAAATATTAGCAAAGTTAAATGTTTCTGTAAATAAAAAATAGAAAAGAAAATTGTATTCAAAACTGAGAGCTTCTATTATGTACAGTTTTTAAATTGTATATCAAATTGAACATGCTGGGCAGCTAGGTGGAACGATGAATAGAGTACCAGCCCTGGAGTCAGGAGGACCTGAGTTCAAATCCAGCCTCAGACACTTAACACAAAACTAGCTATGTGACCTTGTGCAAGTCACTTAACCCCAATTGCCCTGCAAACACCAAAAATCCTTCCAAAAAGCAAAAAAATAAAAATAAATAAATTTAACATGCTAGAACAAATTCTACCCTGTTTGTCTATACCCCCTTCTGAACTTCCTTCTGCTCTTTTGTGTATTTTTAAATGTTTCATTGATGTATTTTTTTTTTGCTTTTTGGATGGGGGAAACTAGGGCAACTGGGGTTAAGTGACTTGCCCAAGGTCACACAGCTAGTTTTGTGTTAAGTGTCTGAGGCTGGATTTGAACTCAGGTCCTCCTGGCTCCAGGGCCAGTGCTCTATTGGCTGCACCACCTAGTTGCCCCATTGATGTACTTTTCTTACATCACTTTCACTATTCCACAACTCCCCTCATTTCAAATAAAAGATTTCTTGTGACCAATAATTATGAAACAAAACACCAAATCAACAAATTGACTATGTCTGTAAATGCGTTTTTTACTGTACCTCTGGTCCATCATCCCTCTGTGAAGACGTTGGGTGGAGGGAGGCAGAATATGTTTCATCACTAGTCTTCTGAAGCCATGATTGGCCACTGCATTGATGAGAATGCTAAAGTTTTTCAAAGTTACTTTCTTTTACATTATGGTGATTATCATGTAAGTTGTTTTCTCAGTTCTGTTCACTTCGTTCCATGAATTCATTGAAGTCTTCCAAGGTTGCTTTGAATCTGTTAGATTCATTATTTCTAACAGTGAAATCACAACAGTAATAAGACAGCATTGACATAACACTTTAAGGTATACAAAGCGATTTATACACATTATTAAAAACAACTTTCTAAGGCAAATGCCATTATTATTACCATTTAACAGATTAGCTTGACAGAATTTAAATGACTTGCTCAGGGTCACACAGCTGGTAAACCATCTGAGGCAGAATTTAAATTTGTTCAGCAACTCTTCAATTGGTGGATACTCCCACCCCATTTCCAACTATTTGCTGCAGTACAACAGACAACATTATAATAAATATTTTTGTGCATATGATTCCTTTTCCTCTCTCTTTTTGGACATTTTTGAACATATACCTAGCAGTGGTACTGCTTGGTCAAAGAGTAGGTACATTTTAGTGACTTTGGGGGTATAACCTCAACTTAATTTTCAAAATGATTGCATTTTCGTCCTTTTTTAAAGCTGACAATAAAATAGCTTTGCCAACAAATCCCTCCCTTCTTTCCTATTTCCCCTGATACCAACTTTCATTTATTTCTTATCTAAATTAATGCAAGAGTCTCTTTTGTGTTTTCTGCCTCTAGTCTCTCCCTTTTTCAGACTGTCCCCTGATATTGAATCATTGCCATATTTATTCCCCCAACACCATTCTTCTTTATACTAATTCCCTACTTAAGAACCGACAATGCCCATTAGATCAAGCATAGGCTCCATCTGGCTTGGTTCAAGGTCATATATCAATTGACCCAACTCTATCAATCCAAATTTATCTCCCATTCCACCTGTTTCCTACTGGCCTCATACTCCTTTCTACATCCAATCATACTGTTCTCCTCCTTTGTAATTCCTACCCCACTGCTCTCTGCAATCCCAAGTTCTTCCACATCCAGTTCTAGTTCATCCTCCATCATGAAGCCTTCCCTTACTAACTCTATCTCATAAAAATTGTCTCCCCCCACACCATATCAGTCATAATCTGTACCACGAGTATTTCACTTGACCATGTTCTCTTGTGGCATATACATATGCATATATTTTTATTATTAAAAAAAACTTTTAATGATCTTTTGTTTTTATATCTATTATTTCCCTCCCCCACCTCCAGACCTCATCCTTGGGGCAAAGAAAGATAATTTAGCAAAAACATACAATAGACAAACCTCCTCTAGAAATATATATAATATTCTGTTCTGAAAGTTACCCATCTCTCTGCCAATGGGGAAGAGATATGTTTCGTTATCACTTCTCTTGTATCTCCTCTGATTTTTCCATTACTCAGAGTCTAACATCCTTTTTGTGAGCTTCTTAAATACATTATTGTCATCTCATATATGTATTTCCTGTCTCTTTTCCCCAACTAGACTGTAAGGTTCATGAGGACAAGAATCAAGTAACATATTCTCTGGAGTGCATAGGGCAAAAACCTCAATAAATGTTTCTTAAGTTCATTTAATTCCAAGGGTCCATTCTTCAGTTGGAAGTTGATATTCTCTCTTCAACTAAGCCAGCAAGCGACATTCCCAAATTTGGGTTAAATCTAAACTGATGAGCTTGTTCTGAATAACCTTATGTCTTTATATTCCTTCATAAGATGAGAGTAAGGACCAGAACATAGAATATAACATCAGATTTTTTTCAATACATTAATTAATTTTGTTGAACTTTTTTTTATTCATCTTTGTATCTTTCCTTTTTAAAATAAGGGATGACTCTCAGGCAGAGAAGGGAGGGAATCCAGTGTAAAATGTAGATCATGTAAAAAGAAAAGATATCAATAAAATTCTGTTTGTTTTTTTTTAAAAAGATCAAGGGTCACCATTTACAGAAACAACCAGGTCAGCTGTACAGACTCAACTTTACAGAGGATTTATGGGATGGAAACTACTGTTCTTCTGAATATTACTCTTGCCCTTATTTGCCTAGGGCAGATTAATAGTTGTTTCTGTAAGCAAGCATTAAGTATTGCACCTGCTGTATGCCAGACACTGTGCTCAGCACTGAGAATGCAAAAAAAGTTTGAACAGTCCCTGCCCTCAGAGAGCTTATATTCTACTAAGAGAAGACAACAAATCATGGATAAATAAATTCCCCCACAGAAAAATAAACTGGTAGGGGGAGGTGAGGGGTATTAACAACAGGGAGAATCAGAATCAGGAAAGATCCCTGGTAGGAGGTTGGTACTTGATCTAAGCCTTGAGAGGAGCTAAGTTGGAAGTGAGGAGAAAGGGTACTCCAGGCACAAGAAGCATCCAGATCCAAGTTCTGCAATAAAAGAACCTCTGATCAATCAGCTATTAGCAAGCAGAACTACCAAGTGATTGGCAGTGGACTTCGGGAAGATTCATGGTGGCAAGGAAAGTAACTGACATTTGGGACCTCTTTCTCCCATTACCAGAGTGGCAGCTCAATGATCACTTACAGTTATCAATACATGGAGCGGGAGGACTTTGCAGTGGTGGTGCAGCCATTTTTTCAAAACACTATGGTCCCATATGATTATGTAAGTTGGGGGCTTTTTGGGGGTGGAGAGAGGTAACCTTGTTCAAGTGTGTTATGTTACATGGGACTCTTTCTTCTCCAAAGAGTCCTCTTCTGACTGTGAAATGGGTATGGGTACAGCTTTTTCTGAATTGACTTCCTCAAGCTTCTCTGCAGAGTTGGAGATGATGATAGGAGGGAGGGGGTGGCAGTGGGGAAATCTTTAGAGGAGGAGCTACCTAGCCGAATTCTTAGTGGTTATTGGTTTGAGCTAGCCTTAAAGCAACCCAAATGGTTGGTCCCTCTCCAGGTAAAAATGTAGAAGAATGGGAAAGAGCCCAAGTGGAATGTAAATGGTCAGCATTCAGACCAACATATTAAAAGAAAAACTTCAAAAAGCCACATTTACTCTGCTTTATCAAATCGTACATGGGTTGATGGTTAAAGTGGTTGGGCAGATCTTTCTCAGCTTCAAAGCTTGGACAGGTGAATAGGATAAATGCCCATTTCACCTTCACGTATGGAGGCTTCTCTCCTTCCTGGAAAATAATCCCATTGTGTTTGCTCACAGAAAGGAAAGGCAGACCTGAGCTTCTTCTCTGTGGATTGTTTCCACTTCTCTGAGAGGGGACATGCAGAGATGGCCATCGCCCTCTGGAACAACATGGTAGGTGATGGGGGGCATGATTCAACTTCACTGTGAACAGCTCCATGTTGAGAATGCTTTCCAGTGCTTAAAATACTTCCTCTGGCTTGTGGGGTCTCTTTCTTTCAAAAAGCTTAATTTGACTGTATAGATAATCTTATTTGTCCTCAAAAGTTTGTTTATTTAAAATACTGTAGCTTCAAAATGGCAGCAGAGGCATCTGGGAAGTGTAGTTTTCCCAGGTAGAAGGAGTCACTGAAGGATGGAGCTTCTGGAAGCCAGGAAGCTTTGGAGCTTGGAGGAAAGGGAGAGGCCCAAGGCTTCTTCTTCCCACAGGACTCTTAAATTTTATGATCTTTCAGTCTTTGCTACCACCTGGAAAAACTACATATCCCAGCAGCCCCTACTTCTGATATAGGGCTACAATGAATATGTGGTCCAAGTCTACCTTTTTACCAAGCAAGCCTGAGCATATCCCTGCTAAGATCAATTACTTTCTTTAAATATTCACATTTCAAAAGAGCTGAACAAAAGCAGCAAGTTTCCAAGTCCACTCCCTTCTTCCTCTACTTTTCTTCTTACCTTCCTCCTTTAAAAATTCTTTTTTTTATTCCCTTTAATCCCCTTATTTACCCTCAGCAATCTCTTTTGTTGGTATAGATATGAAAGTAGAGATTCACCTTCTCCATATTACATTATAATATTGTGCATCTACAGGGCTCTTCTTAAATCTTTGCACCTTCTGCTGAGGAGGCTGGGGGGAGAAAAAAGGAAAGTATCATGTAAATCACAGAATATATGCATATGGTGATCTCATATTCCTTTAATTCCACAGAATTTGGTATTCTTTTTTTTTATTTAGTCTAATTTATATTATCATTATTTGTGTACGTATATTTTCATCTTTGTTAGATTATAAACTCTTTGAATACAGGGATCATTTTAAAAAAATTATATCCTTTGCAATGTAGTATAGCAGATGGAATATTAGTCTTAGAATCAGGAAGGCCTTGTTGCATATTCCACCTCTGACCACCTCATTAGCTATATAACCATGGGCAAAGTCACAATTTCCCTGAGTCTCAAGTTTTATTAACTCTAAAATGGGGATATTTCTGGCATTTAAAGCTCTTTTTTTTTTTTTTTTGGCCTTACTTAACATCCCCAGAATTTAATAACTCTTCTTTACTAACTGACTAACTCTTTACAATCTGACCTCTACATTTCCATTCTTATTCTTTACTCCCTGCATTACAATGTGGTTTCACCAAACTGGCCTTCTTACTGTTCTTCTAACAGTGGTTTCCATGTCTTGACACTGACCAGCCTTCATGCTGAGAAAATACTCTCCACCTCTTGGAATTTTCTATTTCCTTCAAGATTCAGGGGACCTTTCCTGGGCCCCCTCGCTGTTTGTGACTACCTAAGGTTATCTTGTATATATACACACACACATATGTGTGCGTGTATATATGTGTGTATGTATATGTGTGTCTTTGTGTGTGTCTCTCTCTCTATATATATATATCTTGTGTCTCTATATTATATATATATATATATATATTATATGAAGAGCATTATCTCAACTCCCATTCCCATTGTTGTCCATTTTCCCATTCCTAGAGTTATTTTGAGTTGTAGGGTTCTACCCCAGAGGAGAGATTCTCTAATGTCATTGAGTCAAGCCCCCATTCCTGTCTGCTCTCCCTTCCCCCCAAATATTACCAGTTGAGAATCACTTAGCCATTCTTAAGTAGCTTTTATTTTTTTTAAGCAATTGGGGTTAAGTAACTTGATCAAGGTTACATGGCCAGTTATTTCTGGGTATGGTGCTAAGTATCTGAGTCCAGATTCCATCCCAGGTCATCTCTGGGGCCAGTGTTCTTACTTACTGCGCCACCTGGCCACCCCTAAGCAATTGGGGTTAAGTAACTTGCTCAAGGTTACATGGCCAGGTGTTTCTGGGTGGGTGCTAAGTGTCTGAGCCTGGATTCAATCCCAGGTTATCCCTACTCTGGGGCCAGTGCTCTTACTCACTGTGCTATCTGGCCGCCCCTTAAGTAGCTTTTAGAAAAGGACATTTACTAATTTACAGTAAGAAAAAAATGTTTTAAAAGTCTTAAACCTACAAACTGCTGTGTCTATGAATATATGTCTAACAAGTACATACAACTTCATGGAAAAATAGGTTCAAGCCTAGAGAGACCATGTGGCAAAAGAATGACTCATCACACCTTGCTGTTGGAAATCCTTTTCTCCCATTCATGGAGTACTTGAGAATTTCTCTGTAAATGCAATAAATTTTTTTTGTTTTGTTTTTTTGTTTTTTGCAGGGCATTTGGGGTTAAGTGATTGCCCAAGGTCACATGGCTATTTTTTTGTGTTAAGTGTCTGAGGCCGGATCAAACCCAGGTCCTCCTGACTCCCGGGCCGCTGTGCTATTCACTGCACTACCTAGCTGCCCCAGTGTAATACATTTTTTACCATCCTTGGCTCCCTATGCAGACACTGCCACCAGCTGATCTGGGAATGAGGTTAGGACATCAGTTAGAAAAATGGGAAATGCAGAATCTTGTGTGCCCTTTGAAATTTACATGGTCTATTCCTCCCTGAAACCAAGGCCTCTCCTCCCCAAGTGGTTCCCTCTCCAGGGATGTACTGGAAAGCCATACTTGCTTCAACCTCTGGAAATCCTCCTTTCTCAGCTTGGTTGATAATTTATAGATGATACCTGGAGCATGGACAAGTTTTCTCAGCCAATCCAAACACAATTCTTGTGTAATCCATTCCAGCTGACTTAATTTAATATCTATGATTGATTGATTAAGATGTGTTTTCATCTAGTTAAGATATCAAGACTAAAATTTGGTGAGGTAGTTTCAACCCCACCCTTACATTCTCCTTCCAGTTTTAATATTTGCTGTCCTCAGCAAATCTACTGGAATATGTTTGGCAAATATTAAATCCTGGCTTTCTTTTTAGTGATTTGGGGATACTCTGCATTTTCTTTTTGAATACCTTCCCCAGAGGGGGCCATCTCCAGTTATCCTGATCCATATCTTGCCACTGGACCCAAATGACTCTGGAAGAAAAAGTGAGGCTGATGACTTTGCACAGCCCTCCCTCGCTTAAATCAGTTCACTTGCAAGTCAGGGCATCATCTTCCTGATGTCACAGTCGTCTTCAAAAACAAAGGACAAGCAGCGATAATAACAACACCTTCCCCAGAATCTTGTCACTAAGAAGTCTTGGGAAAAGACTGTGTGGTATAGTTCATAACCAAATCCAGTAATTAATATTTTCCTAGACTTCTAGATACATAATAATGTAATTAAACAAGTCTTCCCCAACCCCAAACAATAAAGAAAAGGAAAAGAAAATTAAGTCTCCCCTCTCAAAGGGAAGGGCAGCTAGGTAGTAGATAGATCACCAGGTTTGGAGTCAGAAAGACTTCATGAGTTCAAATCCAGCCTCATGAACTTACTAGCTTTGTGACCCTAGGCACGTCACTTTGCCTCAGTTTCCTCATCTGTAAAATAAACTGGAGAAGGAAATGGCAACCCACTCCAGTATGGAGTCACAAAGAATCAGACATGACTAAAACAACTGAACAGGAAACTCAAAGGGAAAGTCCAATCTCTTACATATTACAAAATTGTTAGCATATAGATCAAAATTGATACCAAGTAAAAATATGAAATAGTATACAGTTGAAATTACTTCAACTTGATCAATTTAAACAAGCCATCACCATCAAAAAAATGGGAAGTGAATAAAAGGATATTGACACACACTATCACTATGTCCCAGGAGATTTTTAGCAGACAATAAATCAATTACCACAGGGAGGAGATCAAAAGAACCTAGAAACTGCCATAGTCAACAAACATTTATCTCTTTGCCAATCAAAAATATGTTACAACCAAGGGCAAAACTTGCTTAGAATATAGACTTAACTTTTTTATAATTTTTAATATCAAGAGAGGCATAGAACAATAAGACACATGGCTACTAGAGATGTTTGTCACTTTCATGAAAACTCTGCAGCACAAAGTACAAATTGAAGAACTTCCTTATAGATGGTGATGTCCTACATAAGATCTTGTTTACAGATAAGATTATAATGATCACAGCAAATCCTAGAACATTGCAGAGCTTACTAAATGAGATATGTAATCACTCAAAAGAGTCCATTCCAAGAAAAACTAAGTGGGTGAAGAATACCTATTGTCCATACTATGCCAGTTGGATCCATAATTCATAGCTCTGATCCATTTACATATATTATTGATCATAATTACAAGTATAATAAATGATAATAATAGCTAACATTTACATAAGGCTTACTATGTGCCAGGCACCGCGCTGAATGCTTTCATCTCGTTTGATCCTCATAACATTTGATCATCCTTTATTTTCCCTGTTTTTTAGATGAGGAAACTGAAACAGACATTAAGTGATTTGTTCAGGATCACATAGCTCATAAGTGTCTAAGGACAGATTTGAACTCATTTCTTCATGACTTTAAACATGGTGCTCCACCCATTGTGCCACCTAACTGCCTATAGATTCATAGATATGGACATATGTATATATAGAGAGATACACTATATATGTGTTATGTGTGTGTATAAATACATGTGTGTATATTAGATATGTACTGTGCATGGACAATGAACTGGGACCAGAACTGAATCAGAAGGGAAGAGTAGGATGGACTACATTTGAGAAATTGCATAGTGCTTTTAATGACTCAAAACTTCTCCCTTAACAAAAGCCCATCTTTTGGACATCAACATCCAATGCCGTATGGTTACAAGTCATGGAATATCCTTGACACTAAAAAATTAAAGCTGTGAGTCACCCAAATAACAATGAAGGAAGAGGTGCGTGATAGACATGAGCAAGCGACGTGTTCCCAAGGAGAAGCTGGGCAGGGAAAGTAGTATAAAGGATTTGGTCATAGAAATACAAAACCAGAAATTGAGGTTGGCCATTCCTGAAATGAAAGCAAGGGAGAACCAATGGATAACTATCATGCTCATTTGTGTTCACACAATTTTAAGAGGTGTAGTGGAAGACCTTTAGCATGTCAAGTGACCTCCTCCTCCCCCCCAGGGTGAACTGACAGGAGAACATGGATCAGTCGTACAAGATGAGACGGTATGAATGGACTGTGACCTGCATCACTACAAGGGATACCCATACTCATGAGACTACATATTCCTCCAAGTATTGAAGGGAACTCCCTGAGCCTAACAAAATGGATTGTATTAAGCAGTTTGTGATGTGTGTGTGTGTGTGTGTGTGTGTGTGTGTGTGTGTGTGTGCGTTTTAAATGAATGTGAATGATGGAATGACTGGACTAAGGATTTCACAAATATTTGGCTCATGGTCAGCAATTGTGTGACTTCATTAGACATTCTTATCTTCTCAATTTCTTCACTCTCATTGCTTTATCTATTCCAGTTATATAGTGCTATCTCCTATTTTTCATAAGAGATGATAACCCCTTGCGTTCTCAAATGGAAAAATAAAATCTCTTCCTTGTCCAAAGCCTTCCTTTCATCTGGCCTCAGTGGTAAGCTGATCCTTTCCCCTGTTGAGCACATCCTATCATCTTTTCCCATAAGTAACTAAGCAGTCTGTAATCTTATCTTCCCCCTTCTGTATTTTTGGGTCTCATGGATGGTGATGATGCATGCCAGACGTTACTGTATCCCCACATCTGTCAGCCCCGTACTTCTGTCTCATAGTCTGCCTGACTCATAACACAGCCTTTCTCTTTGGCTTCACAATTGTGCCTTCTCCAGCAGTCTTTTCATGTGTGAATAAAACATCCACAGTCTGACATCAGCTGCAGCCCAAGAGCAGAGAAGTGAAATGGCACAGGAAAATGAATGACAGGGCCTCTGTCTTCCCAGCTCAACTCAGCTATTAACAGGGGATTGTGGCCAAGGGCAAGTATTATCTCAGTCTGCCTTGATGGTGTTACCACAAAAATCTGCCTGCCCGGTGTACTTCTTTTATCCAATTATTTCTCTCCCAAGTGGTGTTATGATGTCATTTAAACATCATCTCACTTAGAAGACTGACTCCATCCTTTCAGCCCTGGGAGCCAAGTTACCATCAGGATATCTCTGAGTCACCGGCAGTTCATGTTATCACCAGCATTTTCATAATCCAGCCCACTGGGTACTTAGCTTTCTACCCCTAATCTGTTTTGGATGACCATTTCTGCTTCAACAACCGATTTGTCTTCTCTCCTTTAAAGATGCTTTACCCTGTTCTGTTCTTCCTTCCCTTCTCTTGGGAACTTAGGGAAATCAAAAGAACCAGAAACACTTTTTTTCCCCTTCCCCTTTTTCCCCCCTCCTGTTACCTTTTCGGCTCCTTTCCCACTATTCATTGCTTTGGAGGGAAAGATTACACTGGTACTTTTTATAAAAATAATATTTTATTCCCCCCCCCCCAATTACATGTAAAAATTTTAAACATTCTTTTTTTTATAGTTTTGAGTTCCAAATTCTACCTCTCCCTTCATTCCCTTCCTCCTCTCTGAGAATAAGTAATCTGATATAGGTTATACATGTGCAATAATTACATTGGTACTTTAAGAAAAATTAACAATGCTGTCGTTTCCAACACCAGATTCCCCCTCTCCCAGAACAAACTCTTATCTCATAGCAAAGATGTGTACTTAAGAAAAATAAACTGAAACACTCATTATATTTGGCAGCCTCTGCCTCATTCTTCATTAGGAGTCTGCCACTGACTCTGGAGTCGGGGAACTGGCTTCAGGCCCTGGTTCCAGTGCTCTTTGTTAACTTCTGTGGGCCTCAATTTCCTTATCTGTAAAGTGAGGAGGTTGGAGTATATACATCCATATATATGTGCACACATACACATATATGTATATATATACATAAATACATATACACTCTAACCTCCTCTCTTTATATCACACACACACACACACACACACATAAATGACCCTTTGGCCAACCTCTTTTCTAAGAGAGCTATATTTCATCATCAGTTGCCTAGAGTCTTTACTCGTCATTGCTCAATCATTCATTCTTCTCTCTTCATCTTCTATAGGATTTAGAGCAAGAACCCTAGGGATCATCTATTCTTAACTTCTCAAGCTACACCTTGCCCATAAAGGTTAAGTAATTGGTCTAAGGTCACATACCGGGAATTTTACTCCCCGTCTCTGGTTTTTCCACTCCTGTTTTGAGATTTGTCATCCCGGTAATGCTTGGCTGTGAAGAGCACTTAACATACGTCATCATCTTTAATCCTCACCACAACCCTTTGAGGGAAGCCGCAGATGTCCCAAGTGTGAGTGAGGCTGTCCTGGATATTCACTTCCTTGACTGGATGGCAACAACCAGCCTAATAATCCCCCTGCCTCAGAACCACATTTATTCCTTCATGCACAGGGAGAAGGAATTGGTGGTACAGTGTACTGGACTTGGATTCAGGAAATCTGGAGTCTCTTATCTGAAATTTACTTGTTCTGTCACCAGGGGCACTTTGTTTAATCTCTTAGTTCTCATCTAGAAAACAGAGATAATAATCCTGGCATTTTCATCTCACTGGGCTTAGAGGTAGGCAGGGAAACTCTTTGTAAACTTAAAACTTAGCAAATGTGACTTCTTGAATTATCCCCAGCCTTAGTCCATCAAGGACCTTGCACTAATGGGCTAGGACATAGCCTTTCTTTCTCCAGGAGACAATGTCCGCCCCCTCTCCCCCATTGTCTTACTTTTGGAAAAGAAGATAAAGCTGAATGTTTTCATTCTAGATCTGACCAGAGATAAAATGATAGAATCTTATTAACTACTTGGTGTTCTCTCCTTGCTTATATTTCACCCACACCCATCTCCCTAAATGCCATATGCTTAATTTTTAAATTTTCTTTTTTATTTATTGTGACATTTTAAGTTCCAAGCTGTCTCCCTTCTTTCCTCTCCATCCCACATTAGAGAAGCCCAATATTTCATATAGATATACATGGAACCATACAATACCTACTTCAGTATATCAGTTCTTTCTCTGGAGGTGGATAGCACTTTTCTTCATAAATCCTTTGTAGTTAATATGAATGATCATATTACTCAGAATGGCTTAGTTATTGAACAATATTGCTATTACCCTATACAACATTTTCTTGATTATACTTATTTTACTTTGCATTATTTCATGCAAGTCTTTCCATGTTTTTCTAAAACCAAGTTGTTTGCCATTTCTTACAGTAGAGTAGTATTCCATCATCAAATACCAAAACTTATTCAGCCATTCCCCAGTTGATGGGTATCTTCTCAATTTTCAATTCTTTGCCACCACAATGAGAGCTGCTATAAACATTTTAGAACATATAGTTTTTTTTTTCCTTTTCCTCAATCACCTTGGGAAACAGAGCTAATAGTGGTATTGCTAGGTCAAAGAGTATACATAGTTCTATGATTCTTTGAACATAATTCCAAATTACTCTCCATAATGGATTAGTTCACAGTTCTACCAACAGTGTATTAGTGTCCCAATTTTTCCACATTCCCTCCAGCATTGGTCATTTTCTCTTCTATCATTTTAGCTAACCTGATAGGTATGAAATATCTCAGAGTTGTTTTAATATGCATTCCTCTAATCAATAATGATTATGGGCATTTTATATGACTATATATAGTTTTGACTTCTTCCTCCAAAAATTCCCTGTTTGTATTCTTTGATTATTTGTTAATTGGGGAATGACTCATATTCTTATAAATTTGACACTGTTCTCTATATATTTGAGATATGAAGCCTTTATCCAAGAAACTTGCTGTAAAATTTTTTTCCCAATTTTCTTCTTTCCTTCTAATCTTTGCTACATTGGTTTTATTTATACAAAAAACTTTTTAGTTTCTTATAATCAAAATTATCCATTTTATATCCCACAATGCTCTCTATCTCTTGTTTATCCAGAAATTCTTCTCTTATCCATAAATCTTATAGGCAATATGTTCCTGGCTCCTCTAATTAACTTGTGATATTTCCCTTTATGTCTAGGTCATATATACTTTAACATAGTAAATAATGTAAGATATTGGTCTATACCTAGCTTCTGCCAGACTGCTTTCTAGTTTTCCCAGACATTTTTACCAAATAGTGAGTTCTTATCTCAAAACTTTAGATCTTTGTGTTTGTCAAACATAAGATTATTATAATCATTTACTATTGTGTATTGTATATCTACTCCACTGAACCACCATTCTATTTCTTAGCCAGTACCAGACAGTTTTGATAATCTCTGCCTTATAATACAGTTTTAAGATTTGGAACTACTAGACCTTCCTTTACATTTTTTTTATTAATTTCTTTGATATTCTTGATCTTTTTTTCTTCCAAATGAATTTTCTTATTATTTTTTCTAGTGCAATAAAATAACTTTTTGGTAGTTTAATGGTGATGGCACTGAGAAAGTAGATTAGTTTAGTAGAAACCATATCTTTTATAAGAGTTTATAAAGTCAGAAAGAAACTTCATCTCTATCTACCCCCAACACCTCATTTGACAGATGAAGACACTGAGGGCCAGAGAAATGAGATGGTTTACTCATGGTCAGGCACCCATTTGAATGAAAAGATAGGACTATAATCATAATGAGACCTGGCAACCCTATGATGTAGGTATTACGGGCATTATTATCCCTGTTTTACAGATGAGAGACTGAGGCTGGGGTTTAACTTGCCTGTGGTCATGCAGCTATTAGAGTCAAACTCAGGTGTCTTCTCACTCCAAGTCCAGCATTTTCTCCATACTACCTCTGTAAAAAAAAACAAACAAAAAACAAGCTCTTGGATATTCCCAGGCTTCTGGACACTTAGACTGATGTTGTTGCCAATATGGCACTTTTCTCTTTTTCTACAAAGCTAAAGTAGCATCAAATTCCTTCATTCTAGATTGACCTAAATTTGCCATTTGAATTCATATCTAATAATTATCGTGTCAATCTGCAGCATCATTGCAATCATTGGTTTATGCCCCTGGTGTACTGTAGTGTAGCAGTGATATATCAGCTTTAATATCTTCTCTTTAGGATCCAGTGTAACTTCTGCCTTGTTCTTTCTTTTTTTTTTTGGAGGGCAGTTGGGGTTAAGTGACTTGCCCAAGGTCACACGGCTAGTTTTTGTGATAAGTGTCTGAGGCCGGATTTGAACTCAGGTCCTCCTGACGCCAGGGCCAGTGCTGTATCACTGCGCCACCTAGCCACCCCTGTCTTGTTCTTAATGGTCTATGGCACAGTGGGGAGAGCACTGGCTTTGATGTCAGTGAGACCTAAGTTCAAGTGTGACCCTAGGAAAGTCACTTAGTTTCGGTCTGCCTCAGTCTCTTCATCTATAAAATGGGGATACTAAAAGCACCTACCTCAAAAGGTTATTATGAGGATAAAATGAGATAATATTTGTAAGGGACTTTACAAATCTTCATGTGCTATGTGAATATTAGTTACTGTTATTGTTTTTGTTTTTGTTATCTTTCTCTGAGACCTTTGCTAAAGAGGAAAGAGCATTCCCTCTTCCTTCTTCTCCTGAATCTTACTTCTTTAGCATCTTTTCCTGGCCTCAATTCTCTCCTTTCTACTCTCAGTACCTCTGGGGTGAGGGATGCAGAGCCCTTTTCGGGGCTGCTCATGCACCTTTGGTATCTGCCTAGCACTCAGTTCTCACCTGTGACTCCAAGAAGCTGTAGCATGTCCAGCATCAATTCCCTGGCAAACCTCAGTGGACGGGCTAACCCAGGCTGGGGGTGACTGATAAGCCTCAGACCTGTTGGTGAGTTAGGGAGATGTCTATCCAAAGCATGGGAAGACATCCCCCAGTGGAAGGGCAGATGATAATAGTTTGTTCCAAGGGGCCGAGAAGGAGGCTGAAGCGGGTGCTTTAGAGCGCTTAAAGCTCAGTCAGCTATCAGAGATGCCAAGGTCATCCACTGGCTCCCAGGCCATCACTTGTCATCTTCACTTTTGTCTTGCTATTGGACTTTGATAACTCGGGAAGAGAGAGTGAGGTTTGTGCAACTCTGTCTCACTTACATCCAATTCATGTGCAACTCAAAGACCTTGCCTTATGATGTCATTGGTCCTCTTCAAAAATGAAGGACAAACAACTCTCAACTAAAAGTCAGCACTTGCTGCTTGTTTGCTTCAAAAAGAAAAAAAAAAGGCAGCTCTCTCTCCTGGGGGCTTCCTCCTTGCTGCTGATTCTCTTCCACGTTAGCTTCCATTGACCTCCCTCTAGGACTTAAGCTATCACTGTATCCGTCCTTCCCAGTTCAATCCTGTATTTCTGGGAGACCAAAAACTTATTTTCTAAACGCAGCTCTGCCACTATCTATGTGACACTGGACAAGTCACCTCACCAATATGACCCTCAGTTTCCTCATCTGTAAGAAGGAATGCACCCAGGAACCTGTCTTTGGTCCCGAGTTATTCAATCTATTTATTAATGACTTAGATGAAAGCATAGATGGAATGTTTATTAATTTTTCAGATGGGGTGGCTAGGTGGCTCAGTGAATAGAGCACCAGCCCTGGAGTCAGGCGGACCTGAGTTCAAACCCAGCCTCAGACACTTAACACTTACTCGCTGTGTCACTTAACACCAATTGCCCTGGCCTCCCCCCTCCAAAAAAACCAAAAAAAAAAAATGTCATATAACACAAGCAGTGAGGAATAGCTAAACATCAGGACTCCCATATCATCTAGAACAATAGAACACACTTAATGCAGCGCCCCCTCTGTGAACTGTCATCCCCCCAAACCAGACTTACGGATTGGGTCCCCTACAGGGCCAGCTGCTACCTGTCATTTGATGCCTCTAAAACTATAGCTCATCACCGTCACCCTGCCCCACCTTACATTCAACAGCCATCCAGCAGATACAATTAACTGAAGGCAGAGACGTTCAGCGAGGTGGGATAGAAAGAGGAAAAGTTCTACATCAACCTGGGGCGCACCCTCCCACCAACCTGGGGTGCACCCTCCCACCAACCTGGGGCGCCCCCTCCCACCAACCTGGGGCGCACCCTCCCACCAACCTGGGGCGCACCCTCCCACCAACCTGGGGCGCACCCTCCCACCA
>NW_027187359.1:9761371-9762143 GCF_028583685.1 Petaurus breviceps papuanus
AACCTGGGGCGCACCCTCCCACCAACCTGGGGCGCACCCTCCCACCATCCTGGGGCGCACCCTCCCTCCCATAAACCAATGCACACACAGCATTGGCGGAAAGACGACCAGAAATTTCGACTATATTGCCAGGGGTGAGCTGGAGCCACCTCAAACCACAGGATGGTTAAACTTTCAGGGTGAGCATTTCACCTTGGAAATTATCAAGCTCTACAAATTAGGGCTTGATTTATCGCTTTGCTGGTTATCTGGACTTAGGAAAGTAATGGAGAAAAGGTCAATGATGCAGATTAAACTTAAAAGTATATGATATATATATATATATATACACATATATTTGTGTGTGTGTATGTACATACACACACACACACTTATATTTTCCCCAAACACCTGATTCTTAAGCATTTACCAGCACCTTGCTGTCATCCTTATGCTGTTCCCACTGGGCACCATATCCTTGATGCATGAATCACTCACCAGTTCCTGGTCCTAGTTCTCTACATGGCTCAGCTACCAGCTACCAGGCTAATTCCCTCTTGAATCTGAAGCTGGCTCTCTTCTCTACTGCCAATAACGAATCTGCTTCCTGCTCTAACCTGCCCTGCCAGCAGGGTTATTCTCTCTCTCTTTCTCTCTGTCTCTGTCTCTCTCTCTGTCTCTCTGTCTCTCTCTGTCTGTCTGTCTGTCTCTCTCTCTCTGTCTCTCTCTCTCTCTCTGTCTCTCTCTCTCTGTCTCTCTCTCTCTCTGTCTCTCTCTGTCTCTCTCTCTCTCT
>NW_027187359.1:9762243-9766320 GCF_028583685.1 Petaurus breviceps papuanus
TCTCTCTCTCTCTCTCTTTCTCTCTGTCTTCCTCTCACATACACACACACCACTGCTGGATACAGTGTCTTATTTTGGAAGAGTACCTCCACTTAAAGACTATGGTCATCAAAGCAAGGGAGGTAAGAGACTCCCCCTTCCCCTCACTGCTTCCCTCTGGCAAAGGTCACACTCCACAGAGTTCAACTGACTCTAGGGTTGGCAAGCTTAGTTTCTTTAAAGGTCATCATGGAACATGGCCAGTCTGTGACCAGTCAGCCAAAGCTTCTCTTCCAGTTCCATCAGGGAGATGTCTTTATAATTCAGCAAGTAATAACATGGTACAAACATGTCTTTACACTCTATATGAAACATTAATACCCTCATTAGTTTTGTTGCCTGTCCCTTATTTTCCATGACTATATCCTGGTTGGGGAAGGGGGTTAAGAAACTCTTCCCACACCCTTACAATAAGATGAAATTTAATTTAGTTCAATGTAGAATCCTATGCTTGGGTTTTTAAAAAATCAGTTGTATTTAATACAAGATGGAGGAGATGTAGCTAGAGTGGGGCATGCTAAGTGATGAAGTGGATAAAGTGTTGGGTCATAAAGTCAGGAAGACCCATCTTTCTGAGTTCAAATGTGGCCTCAGATACTTATTAACTGTGTGACCCTGGGCAAATCATTTAACCCTGTCTGCCTTAGTTCCTCCTCTATAAAATGAACTGGAGAAGAAAATGACAAACTACTCCAGTGTCTTTGCCAAGGAAACCCCAAACAGGGTCACAAAAAGTCAGACATGACTGAAAACCAACAGAACAACAATAACAAATAGTCCATATTTTTTTAAAAAAAGGAAAAGAAAAAGATCTGAGGTTTTAGGGGATTATAAAGTATGATGCGTGGCTGCCAAAAACACTAACAAGATCTTAAGAGAACTTATTGTTGTTGTTTGTCCTAAGAGAAATAGAATGTCCAAGGGAGGAGGAATGGTCCTGCTGAACCCTGCCCTGATCAAACCATAGCTGGAGTCAGTCCTAGTCATAAGTCTTTAAGGACACTGACAACCTAGAGTGGGTCCAGAGGAAAGTGACCAGGGACCAGGATGTTGGGAGAGCAGGAGACCATTCCATCTCAAAGATTGACTGAAAGACCTGGGAAGGATTAGCTTGGAGAAGAGAAAAGTTGAGGAGGGGGGACATGAAAACCCTCTTCAAGTATTTGAAAGGCTGTAATTTAGAACTGGAGTCAGACTTGTGTTTGGTTTAAGGTAAGAAAAAATTCGTTAACAATTCAAACTGTGCAGAAGAAGAAGCAGCTTATTCAGAAAGTAACGAGGTCCCCTTCATTGGAGGTGCTCAAGTGGAGCCTGTCCAACCAATTGTTGGGGATCTTGCAAAAAGATTCCGACTTGGCTTTTCTCAGCAATGCGAGGTTCTAAGACAACTCCAAAAGACTCATGATGGAAAAGTCTATCCACATCCAGAGAAAGAACCATGGAGTCTGAATGCAGATCGAAGCAAACTGTTTGTTCTCTCTCTTTTTTGTTTTGTTTTATTTTATTTCTTCTCCCTCATGATTCATTCCATTGGTTATAATTCTTCTTTACAACTTGACTGTTGTGGAAACATGTTTAATGTGAAGGTATATGTAGAACCTGTATCAGACTGCATGCTGTCTTGGGGGGAGGGGGAGAAAATTTGGAACTCAAAAACTTATGGAACTGAAGGTTATAAACTAAAAATAAATACATTTAAAAGAAAAAGAAAGGTTCAAGGTTAAGGTAGGGGTGAGCTACGTGACCAGAGAAGTCCCTTTCAACCCTTGAGATTCTATGTAGGGAAAAATATGAGACTCGCCCTGAAATGCCTACTTCAACTAGATTTGAGAAAGTGTAAATGAGAATAACAGATGGAAAATGTGCTTTGAAAAAGTTATTTTAAGGACCATACATATATATAAAGTCTGATCATTAGCTCCCTTAGTCCCTCACTGGAAGTAGTTGTCTAATATTGAGTACTTAAAGGTGATAAGGATCTGCTCCCTCCATTTTAAAGATGGAGAAATTGAAGTGTGTCAAAGCTTCATCAGCATAGTTCTTTCACTGCAATCATAGGCCTCAGCAATATTAATTTCTTAAGTTATACACCCCTAGCTAGCTTGTTGTTCATGGTCCCTCTGTCCCTTCTTTTGCTTTCCCCCATTCTCCACCCTCCCTCCCCTACTGCCTTGAGGCTATCTTTCTACAATAATAATAACTCACTTTTAAAATTGAAATTTTATTGATATCTTTTACCATCATTTCAAATTATAGCTTTCTTCTCACCCACACCATCCATCTCTTGTAATGAAAAAGGAAGAGAAAAGAAAAACAGCTTAGCAAAACTCACTCACACATCAACCAAGTCTGGCAGTATGTGAAATGTTCCACAGTCCCACATCTGCAAAGACAGGGGAGTTGCATTTTCTCATTTCCTCTTCGAAGACAGGATTGGTCATTATAATTACCCAGCATTCAATTTCATCATTTTCATTGTTGGGTTATTTTTTTTATGTTGCTTTAGTCATTGAATATAGTTTCCCTGATTCTGTTTGCTTCCCTCTGCATCAGTTTATAGAAGACTTCTCCAGGCTTCTCTGAATACTTCATATTTATCATTTTTTAGAGCTCAGTAATATGCCATTACATTCATGTGTCAAATGGATAGACAACTTCTCTGTTCCCAGGTCATGCTACCACATGCACACACACACACACAAATGAAAATGTTGCTGTGGTTATTTTGATAACTCACTTTATATAACATTTTTCTTGCAACAATCCTGTGAGTTAATTAATGCCAATGTGATTGTTTCCATTCTGCAGATGAGGACATTGAGGCCCAGAGAGAATACATGATTTCCTTGTGACCACACAGTTACTTAGTGATGGAACCAGGTTCTAAACCCATGTCTTCTGATTCTGAGACCAGTCCACCTGTAGGAGAAAAATCTACTTCTCTTTGAGAGGGTCAAAACAAAGTAGGGAAGTGATTTTTATTCTTCCCCCACCACACTGAAAATGACTCTTCACACTTAGTTTTATTTTCATGCAAGGAGGATTTGGAGTTGATGGACTGGTTTCCAAGAATTCTCTTAAAATATAAGTTTGATGTTGTGTTGAGTCCCCCAGTGCTTCTGCCTTTGGTGAGGGTTACTACCACTCCATCGCCTTCTATCAGAAGCAGAAGTATGTGTGGTAGGCTTTTCCCTCTGAATCAGGCAGCTCTGGGGGTAAGTGGAATCTGTAGGATCAACTTTCTTTGTGCTCTGTTTCAGTTGGAACCAGTGGGCCAGAAGCAGACCTACAACAACTTTACCTACAGCCGGACAAAAGTCAAGTGCCCAACCTCTGTAAGTAAAAGTCCATCCAGCTCTCACCACCCTCTTCCCCCCACTCCTGCATTCCACCTTTCTGTGTAACATCATCTGTCTTTACTGTCTGTCCAGCAGGGTATCGTTTTTAATTTCTAGTGCCCAAAGGCTCTTTGGTTAGACTCTTGATAAATTATAATCCAGGTCTTTTTAACCTGGGTCCAGAAACTTAAAAAAAAATTATTAACTGTATCATATCATAATTAGTTGCCTTTGTAACCTCATGTGTTTCATTTTAAAACATTATTCTGAGAAGAGGTCCACAGATTTCCCTAGACTGCCAAAGGAGTCCCCATCTCAAAAAAAGAAAAAAAGGTTAAGGCTCCTTGCTACAGGCTACCCCTTGTATCCCTAGCACCTATATGTCAGGCTTCATGTCAAGGCCTGACACATAGTAGGGCTTAATAAATGATTGTGGATTGAGTGATTGATGTAAGTGCGGTTGATAAAACCATAATGGTTTCTGATGTTAAACCACTTGATGGTACTAGGGTGTTCAATAGCCATGACTGCTGAGGAGAACAGGGGATGTAGCATCTACAGAGGCTAGAGATTCAACCTCTTACCAAGTCAAATATCCAAAAGGGCTGTTCCCTGGATGATGGTCAGACTGGAATTACAGTCAGTAGTCAGAGGTGTAGGATGCTGCTGTTCATGGGAATTGTAAGAGCGTGAAGCCGAA
>NW_027187359.1:9766456-9780154 GCF_028583685.1 Petaurus breviceps papuanus
GGGGGGGGGGGGGGGCGGGGGGGGCAGGTCAGAGGCCTAGGCTATCTCTACCTGAGTCTAATAGAGAAGGTGTTGGTCAAGGGTATGGTAGGGTTTTGGCCTGCCTGACCTATGCCATTCCCTATCTCTCCCTCAGGACATCTTGCTGCTCCAATCAAGCTAGCTTGTCTGTGCCTTTCTTTATATGCACATGTTCTCTCCCCAGAGTAGATTATAAGCTTCCTGAAGGGAAAAACTTTCCTTTTTGCTTTTCTAGGCTCAGTGTTTTTAGCACAATGCCTGGCACAGAGTAAGCTCTCAATAAATGCTTTTTGATAGAACAAATGTTAATCGATTGATAGCTATTCTTGTGAACTCCTAATCCTCTGAACCCTGCTGTATGCTCATTTCACAGGACAACCCTTATTTCTATACCTTGAGGAATAGTGGGCTGCTTCAACAGGAAACCGACAAGTCGTCCAGGGTCCCCTACTGGGCTGTGCTGCTGGCTGCTGCTGGCAGCTTCATGCTTGGCGTGGTGCTGATGATGGTGTGGAGAATCAGGAAACGCTCCTGTAGGGAAGAGCACCTGTAAACCTCATGTTCGCAGTCTTTTAAGCATCAGCTCCTACTGGAGTTATCTCACATCAAACTCTTCCCCCGAAAGGCACCCCCTAGGGTTCTCTCTACCTCAGCCATCCCTTGCCAACATCCAGAACATTAACTTCCATGTCTGGTGACCATTGGAATCTTCAGGGAACAGCACCAACATTCCAGGGCTAGGTCTCCTGAAATCACCACTTTGCAAACAATTTAAAATCAAAGATTGATTTTTGTTTTTAATAAAGGCAAAAGAGCCTCCCTATTCTTGGATTAACCTGGTACAGAACTTTGAATGAATGAAAAACATCTATTAAGCACTTTCTGTGTGCCAAGAATTGTGCTGAGTGCTGGGGATATAAATAAGAACGCAAAATAGCTCCTGACCTCAAGGAACCTACATTTTAGTAAGTACTTACATTTAGTAAATGTGAGTAAAACTGACATTTTAGCAACTTACACAGATAAAGGAGTGATGGCCAAGGAAGGTCTGAGAATTCACAGGGACAATAAATGGAACCATAGTGGAGTTAATTGACATGCCCTCTCAAGGAGCTATAGTAGTATTAATTTGACTATTCCTCCCAAAACAAGAGGTAGAAAGCAGGAAAGGTGGGAAGGGTGGAATAAGAGAGAAGTCATAATGTGTAGATGGCTGGAATGGATGGTTGGATGGGATATGAACTGGGATCTGGGGTGTGGGGACAGGTAGATAGAATTGACAATGTGGGTTGGCAGCTGTTGACTCAAGAATCAAGACAGCATGGCTCTGGGGTGGTGGTTACAAAGCTTCACAGATTGTTACTCAAGGATTGGGTTCAGGAATTCACCTGATTGAGGTAGCCATGGTTAGATGGAAGGTCAAGGATAGGACTTAAATGTGCTTCTGGCTAAAGAAAATTTCAAGCTCCTGGCTGACTTTCAGTTCAACAAATCAGGGGTTTCCCTGGATACCTCTAGTACACAAAAATTACATGTCTACACATAAAACTTTCAAGCAAAATATCTCTTGCCTAAATTGAGGTCCATTCCTATTAACCCTAAGTTGGGGGTAAGAGGTAGGACTTTACTGTACCCCAATGCCAGAGGAGACCTCAGCTCAGACATCCCACTTCTCACCTGGCTGCACTCCCTTGGGATTTCTCTGACTGACTTCACCAAGTCCCAGAAAGCTGATTATTGGGATTGTCTCATCATCCTGTTAAATCTCTTCAACCTTGGCTCTCCACCTCCTCATTGTCTCTCTGACTGGAGGGTGGAGTCATGAACTTTAAAACTCCATTTAAGGAGAGATCTCAGCCCAGGAATCTCATTTCATTTCTCCCCTGGTTATACTCTATTGGGACTTTTCCGACTAACTTGTCCACCATGAGTCCATTATTCCTCCCTCCTTTTCAGGCTCCTTTTGTCTTTTGTTTTTCCCCATTAGATTGTAAATTCCTTGAGGGATTATGGGGACTGTTTTCTTTTTTTGTATTTGTATCCCCAGCACTTGGATGGTGATGACTATTGAGTGTTCTTTAAACAGGGAAGCAGCCGATTTAGTACTTGTTAGCCAGCACAGCCTTCTGAAGGCTGTGGGGTCATATTTTAAATCCTGAGAAAGTCTGTGTTATCACTAAGTCTGGCTGGGAGAAATCTGAAGAAACTTCTCCACCCTTTCTCAAAAAGCCTAGACTTTTTACTATGAACCTTAGAGCCTAGGACCTGTTGGGCATTTAAAAGCAAAAATAAACAGAAAAGCACCAAAGCTATGGAAGATATTGCCTTTAGTAAATAGTCCTTCTCAGCCAGAGTTCTGTGCTCAAGGCCCTTCTCTGAAGGCACCTGTGTTTGGGAGGCAACAGCAGGAGTGTGTTGATAAATGTCTAACAACCACCTTTTGGGGATGGGGATAGGGGAAAAGGATTGTGCATACAGTACACTTTTAAGTTTAATCTGAATTATAACATTTTTTCCATCGCTTCCTCAAGTTTAGACAATCAAAAAAAAAAAGCAACCACAATAAATCAAACCCTGATTTATAGCCTTTGCCCATTTTGAAAGTGTAAGTGCTCACAATGAAAATGAAACTCTCAGCTCCTGTGAGCTGGTTCAAGCTGGCTCCTGTATATCTCTTACTTAGAGTTAGAGGAGACCTGGGCTGGAATGCACACTTCCAATACTTAGTAACTGTGGGACTCTGAAGAATAGTGTGTGTCTAGGCTTTGCCATGCTCTACCTGGTAACCTTGAGAAGGTCATTCAGCATCTCTTGGCCTCAGTGTCCTCATCTACAGGGGGAGCTTGGACTAAATGGCTTTCAGGTCCTTTCTAATTCTAAGTTTATGACTTTTAGCCAGTTATTTTGCTCCCTAAGCTTTGATTTCTTCATTTGAAAAACTGCAATATTCATATTTCCCTACTTGGCAGAGTTGTTATAAAGAAAGCATTTCCATACAAAGTGTTATATAAATATGAGTTGTTGTTATCTCTTAATCTACCACTGTCAGGAACAGGTAATGAGGGAACTGAAGAGATAATGCAGAATACTATCCAAATGTACTAATAAGAGTCAGTAATAGTATTTATATATCACTCTAAGGTTTGGTTTATATGTGTTAACTCATTTGATCCTCACAACAGCCTTGTGAGTTAAATGCTATTATTATCTCCATTTTTACAGGAGGAAACTGAGGCAGAAAGAGGTTAGGTGACTTGCCCAGGGTTGCACAAATAGTAAGTGTCTGAGGCCAGATTTTAATTCATGTCTTCCTGAATCCACAGACAATGCCTCTTCCACTGTACCATATTACCTTTCCCCAATAATTCTAAAGAGTCATGATTTCATTGTGGTAGGCACCTTCTTCACTAACACAGAACAGAATTTCTCCACTCATTTAAAAAAATCATTACCTGGTATCATCTTTCTGGTGGCTATAACATGTCTCTGAATTTAGCTAGTGCCATCTTTGAATAACAGACCAAGAGTCCACTGCCCAGTCTGCAGCAGAAGCTTTTTCAGGTTGGTAGGACCTGTACTGGTGCAATCTTTCTGAATCCAGAGTCACCTTAACGTACTAGACTTGAAAAAACTTCAGGAGCATCTCCCATGTAGTAGACTGTGTAGTAGGGAATGTTGACCTTAGAGTCAAGAAAATCTGGGTTCAAATCCTGGCAGGAAAGAACAGGTAGATCCTACCAAGCTGGAAAGGCTTTGAGTCCATGACCAATCTTGACTAATGGTACGTGCCTCCCACCTCTCAGCAGAGAGGTGGTAGATTATTGCTGTGGAATAAGATGTAACATTGTCACGCATGGCCCATGGGATGATTTCTTTTACTTGACTTTATAAAGAAGGGTCCTGTTGGGATGGGGTATGAGGAGGAAGGGAGTCATTAGGAAATAATGGAATGTTTAAAAAAAAGAACATGCATTAAACAGCTTGGTATAGTAGAAAGAGTAGTGACTCTGGAGTCAGAGGTCCACAGTTCAAATCTTACCTGTTATATTTATTACTTGTATGACCTTGGGTCAAGTCACTTAATCTCTAGGTCTTATTTCTCTCTTCTGCAAACTAACTGGCCTCTAGTCCACAAACTAGCTTGCCTCTAAGGTTCCTTTCAGCTCTAGACCTAGGATTTTTAAAAAGTTTGATTTTTTTCTCTCCTTTTTTAAAAATTGTGAACTTAACATACAAACAAGAATACCTTGGGTCCCTTATTTCTCTGTCTGGAGGTTGCTTCATCATACGATCTCTGAAGTTATGGCTGGTCATTGCTATCCTCAGAATTCTTAAGTCTTCCAAAGTTGGGGATTTTTCTTTTTAGGACACCTTGCTCTCTCTAAGATCTTATGTGCATTTGGAAAAGACAAAAGGAAGGCTTTGGGGAGAGGCCAGTTACAAACTGTATTTTTTTTTTCATCTAAGGCCAGTCCAGAGTTCAGAAGTTTGTTGATAGTGTGGCCACAGAGTGACAAACTTTTTAGCCACAATATTTCTAAAGACTATTCACCAAGATTTAAAAGCATAACATGTAACATTGTTACAGGGAGTACCCATATTGACAAAACCATAGATCTTTGAAATATTGAAACAATGATGATAATAATCATGTTATCCTTATCTATTAGACAGATCAGACTGCCCTACTCCCCCATCAAATAACTGTAGAAGAGTCCCACTGGGAACAACTTGATTCAATTAATTGAGCTACTGTGTACCTACTATGTGCCAGGCACTGTGTTAGACCTTGAGTACACAAAGACAAAAATGAAAATAGTTCCAACCCTCAAGGAGTTTAGATTCTAATGGACAAGAGTCCTGGATACTGTTGAGGGAGGAGAGATTTATAGGCAAAACCAACTTCAACTTGTTTTTTTCTATCTCTTTTGCAAGATTATCACCTCATTTCTCACCTGGCTGGACTATTTTGGGATTTCTCTGACTGACTTCTCCACCATATCCCAGTAAACCTTTGTTTCCCCTGCCCATCCCTGTGTTTCAGCTTCCCTTTGTGTTTTTGTCTTCCCCCATTAGATTGTAAACTCCTTGAGGGAAGGGACTGTCTTATTTCATATTTGCATCCCTAGCATTTAGCACAATCTTATAGTAAGCACTTAATAAATGTTTATTGAATTGAGGCTAGAATTAAGGCTCTGTAAAAATCCTCTAGCCAAAAGAAGATAAGCCAGAGAAAGACACTGTATGGGGAGACTTGAGTGGGAAAGTATAAAGAGGGGCCAGATTTGCAGTCAGAAGAACTGAGTTTGAATCCTTAGCTCTGCCATCTTGGGCACCTGGGTGACTGTGACCAAGTCACATTAACTTCCCTCAGCTTCAGGTTTTTCTTTTGGAAAACAAATGGGTTGTCCTGGGTGACCTCTAAGGTCCATTCCACATCTAAATCTACGATCCTAAGCCTTGGTCCCTTGGTTCATTGGTTTCACTCTGGAATAGAGAGGTCAGTCCCAGAAGCCTGGAAAAATTCCCACCAAAGTGGTGCATTAATTTTCTCTTCTCAACTTTCCCCACTAGGGTCACATGAACTCTGTTTCTTTCATTGCTCCCCCATCTCATCACAGCACAGAAGGCTTAGAGCTAAGCTCTTAGCTAGATTCTGGTCATATTATTGCACTGAGAAGGTCAGGGAAGGGCTCCATAAACAGCTGGGTACTGCGTGTATAGCACCCTTCCTGAACAACAGATACCTACCAAATATGTTACCTTATATATTATACCCTCTTCTAACTTATATCATTGATCACGGTGAGGAGCAGTGTTACATGGAGGCAAACAGTCGCCTCTTAGTGTCAGGAAGATCCCATGTGCCCAAAATTTCTGCCCCATCATTCTGTCCTGCAGCTGATGCCTAAAGTTGGAGCTAAAGGGGAACTTCGGGTCAAAGAAAGAGTCACTTGTAGATTTCTGGTAAAGGCAAAGCAGTTAGGCTCCTCTAATATCAGCCTCTTGGTAGAAGTTCATTGATAATTTCCCTTTGGGAAAATTAAGAACTGAGATATAAAGGGGAAGTTTCGATTAGAGGGAAGAAGGGTGAAAGGAGTCCAAGGCCAGGGTGCTGACAGGAGAAGGTAGGCCATAGTAGAGCCCTGTAGTGGAGAGGGTGGCCTATGCAGCCTCTAGGGCAGCATGAATGTACTAGATACTTGGGAAAAGGAAATGATTTGAGGGGCACAATTCAGACCTGAAAAGTGTGGGGGAATAAAAAAGAGACAAGTCCCATAGGGTGGAAAGTTCACCAAACTTGTCATCAGAAGACCTGTGCTAAAGTCAAGCCCAACTGATTATTGTTTCCATTTGTCAAGATGAGGAAACTAAGCTTTGGAGAGAGGAAATAAATTGCCCCCAAAAGCCACATAGCAAATAATACTGGCAATAACTACCTCTCAGAGTGGTATTATGGGAGCTCAGGAGGAACAGAGATCATTTCTGGCTGGGTGGTTTGAGAAGGGGGTTGGCCTGGATGCTTTCCAAGGTCCCTTCCAATATTCTATGATTCTGTGTAGCAATGGCAGTATGATTATATCAATAAAGCAATGTAAAAAGATAACAAGTACACCTGTAGCAGCAACCACACTGGCATGCCCAGGATGGCTGCTAGCACAGGTTCTTAGATCTGCTTTACTATGGAAAGATAGCTGTTCAAGGGGTCAACAACTTTTTTTAATTACACTCACTAATTCAGGGGAAAAGTCAGCATGCTGAACTTCAGAGAAAATACAAGCAGAGAAATAGAGAACAACAGACAGGGCTCTGACTACCTAAATCAAAGCAATATTGCTTTATATTTTACATACATCCCTGTATCAAGAGAGCCTTTACTTCTGAGCAGGCAGGGAGCTCTGAACAGACAGTCACTCAGAATCTCAACCAAGGAATCACAAAATCATTCTCATAAGCGAGCACCCATAGCAAAGTACCAACTCAGAGTATATACATACTTCTCAGAGCCAGAAGGCATCACAACCCTGACTCAGTGTCTAATTAGAAATTAGCAAAAGGTGTGAAAGCCTTCCTACAAGCAAGACTCCCCTAAGCAATCCTCCCCTAAGCGAGCTTCCCTTAATCGACTCCTCCTGAGTTCTGTTAATGGGCAGGGAAGATTTGAAATCCCATTAACATTACAGCACCTCACTGGGTCACCTTGGAGAAGCTACCACTCTGACTCTCAGTCTCTTCCTCTGTAAAATGAGGATTTCTAGGATCCCCCTACAGTTCTAAATCCTATTATTCAATGAGTCTTATCATTATGATATTCTAAAAATCTGGCCTGCAAGGAAAGGATAGGCAGTTTTCATTTCTAAAAAAAAAAAAGTTTAGTCTTTTGTAGCAGGTCACAATGGGTAGAGCACAAGATGACTGGATTTGGAACTAAGAAGATCTAGGTTCAAATTTCATCTCTGGCACTTACTAGCTGTGTGACCATGGACAAACTACTTGACTTCTCTGAGATCTATTTTATCTTCTAGAGATGATTGTTTACCTGAATTCATTGTTCAAAGATTAACATACTTCCAGTCCATCATTCTCTCCCCACTGCAATGATTCTAAACCCTTAGCTGTCATTGTACAAACCCTGTTCCCCTCTGCCTACTCCCTTATTTCAATCCCCCTCAATTCTACCCCAGCCCCAATGTTTCTCTCCAAATTTATCTGTTCTTTCCAATGTGCTCTCTAAAATGCCTGATCCACAGGGGGTGGAGTCAAGATGGCAGAGTGGAAACACCACCTCCCTGCGGCTCTGGCTTCCACCTTCTCCAATTCATGTAAAAAGTGGACTCTAAACAAACTTTGGAGCTGCAGAACCCAGAAAATGACACAGAGAAGCTAACCTCCCACTGAGGACAGCCCAGCAGGCCAGCAGGAATTAGCCAGCCCAGCAATCTGGGAGCCGAGCCCAGAGGCTTTAGCCCCAGGATGGGCCTGACCAGCCACCAGCCAGAGGGACTCCAGATCAGCAGCAGCTGTGGCTGTTTCTAGATTTATCAACACATAGATGCAAAGGACAAAGTGAGAGGTCAGTGCAGTATGGACTTTGGGACCCAGTAAGTGGGAGTGCATGGCTTTTGCCCCCGTAGCAAGAAGCCACTGAGACACCAGCACAGCCAGCCAGCGCCATGTGGCAGCTTCAGCTCCTGGCCTGAAGAGTGTAGGGGGACCAAGCACCAGTCTGAGGGGTAATCGCTCTTGCTTTAACCTGCTTAGATCTGGATTGCAGTCTAGGGTGGAGGTCCTGGGGTATGTGTCCAGCTTGCTAGAGCTTGTGGAGACCTCAGAGAGGGCACCCATCTAATACCTCCAGCAGCTGAGAAAACCCCAGTGTTTGGGACCCAGTCTGGTGGCAGAGTCCTATGGTGGCAAAAAGCCCAGGGGTCAAGTGACTGAGGGGTGACATGACCAGGCAAACAAAACAAAGCAGACAGAAGATTCCAACATTAGAGTCCTATTTTGGGGACAAAAAGGAGCAAAGCATGAAACAGGAGGAAGACAGTGAAGTCAGAACTCCTGTACCAAAAGCTTCAAAGGAAAATACAAGCTGGTTACAGGCCATAGAGGACCTTAAGAAGCAGATAAGAGAAGTGGAGGAAAAATTGGGAAGAGAAATGAGAACAATGCAAGAAAATTATGAAATGAGAGTCAACAGCCTGACTGAGGAAAATAACACCTTGAAAAATAGACTAACTCAAATGGCAAAAGAGGCTCAAAAAGGCAATGAGAAGAAGAATTCCTTAAAAAGCTGAATTTGCCAGATGGAAAAAGAATCTCAAAGGCTCAATGAGAAGAATCATTGCTTCAGAATTGGATTGGAGCAAATGGAAGCTAATGACTTTATGAGAAATCAAGATGCTGTTAAACAGATCCAAACAAATGAAAGAATAGAAGGGAGTGTGAAATATCTCATTGGAAAAACTACTGACCTGGAAAATAGATCCAGGAGAGATAATTTAATTTAAAAATTATGGGGCTACTTGGAAGCCATGATCAAAGTAAGAACCTAGAAATCATCCTCCAAGAAGTTCTCAAAGAAAACTGCCCTGATGTTTTAGAACCAGAGGGCAAAATAGAAGTTGAAAGAATCCACCGATCACCTCCTGAAAAAGATCCCCAAAAGAAAACTCCTAGGAATATTATAGCCAGGTTCTGAAATTCCCAGTTCAAGGAGAGAATATTACAAGCAGCCAGGAAGAAACAGTTTGAATATTGTGGAAACACAATGAGGATAACCCAGGATCTGGCAGCTTCTACACTGAGGTATCAAAGGGCTTGGAATATAATATTACAGAGGGCAAAGGAGCTGGGATTAAAACCAAGAGTCAACTACCCAGCAAAACTGAGTTTCATGTTTCAGGGGAAAATATGGTCATTCAGTGGAATAGAGGACTTTCAAGAATTCTTGCTGAAAAAACCAGAGTTGAATAGAAAATTTGACATTCAGATACAAGAAGCAAGAGAAGCATGAGAAGGTAAACAGGGAAAAGAAATCATAAGGAACTTATCAAAGTTGAACTATTAACATTCCTACATGGAAAAACAATAATTGTAACTTATGAAACTTTTCTCAGTAGTTGAAGGGAATAGAAATATATGTCTATATATGAGGGTATATGGACATATGACTACATATGTGAATGTGTGTATATATGTTTACAGGTATACATAGATAGAGGGCACAGGACCAATTTAACAGGAAGGGATGACACTTAAAAGGTGAAATTAAGAGGTGAGAGAGGAATATAATGAGAGGAGATGGGGAGAGACAGAATGGGGTAAACTATCTCATATAGAAGAGGCAAGGGAAAATGGTTACAATGGAGGGGAAAAATAGGAAGGCAAAAGGGAATGGGTCAACCTTATTCCCATTGAATTTGGCTTGAGGAGGGAATGTAATACACACTAAATAGGGTATCTCACCCTCCAGGAGAGTAGGGGGGGAGAAGGGGATGAGAGGGGAGGTGATGGAAGGGAGGGCAGGCTGGGGGGAGGGAAGTTGGAAGCACCCACTTTTGAAAAGAGACAGGATCAAAGTAGAGAATAGAACAAGTGGGAGATGGGATAGGAGGGAGGGAAATATAGTCAGTCTTTTACAATATATCTACTATGTTATTGTTTTGCATTAGACACACATGTACAACCGATACTAAACTGCTTATCTTCCCAGTAAGGGTGGGTGTCAAGGGAGGAAGGGAATGAATCTGGAATTCAAAGTTTTAAAATAAAATATTCACATATATATAATATTATTAATACTATTTTACATGTAATTGGGAAATAAGATATACAGGCACTGGGGCATAGAGATCCACTGGAAAAGTCGAAAGGGGTATGGGAGAAAATATGGTAGAGAGCAGATTGGAGGAGAGAATATCTTTTGGGACTGCTATTTTGGGGCGGTGGGTAGGGGAAAATTTGTAACTCAAAATCTGGCGGAAATGAATGATATAAATCAGAAGTTAATAAAGCATTTGAAAAAAAGAAATATAGGAATATCTTTTAAGAAGATGTGAAGATATAAAAGAGCTGATTGTAAAAAAATGGAGTTCTAGTCCATAGTTGCTAATATTTAGATAAATATTTAAGTATGATGTACATAAAGTTTCCCTTACGTGCATTTAAGATTAAGCTTTCTTGAAAGTAGTCACTTTGCAGCCAATTAGTGAATATTGCTTACCTATTGCTTTTGTTTGATATATTTCCCATTGAAAACTCTCTGCCCTATAGAATTGTGAATGCATATCAGCATAAGACTCTATCTGTGTTGCAAATATATGGAAGGGACAATTAAAAATAATATAAGAATAGGATCTCCACTTAACGGTGAGAGACCAAATTTGCATTCTATTTATATTGCTTAGAATTCCTGAGCATGAAGTGGAGGGTTAGGGTAGGAGAAGCTGGGAAAAGTAAAAGGCTAAACACCAAGAGAATTTCTTTTGTTTAAAAAAAATATAAAGTTAACCATATTCATGAATTGAAAGAAAGTTTTAAAAAAGATGGAGAGGGAATAATGGTCCTTGGATGTACAAATCATTCAGTATTGAGAATTTAACTCACTTGGGTCTCTATCAAATGCTTTCTTGGGATCAAAAAGTAAAAGAAAAAAAAATAAACTGCCTGATCCATATGTAACACACTTGCTTTCATCATAGAATTTTCCCTTTTAAATTATATCCACTTTCTTGCACTTGCTGAGCCCTGGCTCCTTCCTGATGACATGGCATCCAGAGTTACCCTTTTTGGCACTGGCTGCCATTTCATACATATGCTTGCCTCACTGATCGTGGTGGGAGAGTTGGAAAACTCCTTGCTTCCTGCTGCCACTTCCAGACTTTCGCTCTACCATCATCATTCAGGAACCTCTCCTTTGACGTTCACTCACTCCATATTTATCACCCAAATAAGATTCTGGTAGCTGTATTCTACCACCCTCCAGGACACACTGGTAATAATTACCTTTCAGAGTAGTAAATGTTATGGGAGCTTGGGGGAGAGCAGAGATCATTTCTGGCTGGGTGGTTTAAAAAAGCTCCACAGAAAAGAAGGTTGGTCCAAGGTCCCTTCCAGTTCCAATATTCTATGATTCTATGTGGCAATGGCAATATAATTACGTCAGTAAAGCAGTGTAAAAAGATAATACATACAACTCATACCTTTCTTCCTCTTTAAGTTCAGTGACTGACTTACAATATTTCCTCCTGAACTGCTGCCTTCCTCCTAAGTAGCTTCAATATACTGATATGCCTTTGAATACTCCTAACTTCCCAGATGTTTCATTTATTCATTTCCCATGACCTAGTCCTCCATCCAGTCTCAGCTACACATAGAAATGATGGTACCTTTGATCTTACCATCATCCGCAAGTGTTCCAATTCCATATATATGTGACCTTGAAATTACTGTATCTGATCCTAATATTTCATTATTCTACCTTTCCATCTAAGTTACAACTCCTAATCCTGTTCTTGTCTGCATCAAGACCTCCAATCTTTTGATGCCTCAGTTCTCTCCCAGGCCATCATCACTCTTGTGCTGGCTACACTCTCCTTCCTTCCCCATCTTGACCTCTTGGTGAACCAGTTAAACTACATTATTCTCTCCTCTCAAATCCTTTGCCCCAATATCTTATCACTGATTTCACCTTGTCAAGCCTTGCTCTTGGATTACCCACTGCCTTTGCCCTGACTTACGTGATGCTGGGGAAAAAATAACAAAACCAAGCTGACTAGGCCCACTAGAAATCTGTGTTACATAATCTCAACTGGGCCCTCACTGCAGGAAGGCAGCCCTTTTATGTTTCCCCAATCTAGTCACCATCCCACTCACCACAGCAGCTTTTCCAAGACTTTCTATCCCTTCTTAAACCAACCCGTCCTCTCTCCCTCAGCAGACCCTTGCCTCATATTTCACTAAAAGATTAAAACTATTTGCCAAGAGCTCCCTCTTCTCCTTCAGATGCTTTCTGCCACTATTTCCTCCTTCTCCTTGTCTTATGTGAAGAGTTGGCCCTTCTCCTTACTTAGGCAAAGCCTTTTAAATGCACAGGGTGATCCATCCCATATTCTCCAGCAGATATGTATGTATATGTATATGTGTACATGTGTGTGTGCACATGTATGTATATGCATGTACATATACACTTTTCTTTGTATCCACAGGGCTTGACATAGTGCCTGACAGACAGTAGAAACTTAATAAATGATTGGGGATTGATTGTGTATGTATGTGTGTGAGGTCTGGTTTTTCTAGCAGGCCTGTAGGACTTGCATTGACCTCTGGAAGAGGTAATATCTTCCAGTCCCCTTCTGCAATCTTCCTCACTCCTTTCCCTTTCTAATTCAGAAAACTGAATACTAAGAGAGTTTCCTGCACTGAAAAACCAAACTTCTCCCCCGCCTCTTCTCGTTTCCCCAGGACAATTAAAACTCTCTGTGTGCCTCCAGAATCTGTCCCCCAGGAGAGATTCAGTCTAGCTGGCAGAAGCACTGGATTCCAGGAGTAGGCCCAAGGGGGAAGACCAAAGAGGAAAGGAGAAGAATGAGTAAAGGTGGGAGGAAGGGAGAGAGATAGGGAGGAGACAGTATTGGGAGAGAAAAATGACAGTGGGAGGGAGTAAAGAAGAGAGGGGCAAGGAGAAAGAGATGGGAAAGGGAATGTCGGTAGAGGAGAGAATGCTAGGGAAAGGAAAGGAAAAAGTAGAGCAGACAGGGCTAGCGGAGAGAAGTCAGAAGGGAGAGAGAAGGATGGGGGAGAGTCCCAGCTTGCTCTGCCCTTCAAAGTAAAGGACATGGATTATTATTCCTAATTTTTTTGGCTCCTATCCTGATCCTACAGCCTGAGGAAAGGATGTAACTTGATTCAAGTGACACAGGAAGTCAGTGTCGGAAAATACCTTTTCTCTAGCTGGCCCCAAACCTATTCTCATTAGGGCCTCTTGGCTTGAAAGACTCAGCCAGAGTGATTTATCAGTCCCCTCTCCAGGCCATCAGGTTGGCAGAGAGGAGGTAGGGGGGCTGGGAGGATAGAACAGGGAGGATTATGCAAGTGAGATGTCATCTGAGACACCCAGCCTGCCACACACACACACACACACACACACACACACACACACACACACACACACAC
>NW_027187359.1:9780164-9787341 GCF_028583685.1 Petaurus breviceps papuanus
CACACACACACACACACACACACACACACACACACACACACACACACCATCAGTAAATAATCTCTTCCTGGTGCCCTGGGAAGATCAGGAGACAGTTTGCTTTTCTACCTACTAGAATGTTTCCTACCAACAGAGTGCATAGATAAACATCACAAGGTCCTAGATCGAGAGCATAAAGAGATCTCAAACACCATCTAGCCCAATCCTCTCATTTTACAGATGAGGAAACTGCTACCCAGAGAAGTTAATTTACCTGGCTAGAGTCATGCGTGTGGTCAGTGGCAGAGCTAAGATTTTAACCCAAATCATCTGACTCCCAACCCAGCTTTCTTTATGTTGGCCCATGCCTGCCTCCAGAACATTAGTTTCTAAGATTCAGAGCTCTTTCCCAAACACAACTGTAGATTCATCATTTTAAAGCACTCTATAAATGTCAGTCTTCTTGCCAGCGAGCTGGGATTAGGGTCCAGAACACCTGAAATCAGTCCCACCTCTGACACTAAGCCACTCTCTTCCCTTAGGCAAATCATTTAATTTCTACTGGCTGCAGGCAACTCCCTAGGACTTATGTCCTGTGTCATTGGCAGTCGGGTGGAACTCCCCACAATGATGAAATCAGAGGTGATGCTTCATATGTTATTATTACTTTTGGTCTTGTGTTAATTCCCTCAAAAGTCCATAATGAAGAGCTTTTTTGTTACGATTATTTAAAAAAAAAAGTAACTTTGGAAACAACCCATAATATTTCTCTCCTCTTCCACATTTCCCTAATTTGGAGTCCCCCAGCTTCCCTCAATGACAGTTTCCTCATTAAAAAATGAAGAAGAATGAGATGGTTTTTGAGGTCCCTTCCAGCTCTAAGTCTGTAATATGGCACCTTTTATTTAATTTACAAACACTTTCCAAGCGTAGCATGGTTTTGCTTGGGTCTCACTTTCTTAAGGCCAAAACTATTCACATTTTATCCCTCACTGAGTTCTCTCTCCCCTCTGCATTTGACTCCAACCCCCACTGATTTTTGTTACTCCAGTTCTATAGAACCAATTAATTTCAGATTAGCTTAGGCGTTTTAAAATCTCTCTTCTTATTTATATTTATTTTAATATTTTAAATATTCAAAGTTAAAGCAAGAATAGACATGTAAGCATTTACACACAAACACACAGACATACATACAACCCTTGAGGTATAGTTATCCCAACACCACCTCAGTCTCTGAGGAGGGAAGGGGGATTAGGTTTTCAATTTAGTTCTATTCCTACATGGCATTAGCCCCAAGTTCAAGTCCAAAGGCCCACTAGGCTAGCTATAACATCTGGCCTGGATTCCTCTATCCCTGTGGCTCACATATACTAGTTAGAGAGTCTATTCTCTGCCCCTGCAAAAAGAAAACTAAAATTAAGGAATAGGCAAAAACCACAGACTGGCTTCTTGAAGCACATGGGGTAGTGGGAGAGAGGCTTCCCTTTACCATATGGTATTTGGGAAGGAATCCTTCACCCTCAGATCCAAATCCAGGAAAATCTCCTGGCTATTGCTTAATTAGATGTTTGTTTGTTTTTTTTAATATATAGTCAATCATTGGTCAAAGGCTACTCCCAACCACAGGGGAGGCCAATGCAGAATGTCCCCACATGTTCCAGTCTAACAGAAACAAGTTCCCCCAGCGTCTTCCATGTGGGTGACTCTGTCTTAGGTGGTCTAGACATGTATCAGACTTTATTATGTGTGCATTATCCCATCTGAGTCTCACAACCTTCTGAGGTAGGTACAAATAGTATTGACCCCATTTTACAGATGAGCAAATTGAGACACAGACACATTAAGTGACATTCTCATGATCACTCAGCTAGCAAATATCCGAGGTGGGATTTTAACCTAGGCCTTTCCTTCATCTAAGTTCAGTCTTCTTTTCTCTATATTAGCCTTTCTAATCATAAGATCATGGATTTAGAGCCTGAAAGGTCTTTCCAAGTGACTTTGTCCAACCTCCTCATTTTACAGACAAGGAAATGAAGCCCCAAGAGGTGAAGTGATTGCCTGATACCACATAGGAAATAATTAAGAGCTCATGAAACCCAGGGTTTGCGACTCCAAAGCCACCATTCTTTCAACTGGACCACTTTAAGGTTTATCAGCTACTTTTCTCACAACAACCCAGTGAACTAAGAAGGGCAAGAATTGACATCCCCATTTAACAGATAAGAAAACTGAGCCCTCATTCAAGTAGGAAGTATCAGATTTCAGTCTAGGCTTCCTAACTCCAGTCACTGAAGTACATACTGGGGATACAGAGATAAAGGAAGGAAATCCTGCTTTCAAAGAGCCTGCATTCTGCTGGGGTATCTAGATGCCATGAAGATTCTACCACAGCAACTAGTTTCTTCTTGGAGGTCAGAATCAAGTAGCAGCTCCCCTTGTTTCATCCTCCATCTTTTGAAGAACAAAATGATGGACAAATGAATGAATTAATGAAAAATCATTTATAAAATGCTAACAACTTGGTAATACAAATACACGAAAATAAGACACTTCTTGTATTCCAATATGCTTATATTCTAACAGGGGGAGGGGGTGCATGGATATAACAGCTAGAAGGGGGTTGGGGAGAGCTTTACACACACACACACACACACACACACACATACACACACACAAAGTATGGTTTGGAAATGGCAAGAAAATGAAGTGGAAAGCCTGGTTCCGGCCAAGATAAGTAAAAGCTCACCAATCCGAACCCAAAGTAAGGCAGGTCAAAAATTTCTTGGCTAGCCCTATCTGTCCTAGGACAGCAGATATTAGATGCTGCTGAATCACAACTATCCCATGCTTCTATGCCAAGATTGTGATCTATTTCCTGAACTCCCCCCACTTTCACCTGTCCAGGTGGTCTGTGGTCTGTAGTCACAGTATCATTTGTTTCTCTTGCCATTAAGAAATGATTACCACATTTCTCCTCTCAAATTGTATTTTTTTTTACATGAATATAGCTAAGTGTAAGTGTGGGTGTCTCTAAGCCTTGGTTTTCTCATCTGTAAAATGGAGATAATGCCTGTGGCACCTACCTCACGGTTTTTTCTGTAAGTCTTAACTGAGATGGTGTATATAAGGTGCTTTACAAACTTTCAAGCCCTATATAAATATTAGTTATTATTATCACATAAGATGCTACTCTACCTCTCCCTTCAATCCATCTCTTTTGAATTTGTGTACTCTTTGTTGCCATGTTCCAGGCATGAATCACATACAACATATCTCAGTAATAACATATGATGTCAAGCATCTCCTATTGCATTAAGTTCTCGGCTTCCCCTTTAAAAAAATTTTTTTTTTTTACTTTGTGCACTTGTACATAGGCATTGAAAGCCAAGAGTTTCATTAATGTCCATCCTAAGTAAAGAGATTTTACGTAGGGGGATTTTGCATAGGTATTCCTCCTCCCCTCCCTGCATATCAGCATCTTCTGAACCGCTCCCCCTCCTCCACACCAATCAGAACTGTCTCCTAAGGGTGAATGACACAATTGTACAGTACAGTGGAATTCAGATGTGGGTCCCAGGCTGGGCTGGGCTCACTCGGAGTTCCTGGTTTCTATACCGTCATCCTAGACCTTCTCTCCAGTGACCCACCCTTTCTTCACATTCAGGAGGCTCCTTAAGCATAGTTTTTCTGAGTTTGCTGAGTTAGGTGGAAAGAAAGAACTTCTCCCAGGAGGGAGCCTAGGCACTGCCCCACACCCCCACCTTGGAGCCTTGAGGCAAAGGAGCTGACTCAGCCTTAATCAACCTTCCCCCTCTCTGCTTCCCAAACCAGCCCTCAGCATCCTGACCAGGCCTAGAACTAGAGCTCTGGGAGCTGTCTGAAAACATTTACAGCTCTCAAGATGTGGGAGGGCCAGGGTGGGAACCAGCACAAACTGCTCCCTGAAGTATCCCAAGCTCAAATTTGGGAGTTCAGGTAGAAGAGGCCAATCAATGGTAAAGGACCATACCATAGCACAGAGGGTGATCTGAAAGGCCTGGGTATGTTTCCCTGGGAGAAGAGAAAACTTAGGGGAGTGGGGGTGGTGTATAGGGAGTGGGACTGGGTGTAAGAGCTATCATCAGGTATTTACAGAGCCATTACACAGAAGAGAAGAGACCCTCTAAGACCTGATTGGAGGATGCCTCATGTGTAGTCCACTGTATTAGGTCAACTGCACCAATCATGCTTTACTGCATGTAAACTGTACTGCAAACTCCATCTTCAAGAGAAGAAAAGAGGAAAAATACAGAAGATCTGAGATAGGTCATAGGAAGGAGGGGTGGGTAGTGGTGGGCAGAAGACATGCTGATTTAACATTCTCTTCTCTAACTCAGGGACAAAGGAAGCCACATAGATGGAAACACTAGTGACTGTTTTATTAGCTCCCTTCCTAAAAGGGATGTCAAAATGGTCAAAAATTGTGGTGTGATTTCAGTGGTTCTCAGGAACCTTCTAGTCCTATATTCAGTAACTGGTTCCTGAAATTCCATCGTAACAGTTTCATTCTTTTGGCCTTCATCTTTGCAGTAAATACCTCTGGGAAAGATAACACATCAAGCCTCATTAGTCATTTGTTATCACGAAAGAGTTTGTTGAGTCTTTTCCCAAGAGCTCCATTTGAAAAAGAAGATAAGAGAGAGAGAAGTATATGGGGGAAGAGACACCTGGGTGAGAGGCCCTAACAAACTATATTTATTTTAGAATTTTGCCTAGAGTCATCTCTGGGACAGGTTGCTTGGTTTCATAGATGAAAGTATTCAGGAAACCCATTTCTTCTTTTCTTTCATGGGATCATAGGATTCATTTAGAACTTGAAGTGACCTTAGAGATGTCCAATCCAAGCAGCTAGGTATCCCAATGCACTTAGCATGCATGAGTTCAAATCCCACCTCAGACGCTTACTAGCTGTGTGACCCTAGGAAAGTCTCTTAACCTCTGTCTAGCTCAGTTTCCTCATCTGTAAAATGGGGATAATAATAGTACCTGCCTGCCAAGGTTTTTATGAGTATAAAATGAGCTCATAAGTGCAAAGTTCTTTGCAAAACTTAAAAGTACTCTATAGAAGCTAGCTATTTCTATTTAGCCAACAGATCCCCTTTTCCTCAAGGGAGTAAAGAGATTTCAAAGGGTCTGTGATAGGAAAAGAAGTACTTTTATTTTTATAAACTTCTAATTGAAATTTAGCATTTCCTTCAATTATGTTTTTTTTTTAAAAAAACATCATTCTAACTTACTAGCTGTGTGGCTTTGGATAAGTCACTTAACCCCTATTACCCTGCCTTCCTCCTCCAAAAAGACCAAAAAAAATCATTCTAAGTGGTCCATAGGTTTCTCCAGACCTCAAATGGGGTCCATAACACACATACACACACACACACACACACACACACACACACACAGGTCCATGCATTTTATAAATGACAAAAAAAATAAGGCTCAGAAGGGAGAGAAGGCACTCATCCAAAGTCACACAAGTGTCAAGAATGATCTGGGGGCGGCTAGGTGGCAAAGTGAATACAGCACTGACCCTGGAGTCAGGAGGACCTGAGTTCAAACCCAGCCTCAGACATTTCATACTTACTAGCTGTGTGACCTTGGGCAAGTCACTTAGCCCCAATTGCCCTGCCTTCCCCCCTCCAAAAAGCTAAATAAATAAATAAATGAATGAAATAATTATCTGAAACAGGGTCTTCTGGCTCTAGACTCAGGGTTTTCTCCAACAAGACCCAATACCAAAGAACAGGAGAGAAAAAGAAGGGATCCAGTGCCAGCACCAACCTGCTTCCCTCCAGGTAGTGACAGTTTGGGTGAGGATGTCGGGACTGTCACAGTGCACCTGGCTGTATAATGTCATTTCAGGTTTCAAAAAAAAAAATGGGTTTCGTGCTAAAATGAATGTAACAGGTTATTTTGCCTATTGATCTCTTTTTTTCCTCCCTTCCTAGGTGTTTATTCATATTTCCTCATAGCAATCCTCCAGGATCGATTCAAATTAATCTCAGTATATGTTTTCAAAGGGCAGCTAGGTGGCTCAGTGGCTAGAGTGCTGGGCCTGGAGTCAGGAAGACTCTTCTTCCTGAATTCAATTCTGGCCTCTGACACTTAGTAGCTGTGTGACCCTGGACAAATCACTTAACTTTGTCTCAGTTTCCTCATCTATAAAGTAAGCTGGAGAAGGAAATGGCAAACTACTCCAGCACCTTTGCCAAGAAAACCCCAAATGGGATCATGAAGAGTCAGACATGACCGAATAACAACAACAAATGTTTTCAAAGGAAAAATCATAGCGCTTTGACCTTGGTCTCCTTCACACCCTCTTTCTAGGTTGTATAAACTTTCACCTCCACATCTTTGCTCCTGCCTTTTCCCTTTCCTGGGGTATTCTCCCTACTCCTTTCATATCCTACCCATTCTTCAGCTCTTTCCTTTTCCACAAAACCATCCCTGACTACTCCACTGGGATAGATCTCTCTCCCTTCTCAGTGTCCTAATCATACTTGAAGTCATTACTGTGTTATTTAGAACTTAATTACTATATTCTCTTTTATTGCTCCCCAATTGTTTCCTGAGTGTGATTCTAGATGGCCCCAGCTAGACTGTGAGCTCCAGGAAGTCAGAAACCATTTCTTTGATTATAATAAGAACCATGCCAATAAAATAATAATACTAATAATAACCAATAAAAAAGAGAACTTCAACCTCCTCCCCACCCCCCCTACCCCAATCAAGGTAAGGGGAAAAGGTGAGGTTTCAGGAAGATGGTATAACAAAAAAGAGGAATATCGGTCAAGGTGACATATAGTGGGGCTATATATATCCTGAGACTATTTCAGTAACTTTGAAGACCTGGCAGGACCCCTAAAACTCTGTCAAATTGGGATTTAGCAATATTATTGATCCCTTTGGAAACCTGGTCAGTGTGATGCCATTATTCCTAAGAGTCAAAGAAATTGATGAGGTGACACGAGATTGCAGGTTGGCTCTACTCAAAATCACATGATGGTCAGTCTGAGATTGAATAGATTGAGTGAAACTGCTGTGTGCTCTGGTACCATGAGAAGGAATGGCAGCTAGGTGGCACAGTGGATAGAGTACCTGTCCTGGAGTGTAATGCGAATGTAAATTTTAAAGATCTTCCCTGCCCCTAGGCTAA
>NW_027187359.1:9787351-9790632 GCF_028583685.1 Petaurus breviceps papuanus
TGTGGTAGCTGCAAACCCTGAGGACGCTTGGGGTGCTTGCTGCTACATGGAGTCAGGAAGACTCATATTCATGAGTTCAAACCTGGTCTCAGACACATACTAGCTGTATGACCCTGGGCAAGTCATTGAACCCTGTTTGCCTCAGTTTCCTCATCTATAAAACAAGCTAGAAAAGGAAATGGCAAACCATTCTAGTATCTTTGCCAAGAAAATTCCAAATGAGATTACAAAGAGTTAGACAAAAGACTGAAAAAATAACTGAACTGAACCATAAAAAGGCAAGATATGCTGGGACAAACCAGAAATACCAATATCCCACTTGCTAGAATGATGACAATCATTGGTATCTCAGTAAAAATGGTATTCAATACTGAAGGTGGCAAACCAGTAATGTACATGAAATGGACTGAACACATGAATACTTTCATGTGTGAGGACTTTAATAACAATTCCCTTCCTCCTCTCCTATCACTCAGATGCTCTCTACCGCCATGTCCTCCTTCACCCCTGTTTTACTTGATAAGGAAGCCTTACTCCTTACCAAGACTAATCCCTTTCACCTGCACAATCAATCCCACTCTTTCCTGTCTCCTCCAATAGATTGTCCTCTCTGTCATCCTCACTCTATCACTTATTACCACCTCTATGGTGATGATTCTCAGACCTACCTCTCTTGCCCCAAACTCCATTGACCTCTAATCCTGCATTTCCAACTGCCTTTCAGGCACCCATGAGATAGCCCTTCTGTCATCCCCCTCTTTCACTTATTTTCAATCTTTCCCTGTCTCTTGGTTCTTTTTCTACTGCCTACAAACATTCTCATGTCTTCCCATCCATTCTTCCATTCTAACTATGGTCCTAAATCTCTTCTGCCCATGGTGGCTAAATTCCTTGAAAAAAGCATCTACACTCCATGCTTCCACTGCCTCTCCTCTCACTCTCTTCTTAACATGTAACAATCCAGCTTCCAATCTCATCATTCCATGAAAACTGTTCTCTCTTTTAATGCCCAAATCTAAAGTATTATTCCATCATAATTTTTCTCTACCTCTCTTCAACCTTTGACACCACTAATCATCCTTTCCTCCCTGATACTCACTTCTCTCTCAGTTTTTGGGGACACAATTCTCTCCTTGTGAGAGATTAAATTATTGCCAACACCTATTGATTTCACCTTTGAAACATTTATCCAACATGCCCTTTCTCCCTTCTTTCACCCCTTCTTGCTCGACATATACCACTTTCCTCTTCTAGCTCTGGGAACAATAATCAAGTTAACCCCACCAATACTAGAAACAACATGCCAATTAACCACTTTGTGGCTCTACTCACCAACCTGTGACTTCCCTAACCAAACACTCCTTCCTGGCTACCACTCTCTTGTTGTGTTGTCTTCCCTTATTAGAAAGCAAATTCCTTAGAGGTATGGACTGTCTTGGTTTTTTTTATATTTGTGGCTTCAGCATTTAGCACAACACCTAGAACATAGTAAGCAGTTAATAAATACTTTCATTTATTCATTCAACAAAATTGGAAACTTTTAAAAGTTCAAGGCAATGGCTTTTTGCTACTTTCTGTTGCCAATACCCTTAGCTCAAAATCACTCCACAACATATTGTTGACCAAAGCAGAGCATTGGTAAGAAATAACTTCACCCCAAGCCTATATCAGATGAATTGAAAGAGTAAGCAAATCTAAAGAGGGAATGTGGAAGGCCCTGAGGTCACTGAATACAAACTCCAGAAATGCTACTTAAAAACAAAACAGGATAAAAACAAATTCAGTGTCTCAAATGATTTTGAAAAGGAAATGGGCATACTTAGGCTGTAATTTTGAAAGCTTCTTTTTGAATTTGAGGAAATGAACATAACTACCAAACCAAGACCAAAATAGTTATCCAAAAGAGCTGATATCCACTATAATCATCATGAATGAACTTATTATCCCCCAGTATTTGACAGAAAATGTAGAAATATTTCAAGGCTTTCACAAAATAGTGTATACTATGGAACTACTATCTCACTCTCACTTGCTGACTGGGTTCCCAACACAAGTCTGTTACTCAATTCCTTCAGGATTCTAGGTTAACTTTAAGGTGTTTGGGGTGGTTTTCTAATGCTATAGTTCATGAGCTTCCACTAGTGTGATTTTCTCATTGATTATCAGTTACTATCAATTAATCAACCATATTTACTTAGCTTTCAGTAAAAGTTATTTACTAAGGTGGTATAATGTGAAGAGTTGGTACAAAACATCTCTCCAAACTATAGCACACTCTCTCACAAATACAGAGTACAGGGGAAAGTGAAAGAGAACATTCAATAAAATGATAATTCACAGCTCCCAGAAGTCCTTTGGCTTAAGTCCTCAGGTATGCCAGTTAGGTATAATGTAGCTTTGCTACTAGACTCTCTTGTAGAGCCATAAATCTTCTTCCCTCGTCATCTCTAGTCTGTCTTTGGTTCCCATTGCAGTCACTGCTTTCAGCTGTCCCAGGGACTCTGTTAGGACACTGAAGGGATGATGAGGAATCCAAAATCATCTGGACCTTTAGAAGTTCACAATATCCTCTTCTGGTCAAGGATGGAGAGAAGAGACTAAGACAAAATTCTGAGGCTCTGCTCCTTTCCCAACCCCAGTCAATTCCTTTTCCAAACTTTAGTAGAAAAACTCTCTCCTGCTATATGCTCTCACTACTATGTATTTGATAACTCTTTGGCTCAAATTAGTGTGATATTTTAAAGACATTCTACAGGGAATGATCAAGTTTTCTCAGTCAATCTAAACACACTTTCCTTGCAACATCATTCTAGTTGATGAAAGACTTTTTTGTACTTAGTCTAAAGCCTATGATTGATTCAATAAACAAGTGTTTTTACCTAGTTAAGGTATTGGGATTTAGTACCTTGCCACTTTAAATGGGGTGGGGTGATTTTTATTGTTTTACTCATTTGAGCAAAAACTGATTGGATATGTGGGGTAAATGACAATGAGGAGTGGAAGATGACACCAAAGTTGTAAGTTTCAGTGACCAGGAAGATGGCAGTGCCCTCAATAGTAGTATGGAAGTTCAGAAGAATGGAAGATTGGGAAGCGGGGTAGAGGAAATAACAATAATTAACAATAAGTTGTATTTACATAGCACTTTAAGGTTTTCAAAGTGTTTAACAAATCTAGGGGCAGCTAGATGGCTCAGTGAATAGAGCACCAGCCCTGGAGTCAGGAGGACCGGAATTCAAATCCAGCCTCAGACACTTATTAGCCGTGTGACCTTGGGCAAG
>NW_027187359.1:9790642-9856180 GCF_028583685.1 Petaurus breviceps papuanus
TTCAAATCCAGCCTCAGACACTTATTAGCCGTGTGACCTTGGGCAAGTCACTTAACCCCAACTGACCTCCAAAAAAAAAGCAAAGTGTTTAACAACTCTGGAGATGAGGTGCTGTTATTTTTCCCATTTTACAGATGAGTAAACTGAGGCAGATAAAGATTAAATAACTTGCCAAGGATCACATAATTAGTGAGCGTCTGAGTCTGGATTTGAACCCATGTCTTTCTCACTGCACCTACAATACTTTATCTATTGGCCCACCAGGTTGCCTATTAAAAATTGATGAATCCTATTTTGGACATACTGAGTTTGAGATGCCTAAGACACACAGTTTAAAATATCCATTTGGCAGTTGGTGATGCAGAATTAGAGACAAAGAGATTAGGGCTGGATAAATAGATCTGGGAATTATATTCATAGAAATCAAAATTGAACTCACAGGAACTAAGAAAATCACCAACTGAGGGTATATAGACAAAAAGAAGAGAAGACCATTTAAAAATTATTGGACTACCTGAAAGCCATGATCAAAGAAAGAACCTAGAAATCATCCTCCAAGAAATTCTCAAGGAAAATTGCCCTGATATTTTAGAACCAGGGGGCAAAATAGAGGTTGAAAGAATCCACTGATCACCTCCTGAAAACGATTTCCAAAAGAAAACTCCTAGAAATATTATAGCCAGGTTCCAAAATTCCCAGATCAAGGAGAGAATATTACAAGCAGCCAGGAAGAAACAATTTGAATATTGTGGAAACACAATCAGGATAACCCAGGATCTGGCAGCTTCTACACTGAGGGATCAAAGGGCTTGGAATGTGATATTCCGAAGGTCAAAGGAGCTGGGATTAAAACCAAGAATCACCTACCCAACAAAACTGAGTATCATGTTTCAGGGGAAAATATGGTCATTCAGTGGAATAGAGGACTTTCAAGCATTCTTGATGAAAAAGCCAGAGTTGAATAGAAAATTTGACATTCAAAAAGGAGAGAAGACCCAGGACAAAGCCTTGTGGGACACCCACAATTAGTGAGCATGACATAGATGAAGATCTCAAAAGAGATATTAAGGAATATTTAGAGACAAATAGAAGTATCAAGAGAGAGAGAAAAACATCACAAAACTCCAAGAGGAAAATTAAAGAGAAGGTGTTCAACAAAGTCAAATGCTACAGAGAAGTCAAGAAGAATGAGGAGCAAAAAGAAATCACTGGATTTGGCAATGAAGATTCACGGGTAACTTTAGAGAAAGGAGTTTCATCTGAATAATGAAGTTGTAAAGCTAGATTGTGAGACTTTGCCTTAGAAGCAAGCTGCTGGAGTATATTCTGTATGTTGTATTGTTTTGTGTATATCCTGTCTGTGGGATTGTGTAAAGAAATTTCTAAATCTGCCACTCTGTAAGATTCAAAAAAAAAAAAGGAGAAGAAATGGATGCATTGATTGTAAATGGCTTTCTCAAGTTTAATTGGGGAGAGAAGAGATACAGGATGAAAACTGGCAGACATGATAGGGTGTAGGCAAGTCAACAAGCATTTGTGTGGGGTTTTTAAGGACAGGAAAACTTAGACATGTTTGTTGACAATAGGGAATGAAGCAGTAGATGATGAAAAATTGAAGATTAGAGAGACAGAGGGGACGATGATGGGGCACTCTCCCAGAAAAGATAGGAGGAGATGGGTTAGAGAGTACATGAAAAGGGATTGGCATGGGCAAGAAGAAGGGACAGTCTTTTCTTGTGATATTGGTTAAGGAGGAGATAACACTAGAAGGATATGAAATGAGGAAGAGGGGAGAAGAGGGAACTCTCAGTTAATGACCTCAATCTTTTTGTGAAGTATGAGGCATTATATACATATAGGTGTTTGTGTGTGTGTGTGTGTGTGTGCGCGTGTGTGTGCATAACATATGGTAGGGGGAGAAAAGGGCAGGGAAGGATTAAGGAGAGAAAACTTTGGAATAACCATTGTGGTGAATGAGCTAGAAGTTCAATTAGAGAGGGGTAGGGATTGTATTGTTGTAGTGAGTACTCAGCTTTCATTAGCTAGTGTAAACATGCAGTGGACCCAGTCACCTCAGCACTGTTTAGTGACGTCCTCTAGCTCTGTTCAGCAGCATGTGAGTTGGAACAAAAGGGGTGAATGGTTGGAACATTCAGGGTTGGGAGTTTGTAAAGCATGAGAGGAAAAGGGATCAAGAGATTCGAGTTGAGAATACTGAAGAGTTGAACTGGTCCATCAAGAATCAATATTAGCCAGAGAAAAGGTGACAGTCTTGTATAGTTGTAGTTGATTGTCCTTCATTTTCCAAAGAGGACCAACGACATCACCAGGGGATGTCTTGACTGGCACATGAATTGGATTTAAGTGAGACAGGGTTGCAAAAAGTAATCAACCTCCCTCTCTCTTCCTGAGTTATCAAAGTCCGGTAGCAAGACAAAAGTCAAGATACCCAGGATGTAGTGGATGACCTCTGCATTTTCAATGTCTTACCAGGCTCTCAGCACTCCATAGCCTCTAATTCAGGCCCCTTCATGGCTGTTGGAACAGATTGTGTCCATTCTACCAGGGGAAGTCTTCACATACTTGGGTAGATGCTCTCTAACTCACCAACAGGGTCTGAGGCCCATCAGTTACACCCAACCTAGTTTGGCCTGTCTACCTAGACAGTTTTGTCAGAGTGTGACCACTGCTTAAGCTACAGCTTATTGGAGCCAGAGGTGAGAGGGGAACATCAAAGGGGAATGAGCAGCCTGAAAAGGGGTCATCAAGCCCTCACCCCAGATGTGCTAGTCTTCCTGACCACCCTATACACCTCAGCATGGGATAAAAGAAAGGGATGGCAAGTCATAGTAAGGATGAAGAGTAGACTAATGAAGGGTAAGGTGTAGGGAGTGATGAACAGAGAAAAAGATTATTATCAAATAAAGAAAATTCAGAGTTCTTAAACATGGAAGGAGAACTACTGTGGATGATTTCAAAATCAGGGTATAAGCATCCCTGAATGTAGCTGAAGTGGAATAGTCATGTAAGGCAATTGAGTCATGAAAGGTGAGGAGATTGAGGACTTGGGAAGTTAGGATATCTGAAAGAACATCAACCTGTATGTTGAAGTTCCCTAAAATGAGGGCAAGAGTTCAAATGTAAAGGAAGCATTAAATTTATTGTGTAAGGAATATTTCCTGGGGATGAATAACTACTACAAGGATCTGGATTAGGTGATAAATTAGGACTGAATGAACTTCAAAAAAGGATGATGTTGCTAAATGATGGTGGGGGAGAAAGAATCTGGAAGTAACACTGGGAACCAAGGAGTTTCCAAATTCCCCACCATGACCAGAAGTCAGGGGATCTAGCAGGAGCTTGGGCAGTAATGGGAGTAATGGATGCTGAAATGGACATAGCTCATCTTCTTCCCCACCCCTGTCTCAGCTGCCACCTATTTCTTTTCAAGCCCAGTGATTTGGATTATAAAAAGATTGAACTAAGGGGCGGCCAGGTAGCATGGCGAGTAAGAGCACCGGCTCCAGTGTTGAGAACACCTGGAGATCGAATCCCGGGCTCAGACACTTAGCACCCACCCAGAAACACCTGGCCGTGTAACCTTGAGCAAGTTACTTAACCCCAATTGCTTAGGGGCGGCCAGGTGGCTCAGTGAGTAAGAGCACTGGCTCCAGTGTTGGGATGACCCGGATCAAATCCGGGCTCAGATACTCAGCACCACACCCAGAAATAATAACTGGCCGTGTAACCTTAAGCAAGTTACTTAACCCCAATTGCTTTAAAAAAAAAAAAAAGATTGAACTTGAGGCAGAGAATTTAGCAGAAATATTTTCCAGATATTATACTGTTTGCAGGGCACTTTCTTCAGTTTCTGAGTACAGAAGGGGAGTTGTGTTTTATGTTCTTTTTATTCTTGTATTATGTGTTTTTAAACTTCAATTATTAAAATAATTTTAATTGGATTTTTATAATTTATGAGTGACTATTGCATTAAAAAAATCATGCTTAAATTAATTTTTTTAATGGGGAAAAGGTGCTATAGAAGAAAGGGAGTCCTGTGAAATGAGTTAGTTATAAAGAGGTTCTTGGTTTTTTCATTGCCAAAACCTTGTTTAGAACATATGGAGAAGCTCCTTTTTGGAATGAGGAGAAGGTTCCTACTGATACTGAGGAATTATTAAGATATACAGAAGAAAGTGGTGCCAGAAATGCTGGAAACAATATCTGGTTCCTGCTGTCATCTGTGGAAAACTATACTGCCAAAGCAAAGAGAAAGAACATAATTTGTCTTTAAAGATTAAGTAATTAGAGGTAAAGGTAAATGAGTTTTTTATTTAAAAAAATTCAACAGAATCAGATGAATTTATTGATTACTCAGGTAATTTCTGTCTGTGTTTTATTTTGCCTTGGTTTAGGTCAGGAGTGGGGAACCTACAACCTCCAGGCCACATGTGGCCCTCTAGGTCCTCAAGTGTAGCCCTTTGACTGAATCTAAACTTCACAGAACAATACCTTAATAAAAAGATTTGTTCTGTAAGACTTGGACTCAGTCAAAAGGCTGCACCCAAGGACATAGAAGGTCTCATGTAGCCTTAAAACTGTAGGGCTCCAGGGGTGGCCAGGTAGCACAGTGAGTAAGAGCACCGGCCCCAGATTCAGGATGACCTGGGATCGAATCCGGGTTCAGATACTTAGCATCCACCCAGAAACACCTGGCCGTGTAACCTTGAGCAAGTTACTTAACCCCAATTGTTTAGGGGCAGCCAGGTGGTGCAGTGAGTAAGAGCACCAGCCCCAGAGTTGGGATGACCTGGGATCGAATCCGGGCTCTGATACTTAGCACCACACCCAGAAATAACTGGCTGTGTAACCTTGAGCAAGTTACTTAACCCCAATTGCTTATTAAAAAAATAATAATTAAAAAAAACTGTAGGGTTCCCTGCCCGCCCACCCGCCCCCAATCCCCAGTTTAGGTAGTTGCTTCATAAAAGGATTTTGGTAGGGTGCTTTCTTTCTCAATTTTTGAGAATAATTTGTAAAGCATGGGTACTAACTGTTCTTTAAAAGTTTGATGGACAGTTATGCTGATTTTTTTCCTGTTTCTTTTTTTTTTTGTCTTTAAAAATACTATTTGTTTGGGGCGGCCAGGTAGCACAGCAAGTAAGAGCACCTGCCCCAGATTCAGGATGACCTGGGATCGAATATGGGCTCTGATACTTAGCACCACACCCAGAAATAACTGGCTGTGTAACCTTGAGCAAGTTACTTAACCCCAATTGCTTTAAAAATAAAGTTACTATTTGTTGGGGCAGCTAGGTGGCACAGTGAATAGAGCACTGACCCTGGAGTCAGGAGGACCTGAGTTCCAATCTGGCCTCAGACACTTAACACTTACTAGCTGTGTGACCTTGGGCAAGTCGCTTAACTCCAATTGCCCTGCTTCCACCCTCAAAAAAAAAAAAAGACAAAAAAAATCCATACTATTTGTTAAATGGGATGATCTCTGTGAAGAAGCGCAGGGGAAGGGATGCTGGAGTAAACTATAGCAATTTTTTTTCTTTGCTTTTTGGAGGGGGGAAGGCAGGGCAATTGGGATTAAGTGACTTGCCCAAGGTCACACAGCTAGTAAGTGTTAAGTGTCTGAGTCTGGATTTGAACTCGGGTCCTCCTGAGTCCAGGGCTGGTGCTCTATTCACTGTGCCACCTAGCTGCCCCTATAGTGACATTTTTTAAAAGATACTAATAAAAATTTTTTTTTAAGTTTAATAGAATTCACCTGTAAGTCCATCACAGCTAGGAGCTGTTGTTTTTTTTTCCCCTTTGGTAGTTCCTCCTAGACATATTTCCTTTTCTGAGCTTGGGTTATTTAAGATATATATTTGGTCTTCTGATAGTTTGGCTGTTCTGTATTTTTGAAGGCATTTCTTTATTTCTTTTGTGTTCCCAGTTTATTTAGCCTGGTATGTGCTAATTTTTCTTTTCCTTTTTTCTGGTTTTGCTGTGATTCCACTTTGCTCGTTTGCTAATTTATTGGTTTGGTTTTCTGCTCTCTTCTTTTTAATTATATTACCTAAGGATTTACCAATTTTATTAGTCTTTTAAAAAAAATAGCTTTCAGGTTTATTTATCGTTTCTATGTGTTTTTTTTTTCCATTTCCAATATCTATTCCCCTTCTAATTTTTAATATTTCCTCATTTGGGCTTACTTTAGTTGTAGGTTGGTTTATTTGTTGGCTTTTTTTTTTAGCAATTGGGGTTAAGTAACTTGCTGAAGGTTACACGGCCAGGTGTTTCTGGGTGGGTGCTAAGTGTCTGAGCCCGGATTCAATCCCAGGTCATCCCGACACTGGGGCCGGTGTTCTTACTCGCTGTGCTACCTGGCCGCCCCATTTGTTGGCTTTCTAACTTTAAAAAAATCCATATTCAGTTCATTCATCTTCTTCTATTTCTTAATGTGTGTTTGTAAGAAAATGATTTTCCCCAAGGATTCCAAAAATTTTGGTATTTTGTTTCATCATTATCATTTTCTTGAACATAATTATTAATTATTTCTATTATTTGTTCATTGACCCACTCATTATTTAGGATTTTATTGTTAAAGTTCCACTTGGGTCTATACCTTTTTTTTATGGTCCCTGAACCAATTTCTATTTTTATTGCATTATGGTCTATAAGGGATTAGCTATTTCTGCCTTTTTACATTTGTGTCAAGCAATTATTTAGCATCTACTATGTGCCGGGCACTGTGCTAAGTGCTGGGAATTTAAAAAGAGGCAAAAGATAGTCCCTATCCTCAATGACTGAACAAGTTTTGGTATATGACTGTGATGGAATACTACTGCACTATAAGAAATGAGGAGCCCAATGATTTTAGAAAGACATGGAAAGACCTGCACAAAATAATGAAGAGCTAAATGAACAGAACTAAGAGTACATTGTATACAGAAACAGCAATGTTGTTTTAAGAACAACTTAGAGCAACTAAGTTATTTTTGACTATTATAAATATCCAAATTAACTATAAAGATCATATAAAGAAAGTAACTATCTGTACCCAGAGAAAGAACTGATAATAGAAGTATGTATAGAATAGTTTTATGCACACATATCTATTTGTGGTAACTATCTCTAGGGCAGGAAGAGGAAAGAGAAAAAGAAATTTATATGATCATTTTGTTGTATGTTTGAAAAGAATAGCAAGTTGTGCATAGTAGATTTGTAGTTTCATATGCAATCAATCATCTATGCTATAGAAATGCTTGTTTTATTCCACAAGTTAAAAAAATTAAATTAAAAAATAGTTCTTACTGTCAAGGAACTCTCAGTCTAATGGGAACGACAACATATAAACAAATATGCACAAATGATATACAGCATAAGTAGGAAATAATTCAGAGAGTGAAGGCACTAGAATTAAGAAGGCTTCCAGGGTGGTTAGGTGGCACAGTGAATAGAGCACTGGCCCTGGAGTCAGGAAGACCTGAGTTCAAATCTGGCCTCAGACACTTAACACACACACACACACACACAACACACACACACTAGCCATGTGACCTTGGGCAAGTCACTTAACCCCAATTGCCTTCCAAAAAAAAAAAAGAAGGCTTCCTATAGAAGATGGGATTTTAGTTGGGACTTGAAGGAAGCCAGGGGAGACAGGAGGTGGAGATGAGAAGGAAGAATATTCCAGGAATGAAGGACAGCCAGAAGTACTTGAGGAATGTAAGCTTTTTGCTCCAGAGGTTTCTCTGGAGTAGTGGTTCTCAAAATGTGGTCCCCAAGACCCTTTCAGAGGGTCCATAAGCTCAAAACTATTTTTATAATAATACTAAGATAAAATTTGGCTATGAAAATACTCCTCCTCTTTCCAACTACATACCTGAGGCCAGATTGTCTTCAAATACTTTAACCCAAACAACATATCACCGCAGCTTGATGCAGGAATAAATATGAGAATCCAGCTGTCTTCTATTAGGTCAGACTTTAAAAGATTTGCAAAGATATGTAAAACAATGCTACTCTTCTCACTAAATATTTTGGTTTTGGAAAAGACATTTATTTTTTTCATTAAAATGTTGTATGTTAACATATAATAGTTTATTTTAAAATGAATTTTAAAATGAATACAGTATTTTAAAAATTATCAAATTTAAGTTCCAATATGATAAATATCCATGGATATAATTCATGTAAACACAAGTTATCTGGATTCCTTAATTTTTAAGAATGTAAAAGGGTCTTGAGACCAAAGTATTTGAGAAATGCTTCTCTGGAGAATGCCTTAGACTCAATGGAGGGGGAGTCAATCAAGATTTATTGACTTGCCCAGGGTCTGGTAGTAAGTGTCTAAGGCCGAATTTGAACTCAGGTCTTCCTGACTCAAAGGCCAGTGCTCTATCCACTGCACCATCCAGCTGCCCCAGGTTTTTAACATTAAGGCACTTGAATAGTAGTAAGAGAAATCTAAACAACATATTAATGAAATTTAAGAGCAATAGCTGGGGCAGCCAGGTAGCACAGCAAGTAAGAGCACCTGCCCCAGAGTCAGGATGACTTGGGATTGAATCTGGGCTCAGACACTTAGCACCCACCCAGAAACACCTGGCCGTGTAACCTTGAGCAAGTTACTTAACCCCAATTGCTTTAAAAAAAAACCATAGCTAATGAAGATATGGTCTAATGGAGTAAATTTAGATTATTTATCAGTGGAAGAATTCCATTGATTGGGGCAACTTATATATGATTTGCTCCAGCAAAATCAGTTGAATCAATTGAAGGATTATCCTTTATTCCTTTGTAGGTGAATAAAGCAGAGAAACCTACACATGAGGTCTCAAAGATGCAACAAATTCTTAAACAGAGGATGACAAGGAAGAGGATGAAATTTCTTAAAGAGTTAGTTTTAAAAGTTTTAAAAACAAATGCTGGGGTGGCTAGGTGGTGCAGTGAATAGAGTCAGGAGGACCTGAGTTCAAATCTGGTCTCAGACACTTAACACACAAAAAACTAGCTGTGTGACTTTGGGCAAGTCACTTAACCCCAATTGCCCTCCCCCCAAAAAAAGCAAAACAAATGTTAAAAAAAATGTTTTTTAGTGAATAGAGCACCAGCCCTGGAATCAGGAGGACCTGAGTTTAAATACAGCCTCAGACACTTAACACTAGATGTGTGACTTTGGGCAAGTCACTTAACTCCAATTGCCCTGCCTTCCCCCCTCCAAAAAAACAAAAAAAATACATTTTTTACATGCAACTGGGAAATAAGATATACAGGCACTGGGGTATAGAAATCCATCTTGCCCTGCTAGAAAGTTAAGGGGGGGGCGAAATGGGAGAGGATATAAGAGAGAACAGATTGGGGGAAGAGGTATTCAGTAGGCTTGCTATCTTGGGGTGGGAGGTAGGGGAAAGACAGGGAGAAAATGTGTAGCTCAAAATCTTGTGGAAATGAATGTTGAAAACTAAAAATGATAAAAAGAGTTAGATTTAGTGGGCTGAATTTATGCCCCTTCCCCATGATTTCCCACTCTTTGTGACCAGTTTGTTTCAGGTGCAATTGGATCATACTTTTTGGTGAATAGTCCCCATCAGCAACTATCCCTCAATGGTGTCAGACTCTAGAGTTTGTTCATTGTCAGATAACCAAATCAGTCTAGGTAAATCAATTGGCAAAGTTTGAGAAGGAGATTGGTATAGCCCCAGAAGTTCTTCAGATAAACAGAGCTATCCACACACATACAGAAATGCTGGAGATGATGGCTGTTTCTTTGTCCTTCTTTCTCAAAGAGGACCATGACCTCAGGTAGGTGATGCCATGACTTGCAAGTGAATTGAATTTAAATGAGGGAGGGCTGTGCAAAGTCACCAGCTTCGTTTTCTTCTCCAGAGCCACGTGGAGATGATCAGAGTAGAAATGATTCCCACTATCATGCTAGGTGGGCAAAGGGTGATAATATTCTGTCTTATAACTTTGGTTATAGATTTTAGAACATAGAGTAGATAAAAGGATGATAGATGATAGATAACCAACAAAATTATTAGCAAAATTATATCAGCATATATGGGAATACTGTAGAAAGGGTTCTTCTGGTGCACTAAGATTTAAATGATCCTTAAAAGCTTCTGCCCAACTCTATCAGTCAGTCTCCCTACCCTATTTGGTTAGTCTCTCACCCAACCTGGTTGTTGGCAGCCACTTACATATTTGTGTCCAGATTTACGGGACTATTGGAAATAAGTCCTATTAGGAAAGAACTGTTTTAACAAGAGGATTGTAAAGGGAAAAGTGGTTCTGTAACTAAATTACCATTACATGGGGAGGGGAGAGCCAAGAATTAAAGGGGCTGCTAGATAACCACAGGCAGGTCACAATTATACCAAGGGACCCTCAACAGCTTCATAGGAGAATCTAAGTTTCTACTGGGAGTTTTGACAGACAAACCATTGAAAGGAGTAGCCTTGGGGCAGCTAGGTGGCACAGCATCAGCATTGGAGTCAGGAGGACCTGAGTTCAAATCCTGTCTCAGACACTTAACACTTACTAGCCATGTGACCATAGGCAAGTCACTTAACCCCAATTACCCCTACGATAAAGCAAAAAAAGAAAAAGAAAAAAAGAGAAAGGAGTAGCATTGTGGAAGACTACCCTTCATATTGCCACAGTTTTATGCACAATCTTAAAAGAGATCCCACTTCTTGAAGATGTTGATTTCTTTTCTTCTTTTTTTTTTTTTTGCTTTTTGGAGGGCAATTGGGGTTAAGTGACTTGCCCAAGGTCACATGGCTAGTTTTTTGTGTTAAGTATCTGAGGCAGGATTTGAACTCAGGTCCTCCTGACTCTAGGGATGGTGCTCTATTCACTGAGCCACCTAGCCACCCCCATGAAGGTATTGATTTCTACCATTATATCAATGATGTAAGGTTTACTGGGTCAGATCAGGTCATGGTGGCAGAAGTTTTTGATCAAATGATGGCTCATATTAGAGACAAGGGGTGAGAGGTCAACTCAAAGAAAAATCACAGTTTAGTACATTCAGTTAAGTTTTTAGGGATTCATTTAGATAGGGAGAACTCACATGATTCCAAATGGAATCCACAACAACTCATAGACACCTGCTCCCCTCATAGGCTTAGAAGGACATTCAAAGATTTGTAAGATTCTTCAGATTTTGAATAATCCATATTTCACATTTGGGTATACTAGTAACTCCTATTTATTGAATAAAAGAGGCATATGTGCCTCTTTTGCATGGGGATTGGAACACATTGTGGCCTGGAAGAGTAAAAGCCTCCTGTCCAGCAATCTCTCCCCTGGGGCAATTAAGATACTATGGGACCTATAATCCTGGTGTAGTAAGGTTGTCTCCCATCTATGGCATGAGAGTGTCATTGTGTGACTCAAAACTAGACAAAACAAACATCTCTATGCTCTTTTCCTCCTGACCTTTCGCCAAGAGAAACTTTAATTCCTGCCTGGAGAGGAAGCAGAAGGTTGGGGTTGGAGGCCACTGAAAGAGAGAGTTACTGAGGTAGAATTATATTTGCCTTAGATATTATTAGTCTAGGGCAATGAAGTCAAACTCAAGTACAAACAGATCTCTGTGGGCCACATATTGACTTAGAAAACTCTAAACTGACATTATATATGTTGTACTTTTAAATTTTATTTTGTTAAACATTTCTCAGTTACATTTTAATCACATTTAGCCACACTGGGGAGTTTTATAGGTTGCTTGAGATCCACAGACAGTGAGTTTAATATCTCTGGTCTAGAGAATGTTAATTGCAGATTTAAGCAAAGTTCTAATCACTATTCATTAATGGGGAAAGGAGTACCCCAAATTTTATATCCAAGGCTTACTCACCTTTCCCCCAAATATTAGTTCCATAATGGACATCCACATAGCAAATAGCAAAGAGATCTGCTTATCAAGTTAATAGCAAAACAGAAATTAGAGAAAGTAAGCACAGGAGAACATATACCAGAAAACAGAGTAAAAGAGTTCTGTCATTAGGAGAGAAACCCAACTCATCCAAGAGAGAATCCTGTATCTCAAGGGCATCCCCAAAGCTAGGAATGGGGATATGATGAAGACTGCCACCTCCTCTCATGTCTTGCTAGGACATTTTCCTTTAGCAACTCTTGGGGGAAATTCCCCAAAATTTCTAGTGTAGTAAGCTGGAGATAGGGTCACAATGGTGACTGCCAGCTCTTTTCACACCAGTTTCTTCCTAGAGTCCTTTCCTCCTATCATGGCCTAAAGAGAGACTGTGGAATTATGCATCTTTTCTCTTGAAACTAGAAGCCAACAAAGTGTTTAATGAGTCTGACAAGACAGGACTTGGGCTCATCCCATCTCTGTCCAGCCCCCCATAAGTGCAGAGCATTGATCTCCACTAACGAATAGTGAGTCTCAAACACATGAGTCTAAAGGGCTCAGGTTACAGTAGAAATCTCTTTACAAGGACTAGGCTAAGTGGAGGCTTTGCCAGAAACATGCAAAAAAAAAGTAGCTGGATTAAATGCCCATTGGACTTCTGGAGTCATAAACTTCCTAAAGCAGGCACTCATTATACTATGTCTGAGAAATAATTGCTTTCATGCTATTTAGACCTGGTTGCTATTGAAATAATGACACAAAGCCATATGATTATCCTCCATCCAGAAAGACCTATCATGATTTAGGTTATAGAATGCAAGATAGGTCCTCTAGCAAGATGGGAAGGGCACAAGAGATGCCCTTTGCCAAATTGAAATGGTATATCCAACATCATGTTCAGTCACTGATGCCTTTTGTGAACGAGTTATGACATTGCCAATGGCTCAGACTTCCAGTCCCAGCCTCAATGCTTTACTCCTAATAGAAAGAGGTCCAATAGGCCCAATAGACCTCTGTCTATGAGACCTCCACTCTTAAAGAACATTATTTTGCTTGGTTTATCTATGGTTCTTACCAAAAGGTAGATACAACTGTATTTCAACAGTAATTAACCAGTTACTAGGGATAACTTGAAGACGAGGGTCCTAGCAAGTCTTCCCAGGGGCACAAGCTGCACCACTGACCCATGCAAAAACCTTGAGGGATGGAGGAGATAATTTTTTAGAAATTTATATTGATTCCTGGACAGTGGCTATGGGTTTGGTTCTGGGGCCAAGAAAGAATAGAATTAGATAATTAAAGCCTTTCTACTTTGGGATCAGGATCAGTGGAAGAATTTTGCTGATATTTCTTACAGCATACAGTTGTTTGTGGGACATGTTAGTGACCATCAGAGACATAATACTCTCTGCTGAACTGAATCTTCAAGTTGATGTTTTCACAAGACCAAATTGGTGCTTGGGTTCATCATCAATCTGGATGTGGGAGCCATGACTCTATAGTGCGGTGGGTCCAAAGTCATAGTCCCCTTTACCAAGGATGATCTAGTGGCTTCTACCCAATAAAGCTCTTTATGTCAGTCAGATCATTTACCTTTGGAGGAGCAGTACAGTATGATCCCACATGGCTCTTGACCTGACTGGCAAATCGATTATGTTGATCCTCTTCCTCCATCTAAGGGCAAGAGGTTTGCTTCCGTTGTAATTGACATCTATTCTGGATATGCAATTGCATTGTCAGTTAAGTATGCTACTGCTGCAAGCCACTATCAGGACCCTTATGGAATACCTCCTTCTTCCCTAGGGGCCTCTTTGAACTATTGCCTTTGATCAAGATAAAAATTTTACTGCAAAAAGTACTGAACCTGTTCTCACCATATTAATTCAGTTTTCTATCTTCCAAAGCAGCCCCAGGCAGCTGGTATCATAGAATGGTGGAATAGATGTTTAAAGCAACAGCTTCCTCAGCATACCCCTTATAATTGGGGATAAACATCCTATCTTCCAAAGAATGGAAATTTTGGATTGTAAGTTGGAAGATTTAAAAGCTCCTGTCCAGCATTCTCTCTCCTGAGGCACTTAAGAATGTCTTTTTGATATACCAATGCTACCCCCATAAGAAGGTGGGCTCTCCTTTCCAGCCATTTTTTGTATCCTCTCTTCAGGAGGATTTGCCTGGCTAGGATGGACTGCTTTCGGATAGAGTCCCAATTGATTCTCCCCAATCTTTCTTTATCCAATTCTCTGTGGAAGGTCACCCAGGTCTAAAGGTTTTTGCCTCTTCAGAATGGTTTGTACAACCCAGGGAAATTATTAAATCCTCCACAAATTGGAAAATATTTTTTCATAAAATGGTTGCACAACTCCTACCCTGAAAGGGTTTAGGGGACCAAAGGGTGGAATTGTTGGAAGGAGCTTAGCTTTTAATAATATAGGGAAGATACAAATTATGTTTTTTGTAATTGAGGTGACTAGGGGGATTTAGTCTATTTAGTAGTAATTTTAAGATCCTTGATGAAGATGAAGGGGTGTCTTAATCCAGTTCCCATGAACAAAGATGGTGGTTACTCAGTAAAGGCCTCTAAAGGGGCTAAAACTTGGTACTATCCCCATGACAGGGCATGTAAAACAGGAGATGTTTTTATTGGAGGATTTGGGAAAATTGAATGAGTGGGAGTAAGTAGTGAGTCCTGATATCAACTTAAGTCTCAGCATAGGTTGCATACAAGAGGTTCATGGCCATTTAGTTTCTTAAACTAATATGACCCAGCCTTATGATGAGGACCAGTGATAATGTCATACATATCATCATCTTTTGGTGAACCGATATTACTGGTGCTACTTCTGGTAACCGTGATTATTTTATCCCAGAAGATCTTTATGAACTGACCCTGATATCATGTTCCCATTGTTTTCAATTTATTATTTATACTGTGCTATCTGTTTATTTGCTTCAATTTGTTTTAAGATCTTTCCTAGTTTTTAGTGAGTATTCTAGGTTGTTTTAATGGTGAAAAGTTCCCTAGGAAATTTTGAGGACCTTATCACTAAGGGGTGAAATGCTACTTGACTGACTGATATCTTGATTCAAAGTTTAATGGGAAGTATATTTAAAGCTATTAATCCTTATTCAATACTAGTTTGAATGTTTACTTTTGGAACCATAAAATAAACTACAAAGATTTGGAACAATTTTTGAGAAAACACTATATAATAATAATGAAACAAAGGACCCCCATCATTTTAGGGCAGCTATAGTAAGGTTAATGATTCCTCATTAAGATGGAAGAAGATTGCTAAACATTCTCAGACCATATGAAGAAGGAGACATCACTTCATTGAACAATGATCAAAAATGAGAAAAGGTACACACTAGTAGAGTTGGATTTTTCAGAAGTAATCAAAATTAAGTGTTTTATATATAGGTAAAGACCCTGAAATGGCTAAGATCAGTGGTGTGCTGATAAAAGTTTAATAGCTATTTCTCTGAAAATTTTACACTTTAAAGTTTAATTTGCATTATTAATAGTTTCTCCATTCTCTTCTTAAGATTAGACAATTAACAAAACAATAAACCAAGACCTGATTTGTAGCATTTGAGGATTTCTAAGGTATAAATGCTCACACTGAAATTGAACAATTCTATCCCTATTTCTAGCTTGCTCCAGTATACATCTGGCTAAAATCCAAAGGTTGAATCAAAAAGTCCCCCACAGGTGATATCCTTATGAACTCAGCCAACCATTTGTCAACAAACCCCATTAAACAAATGGCTGAGTTATTTGGATTTGCTTATGGAAATAGAAACCTTTCTGAGGACAATTCAGAACCAGGTCACTGAGAGAAATTGAAGAAGGGTTAGCCATAAGTAGTCCAGATTGATGATCAATGTAGATTGTGCAAGGAAACAATAGAAACTGAAGGCTGTAAAAATGTAGCACATACCAAATACTTAGACAAACAAGAACTGAGGGTTAGAATTATGCACTAAAAATTTCTTCTCTTTCATGGACTTATAGAGGTCAAATCTCCATATAATAAATATAGACCTCAAAATATCTTGGAGGACTCAAACAATAGCATTATCTCCTATTGAACTGTTATCCATAGTCATCTAGAGATAACACTAATTCATAAAAGAGCAATATTTTATTAGATTTCACCATGCTAAATATATATGCGTATATATATATATAAATTACATATACATACATACATATGTGCACACACACACACACACACACTGATGTCCTATCTATTGCTGGAAATATCCCAAATACACTGTCAACGAGTCTGTAGAAGATGAGCTTACATCCTAATACTCCAATTATAAAATGTAATCATTTTATCCAACTCTGCAACAGTCTACAAAACATTAAATATGAAAGAATAATGAGAGGCTAGATTCTGGTCACAGGATAACTTCCATGTGAATTCCAATAAAGAAAGTTGAGAATGAGATGGATAGCAATAAAAGATAGCAACTGACATTTATAGAATTCCTTATGGTTTAAAAAGTGTTTTACATGTTATCTTATTTAAGATTCGGAGCAGCACTGTGTAATAACCAATCAATAAGACTTTTAAAAGCACTTGTTTTATGCCAGTCACTGGAGATACAAAGCAAAAAATGAAACAGTGTCATAAGTATCATTATCCCCATTTTATGGAGAAAAAAAAACTGAGGGTCAAAAAGGTTAAATGACTTGCTCGTGGTCACATAGCTAAATAAAAAGTGTGAGTGATGAGATTTGAACCCAGGATTCTCCAGAATCCAAGTTCAGTACTCTATCTACTATGCATGCTATATTGAACATATAGTAGGCACTCAATAAAATATCTGTGATGGTGCAAATGGCAAAGTTGTATTGTGGATAGAGGTCTGACCCTGGAGTCAGAAAGACCTGGGTTCAAATCCTTCCTCTGACACATACTTGCTGTTTGACTCTGGATTAGTTACTTAATCCCTCAGTGTCTCAGGTAACTCTCTAAGACTGTAAGTTATAGATGAATTGCTGTTCTTCACTAGTGGACAGAATTTCCACACTGAGAGTTCAACACACTGACAAAATCACATGTCTAGACCAAAAGATCCAAGTCTAGATTTTAACTTTCCCTCAACTCTAGTTTTTAGGAAACCTGGGTTCACCTATAATTACTTTTATTTTTCAGTGCATACTTTTTTCCTTTCAAAAAAAGATCAGACCCAACCTGGAGTACTGTGAACAGTTCTGGGTGCCATGCTTCATGAAAGACTCTGATAAGCTGGAGGACATTTGGAAGAGAGTGACCAAGATGATGAAAAGCCTGGAGACTCTGAGGTCAAAAGTCAGTTTAAGAAACTGAGGATACTGAGATACAGTTATATGCACATACATACATACATATATGGCAGGGGAGAGACAGAAAGAGATTGAGAGAGATTGAAAAAGGGGAAATGAAGGAAGGAAAGAAAAGGAAGAAAGAAAAAGGAAATAAGGAAAGAGAAAGGAAAAGGGGAGGAAGGAAAGAAGGAATGAAGGAAGGAAAGAAGGAAGGAAGGAAGGAAGGAAGGAAGGAAGGAAGGAAGGAAGGAAGGAAGGAAGGAAGGAAGGAAGGAAGGAAGGAAGGAAGGAAGGGAAGGAGGGAGAGAGGGAGGGAGGGAAGAAGGAAAGAAGGAAGGTAGGAAGGAAGGGAAGGAGGGAGGGAGGGAAGGAGGAAGGAATGGAAGATAATCTTGTCAAGAAAACATCCGGAGGAAGGAGAGGTACCCAAAAAGACCTCTTGCAGAAAGTGGGATTTGAACTTAGTCTGGGAGAAAATCAGGAGATAGAGATGGGGAGGATGAGCATTCCAGGGATGGGTAACAGCCAGTGAAAAGGAAGTCAGGAACAGAGAATAATGTGCTAAGAACTGCAAGAAGGTCAGAGTTAGACTTTATGGTCCTTCATGCTTCTTACAATTCTGAAATTCTATGATGTATTTCTGGGTGTAGTTTATATGAAATACTAACATATTCTGACTAATCTTGGCATGTGTCGAGGATTCATTGAACACCTAAGACAAATTCTGACCTTGACATCTCTGAAGTCAAGCACCAACTGAAAAGACAGCTCAACTAGGTGGTGCAATGCATAGAATGCTGGGCCTAGAGTCAGGAAAACTTGAGTTCTAATAAAACCTCAGACACTTTGTAGCCGTGTGAACCTGGACAGGTCACTTAAGTCTGTCTTCCTCAGTTTCCCCATCTGTAAAATGAAGATAAAAATAGCATTTACCTAACAGGGTTGTTGTGAGGATAAAATGAGACACTATTTACAAAGCAATTCACAAACATTAAAACACTATATACATACAAGCTTTTATCATTAAGTGGTCAGTGGTCTCTGTACCAAGCCTTTGTCTGGCAGGATCAGAGTCCATAACTTCCATGGGGATAGGGAGGGATCCAATAACCACAAAGCTAATAAAAAGCTGGCTTCAGTTAAATAGGCCAGAGTCAACATCCAAAGGATCAGGCCAAGCAAAAGGGTACATGCCTGGAGCAGATTTCACATGGAGACTGAAGACACCTTGTCCGCACTCCTCACAGATATTGTTCAGTCATTTCAATCGTGCCTGACTCTTCATTACCCCATTTGGGATTTTCTTGGCAAAGATACTGGAGTGATTTGCCATTCTTTCTCTGGCTATTTTACAGAGGAGAAAACTGAGGCAAATAGGGATAAGTGACTTGCTCAGGGTCACACCGCTATCTGAGGCTGGATTTGTACGCAGGTCTTCCTGACTCCAAGCCCAGCACTCTATCCACTGTACTACCTAGCTGCCCTCCCAGATGAGTGGGTCTCCAGTAATACGTGCTCCTGGCAGCTTCTATCCATGAACATGGACAAGGGTTGGCCTTTATTTTGGCAGCCCCACTTGAAGGCAAGGCTACTCAGGTAGTCTAAGTTGAGCTCACAATCCCACTAGTGTTTGGATCTGCTGTCTAAACCCTAACCGTCCTAGACCCCAGCTGGGGGCCTGATTCCATCCTGAGTGACAGGCTGGGGCCCAAGGATCAGGGTCCAGGGGTGTGGCCAGTATGGCCTCAGGCCCAGACTAGGGCTGGAGGTAGAGGAGAGGTTTGTTTGCAGTGGCTATGTATGAGAGTAGACTCTAGAGACCAGGAGGAGATTAGGGCAAGAGGGCAGAATGAATGGCTGTCTTGCTATTGATTTAAAATTGTGTTCTTCTTATAGAGTCTCTTTGTTGGCCACTTGTTTTGAATTTTTATGTAGTTTGGCACATGGGTGTGAAAATTGTGCCAACCTTGGGTCTATAGCATGCCAAAACACTGATCTGACTGTGTCATGGAACCGGCTTCCTTCTCAGCTCAGAAATGTTGTTTAAATTTTCTTTGAAATGTTTAGCTTTGATAAAGATTATGGTCTTTTTCTCCAAATAGCACATTCAGGAAATTCTATGTCTGAATCAGTCCTTCATAATAATACAATCATAATTCACATTTATATAGCACTTTAAGGGTTATAAAGTATTCTTCATACATTGTCTCATTTCAGCCTCCTGACAGCCCTGTGTCATAAACATGTGCAGTGCAGGAATAAACAATACTTGTTGGAGAGCCAGAAAGGTTTTCATTATCTTTATTTTGCATTTATTCTCTCCTGAATAAATGGGCAACCTCCTGAAGAGACTACAAAGAATCAGACAAATGCAAGCCCTTTTATGCTGCTTCCATTCGAATTTCCTGTCTTGTTCCTCCCTTCAGAACTGGGCTTGGTCCAAGTTCTTCTGGGTTACAAGAAGACCTGCCCATTACATATATGTTTTACTAGTGTGTTCCCCCTGCCCAATATGAGCTTCATGCATCCCCTGATCACATAATGAGACTAATTCTATGTGGGGTGTGTCAGCTAATATGTATGAGGCTAGTTAAGCATTCATGTTAATGAAAAGTTGGTGACCATCCCTTGACCCTCAGCTAGTCTGAGTGAGTTTCGCTCAGGCCCCTTCCAAGGGTAAACTTATAGATTTCTTCCAGCTATATGATTAATAGGGTGCTCTGCCCTTCCTTCCTGTCCTGATTTATACCTTCCTACATGTCCTGTGCAGTGTCTGTTTTTGGAACGCCCATTGTTCCTATAGAATTTGTGGAAACCAAACTGTCAGCATTTCTTACACCTGTAAGGCAGATAACAGCTCCATTTCACAGATGAGGGAACTGAGGCTCACAGAAAGAAATTCACTTACCGGAAGTCACACAACCAGTAAGTGTTACAAGTGGGACTGCAAAGGGCCATTGATTAAGATGTTTGTTGACTCTCCTTTCTAACTAAGGCCATGGCTCTTTCCACTCCACAGTACTAACTCTAGAGTAATCTCAAAATGCTGGAAAGATAGTTTCCCAAAGCTAAGAGAAAAGTATATTTATACTGAATTGTTGTTGAGTCATTTCAGTTATTTCCAACTCTGTCCAACACCATTTGGGGTTTCCTTGGCAAAGATACTGGAGTGACTTGCCCTTTCCTTCTCCAGTTCATTTTACAGATGAGGAACAGAGGCAAATAGGATTAAGTGACTTGTTCAGGATCACACAGTTGGTAAGTGTCTGAGGGCAGACTCCAGTGCTGATCACCTAGCTGCCCCCTATACTGAATCACTACAGTCAATTGTAAGATTTTATGAAAATCAGTTCATTCTTATATTCAATATATAGGATATTCCAAAAGTTTTAAATGCTATGAAGATTTTTGGAACACCATGTTTATCTTTTGAACACCTATTACTTGCAAGGTGTTGTACTAGTTTAAAGCATTTCCACTAGAACTGCTTGAGGGGAAGAACCTGGAAAGACTTACGAGAATGGATGCTGAGGAAAGTGAGAAGAACCAGGAGAACACTGTACCCAATAACAGCAACATTGTACAAAGATCAATTATGATTGACTTAGCTCTTCTCAGTAATACAATGATACAAGACAAGTCCAAAAGACTTATGATAGAAAATGCTATCCACAAAGGACTGATGGAGTCTGAATACAGATCAAAGCATACTATTTTCACTTTCTTTTTTTTTTGGTGCTTTTTTCCTTTTGTTCTGTTTCTTCCACAACATGACTAATGTGGAACTATGATTTACATGATTGCACAGGTATAACCTATATCAGATTGCTTGCTTTCTTGGGAAGGAGGGAAAGGAGAGGAAAGAAGGAAGGGGGGAGAGAAGGGAAGGGAGGGAGAAAAATTTGGAACTCAAAGTCTTATAAAAATGAATGTTGAGAATTGTCTTTACATATAATTGGAAAAAGTAAAATACTATTTACATTCTTTTAAAAATAATGACTTGAAAGGTAAGAAAAGATACATAAAAGAATGAATGTAGTAGAATATTATTGTGCTGTAAGACTATAGATATATACATACATATATTGAAATAAGCTGTATGTAATAGAGAGTCATGGTGTCATATACAATCTTCTTTTTCTGTCCTTTGTATATGAAAAAGTGCAAGTTTATTAAGTTCAGAATATAAAAAATTTAAATCTTATTTTAAAAAAAGAAAATTCATTGGGGGAAAATAGTGGTTTATTTCACTTACTGCTTAACCTTTGGATTCTTGTATATAGAAATTTGATACTCTTGGTTTTATTATTGTAGCACCCTTTCTGACCTTCTCTCCAACTTGAACTTGCATTCACAGATTGGGTCCCCAGAGGGTGGCTGCTACCTTGTGACCTAAAGGGAATCTTGTGATACTTTACTTCTAGTACTTTCACTCAAAAGTCTCCACCAGTCATCCATTAGGCTTGATTGTTGTTGTTGTGTTGTTATAGTCATGTCTGATGCTTTGTGACCCCATTTGGGGTTTTCTTGCCAAAGATACTGGAGTGGTTTGCCATTTCCTTTTCCAGCTCATTTTACAGATAAGGAAACCGAGGCAAGCAGGGTTAAGTGACTTACCCAAGGTCACCTAGCTAGTAATTATCTGAGGCCACATTTGAACTCAGGTTTTCCTTTTTCTAGTCTGAGCACTCCATCTACTGTGCCATCTAGCAACCTATATACATATATAAGTTTATATCAAATAAATGTATGGCAGCTTGGTGGGGCAGCGGATAGAGTGCCTGGCCTGGAGGTGGGAAAACTCATCTTCCTAAGTTCAATTCTGGCCTCAGACACTAACTAGCTATGTGACCTTGGGCAAGTCACTTCATCCTGTTTGCCTCAGTTTCCTCATCTGTAAAATGAGCTGGAGAAGGAAATGGCAAACCACTCCAGTATCTTTGCTAAGAAAACCCCAAATGGGGTCAGGAAGAGTCAGTCACAACTGAACAAGCACAATATTTAGTGCAGTGCATGGCACATAGCAGATGCTCAATAAATGTTGACTGACTGTACGCCCACTGTTTAGCACAAAAGGTGGCACCCAGATAATGCTTAATCAATGCCTATTAACCGGCTGACCAGTTGATGATAGAAGAAGGTGGTATTAGGTATGATTCTCTAAACTGAACTACCCACAGCCAACAGTATAGAGGTAAGTCAAAAAGATCTTTAAACCTGTCTAAATCCTCAGAGACACCTAGAAGCTATAGGAAAGTTTTGACTACAAATAAAATTCATGGAAAAAGGAATCCTTGAGGAGTTAGGGTAATAAGAGTACCTAATTGTATCCTAGGAATTTATTTTCCCCTCTTCAAGTTCGTTTCATAATAACTATCTCTGTCTTCTTTTTTTTTTTCCTTTCCTCCCTCTTTACCATTCCAGTCAGGTTTAGTTACATTCTTTTATATGTAGCTTATAAGGCCATACTCTGAAATCAGTTCTGTCCCTGACCTGGAGTTACATAAGGAAACCCTACCTTACATGGCACTTGGTTCAGTATCAGGCAGCATTCTTGGAACGCAGTCCTATAATTTAGCCATCTTGCCAAGTCTTGACTTCTGGTTGCCCAAATTCCTTGGCCATGGCTCCTGTCCCTTTGCTGCCCAGACCCTTTGCCTCAATCCTTTATTCCCCAAGCCTGGGATCCCAACCCTGCCCATATGGCTTCTCAAACTTTGAATCTTATAGCACATGCCCCCCTGTTGTCTAGCAGAACCCTTTTGATCCTGATCCACTGGTCTAGCCTGTCCTGTTGTTCATGTCCTGTGATGATGATCTGAGTACCTTGCTGGTTAATGCTGTTTGAATAGTAGGATAAGTTTTCTATAATGGAGTAAAAAATGAAGAACTCATGATTATACAGAATCAACAGATAGGCAGTCTTATATGGTGGATAAAGAGCTGGATTTGGAGTCAGAAACACCCTGGTTCAAATCCTGCCTTGGACACATATTGATTGTGTGGCCCTGGATAAGTCATTTAACCCATCAGTGACCCTAAGACACTCTCTTTTGTTTTTTTTTTAAAGCAATTGGGGTTAAGTAACTTGCCCAAGGCTGCACAGCCAGTTATTTTGTGTGGGTGTTAAGTATCTGAGGCCGAACTGATCCCGGGTCCTCCTGACTCTGGGGCCAGTGCTCTTACTCACTGCTCCACCTAGCCGCCCCAGAGACTCTCTTAAGACCATAAATTACAAACAAGTTGCTGATCGGCATTGTTGGAAGGAGTTTTTACAAAGGGAGTTCCCTATCACAAATGAAATGATAAATACGGACTAATAATACACATAGACACACACATACATACAAATAATTCCCATATTTATAATACTTTACCACTTACAAAGCAGATCTTCATATGATTATATGAAGTAGGAGAAAAGATGAAATTTATCATCATGATTTTATAGATGAGGAAACTGAGGCTTAGAAATGTGAAATGATTTTCCCAGAGTTTCCCAGCTAAGAGCAACATATCACACAGATTATATACTGTGACTAGGCTAGATTTATATCAGGAATAAATGAGTGCTTCAGTATTAGGAAAATTATAAATATAATTGATCATATTAAAAGCAAGAACAATAAAAATCATATTTATATCAATAGGATCAGATGAAGCTTTTGATAAAATATAGCACTCGTTTTTAAAAACACATATACACTTTAGAAATGTAGAAATAAATGGACCTTTCCTTAACATGGTATTATCTATCTAAAACCAAGAGCCAGCATCATCTGTAATGGAATAAACTGGAGGCCTTTCCAATAAGATCAGGGATGAAGTAAGTATGTTCATTCTCACTGCTACTATTTGACATAGCAAAACAATCTTAACTGTAACAATAAGACAAGAAAAGGAAATTGAGGAAACAAGCATAGGCAAAGAAGAAGCAAAATGATTGTTTTTTTCCAATGATATGACAATGTACTTAGAAAATCCTGGAGAGTCAACAAAAAAAATTAGTCAAAGCAATAACTTTAGCAATGTAGAAGTTAACAAAATAAATCCATATAAATTATCTGCATTTCTATATATTGCCAACAAAACCCAACAGAAAAAGATAGGAAGAAAATTTCCATTTAAAAGAACCACAGAATGTATAAAATATTTTGGAGTTGACCTGCCCAGATGCATGCAGGGATTATATGAATACAACTATAAAACACTACAGAAATAAAGACAGACTTAAATCTCTCTCTCACTCTCTCTCTCTCTCTCTCTCTCTCTCTCTCTCTCTCTCTCTCTCATAAAGTCCTCCCACTGGGTTACCAGGATCTGCTCCTACCCGTGCCCTGACTCTATCCATAGAAGCCTTGTTCCTTGGAGCTGATTCTATCTTCATGCCTCTCTCTACATCCATGTTTCTATGACACATGTCTCTGATCCCCTCTGAAAGAAGAACCTCTTGCTCAGCCTTAGCCCCACTTCAGAATGACATGACCAGTCTGGGGGTTGTAGGTAGGAAAGAAAAATCCCCTTTTCTCCTCCTATGGAGCTCTTACTCCACCAACTGCTCCAAGCCCCAGCACTCTAAGACACCACAGCTGCTTCTTCTCCTGGGCTTGGCTATTTAAAAACCCCAAGGGCATATCTAATTTGTTCGCTTAGCCAACCTATGTGTCCTTTCTGTACTCTGAAGTGTTTGCACCTCATAAAGGGATCAGGGCATGGACACATCTGTCTTGCACATTAAAATCTCATCATATGTGACTATATTCTGTCACTATGTGAACTGAGTTGAGGAGACACTCTTCCCTTACACTTGAAAGACCCTGGTGCCCATTTTTTGCCTACTGGACTCCCATCTGTCCTTTGAGGCCCATCTCAAAAGCTGCCTCCTCTAAAAAGCCTTTCTTACTTCCTCAACACTGTCTACTTCCAAGCAGAAGCCCTTTCCCTCCTGTCACTTCTCCCTGAACCTTGTTTGTATTTATCCCATGCAATCCTCATACGCATTTCTGTGTTATTGTAATCATGTATATACATGTCTTGAAAAGCAGCATGTGGGTAGAGATTTTGGCCTGGAGTCAGGATGATTTGGATCCAAATCCCATCTCTGACTCCTACTGTCTGTGCAACCCCGCAAGTCATTTAAACTCTTAGTGCCCCAGACAATTCTCTAAGACTGTCAGTCACAGAGTAGATGCTGATCTGTATGGGTGGAGGGAGTTTGTTGGCTGAGAGTTCCCCATGCGACAAAGTCACAGGTTCTTGCCAAAAGTAAAACAAAAAAACATGTTTTATAGTTTCTTAAATTATAAGCTACCTGAGGGCAGACCCTTTAAGAGGAAAGCTCCTTGAGGGTATTTCTAGAACTTAGCACTTTACATAGCCTGTAATCATTGCTTAATAAATGCTTTTTCATTCATTTTCTTTCATTCAGGGACTATGCCTGACTCATCTTTGTAATTCCTTGCACTTAGTACAGTGCCTTATGTATCTTTTTTTAAAGGGTATTGATATTTTTTGTCTCTATGTCACTTTAATTTCCAAATATCCTTATCTCTTTCCCCTCCCCCTCAAAGTCATCCCTTGTAACAAAGAATGAAAAGAACAAAGAATAGTTTTGCAAAACTCACTAACACATCAATGGAGTCTGACAAGGTATGTGATATTCCACACACACAGTCTCCTACCTCTACAAAGAGAGGTACATTTTCTCCTCCCCTCAAGTTTTGTCACTGATCAGTCTAGTCAGTCAATACGCATTTTTTTTTTGCCTTTTTGGAGGGGGGAGGGCAGGGTTATTGGGGTTAAGTGACTTGCCCAAGATCACACAGCTAGTAAGTGTGTCAAGTGTCTGAGGCCACATTTGAACTCAGGTCTTCCTGACTCCAGGAGCAGTGCTCTATCTTTCCAGGTTTTTCTGAAGTCCACCTACTCATCATTTCTTATAGCACAATAGTATTCCATTATATTCATACACCATAACTTGTTCAGCCATTCCTCAATGGATGGGCATCCCCTCAACTTCCAAGTCTTGGTCACCATCAGTAAGCATTTATTAAGAGCCCATTATGTGCCAGGAATTTCTGCTAAGCATTGGGGAATACAAAGACTAGAAAAAAAAAACAGTCCTGTTACACTATGCTATTCTGCTTCCCACCAATGATACTGGATTGGTGGTTGAATGTAAAATGAATAAATGACACACACACACACCCCCAAATGTAAACAGGCTACATTGCTCATCAGACTCTAAGACTGGGAATCCAATCAAAGTTCCCTTGCATTCTGACCCAGACTTTCCTGCTCAATGGCTAGATGGCACCACAGCCATCTTACCACCTCTCTGAATCTCAGTCATGCCAAACAAGAAAGAGGAAGCCAGAATATTCCAGAGGTACCCTCCAGAGCTCTTGATATTCTGTGACTACAAAAAATTTCTCAACCTCTCTAGGTCAGGTCCATCACCTATTATATGGGGTTAATTGTAGTGTGTCTCAGAAGAGCATTGACTCAATTAAGTACACGATGATTGGAAGGCTCTTAGAAAATATAAAGTGTGGTGTCTGTGTTCATCATTCATTATTCAGTCTCCAGGGCTATTATCTCAGCTCCTTCCTCCAGGATTAAATTAATTAAAAATCATCAGAAGAAACTGCAAAGCAAAGCAGCAGCTCTAGCCCACATTCTGCTACGACCCTAGGAGTCTTAATTGTTTCACTGGCTTATCTAATTGGATTGATGTGAAGAAGGCTATTGATGGATCTTGACATGCTGTACTAAATGGGGAGGAAATGGACTTGCTTAATTACAACTGTAATTCTTCCTTTCTTCCAACACTCATGAGGAAGGATGGGCCAGGTTCTTGACCTTTGAATTTCAAAGAGAATTATTATACTGAGTGCACTCCCTCCTCACTTCTATTTCTTGAAATCCCCAGCTTCCTCCAAGGCTCAGCTGAAGTGTCACCTTCTATAGGAGGCCTCTGACTTGAACCCTGACCCCTGTGCCCACCCAGCTCTTAGTGCTCTTCCCACCCCCTCCCCAAATTACTCTGAATTTATTTTGTACAAGTTTTGTATTTGTTATCTGTGTACAAGATATTTAACCCTCCTATCCCAGAATGGAACTCTTTGGGGCAGGGTCTGTTTCCTTTTTTGTCTTGGTGCCTACATGGTATCTGGCATCTGTTGCTGTTCAGTTGTATCCAACACTTTGTAACCCTGTCTATGGTTTTCTTAGCAAAGATACTGGAGTGGTTTGCCATTTCCTTCTCCAGCTCATTTTACAGATGAGGAAACTGAGACAAACAGGGTTAATTGACTTGTCCAGGATCACACAACTAGTAAGTGTCTGAGACCAGATTTGAACTTCCGAGGAGTCTTCCTGACTCCAGGCCTGGCATTCTATCTACTGTGCCACCCAGCTACTGGAGCTTAATAAATGTTTGTTGAATTGAATTCAATGAGAGGGAGATCTCTTAATGCTGGACACTTCCTGTAACATCTTTCAGTTTACAACCCCCATGTCATTGTTCCATCCATATCAGACGTCCATACTGTGATGGACATTGTGTAACCTATGCAAAAGCCCCTATTCCAGACATCCAGAAAAAATTTCTCTGCTTGCACTGGTCAGTCCACTTGCTCCAACCCATCCATAGTGACAACAGCTGGGTTCTGGCTCTAAGTCCTGGCTGAGGACTGGGGATTGGCTGGCATTCCTGGCTTCTGACCACATCCTCAGACTTCTGCTGCTGCCCTGAAATGCTACTCTAGAGCCAGTCGCTACCTCAGGGACTAAAAGAAGGTTCCAGAACAGGGCAGAGGGGCTCGAGAAGGTCTATGAAAGCATCTCAGGGGCAAGCAACCAGCACAAAGAGATTTTTGAACCAGTAGAGCCCTGGGATAGAACAAGCAAGCAATTCATGGTCCGTTTCCAAGTAAATGTAACATACACTATACCAATGGTTTCTTTTTAGTCATTATTTTTCAAACAAAATTTTATTGCTATCTTTTGTTTTTTACATCACCTACATTTCTTTCAGTATCCCTCCATCTCCCTCATCGCAGAGAGTCATCCCATATTACAAAGAATATTTTTTAGGGAAAAAAGGGAAGAAGAGAAAAAAAACCAGCAAAATTGATCAATATATTGAAAAGATTTGAAAATGTAGGCAATGTTTCATACTTGTGGACCTCCCACTTCTGTAAAGAAGTAGTATAGAGATCTCCTCAAATCTCTTCTTTGGAACAAAGTTTAAATCTTTGTAATTTTGCTATACTCACTTTGGACTGCTTTCTGGCAACTGTTTTCTATTTGATTGTTGTAACTGTAATTGTACAATTTTACTACAATTAATTGTACAATTACTATCCAATTATACAATTGTAGTAATACTCATCTTCTTGAGTTCAAATATGACCTCAGACACTTACTAGCTGGGTGACCCTGGGCAAGTCACCTAACCCTGTTTGCCTCAGTTCCCTCATCTATAAAATGAGCTGGAGAAGGAAATGGCAAAACCACTCCTGTATCTTTGCCAAGAGAACCCTCGACTGAAAACAACTGAGCCACAAGAGAAGATATCCAGTTGAACATAGGCATAGGGACAAGATAGTGCAAAGGTGTAAAGAAGGGAGATGGAATTTCACATTTGAGGAGCAGTAAGAAAGTCAATTTGAGAGGACTGTAGAATGCCTGGATGCTCATAATTTCTAATAAGATTGTAAAGGTAGACTAGGGCTAGGCTGTAAATATCAAACAGAGGAGTTTATATTTGATGCTAAAGGCAAAAGGAAGCCATGGAGTTTATTGAGTAGGGAAGTGCAATGGTCAAGACCTTCACTTTAGACAGATCACTTTGGTGGTTGTGTCCAGACTCTGGTTGAGTGCTTCTAGTGATAAGGATCTTGCTGCCTTATTTCAATTTCTCTCCTAGGAACCCCCAAACCCTAGAATAACCCAACCCTGGATTCTCTAAGTCATCTCAAGTTAGGTAGTGAGTAATGCTAAAAGTTCTAGGAACAAAATGAACATTCATCCACTATAATTGTGTGTGTGTGAGTGTGAATGTGTGTGTGTATGTGTGAAGCAACACATCAGGAAGAGGAAGAGCCTAGTAAAAAATTATAGACTAATAAGGTGTTTAAATACCAGAAGATGTGGGCTCTAATCATTGGGCAAGCAATTTGCTTCTCTAGGACTCAGTTTCCTCAGCTATAAAATGAGGGGTTAAACCAGGGGTGGGGAACCTGTAGCCATATGTGGCCTTCTAAATCCTTAAAGTACAGCCTTTTGACTGAATCCAAATTTTACTGAACAGATCCTAAAGGTATTCTGTAAAATTTTGATTCAGTCAAAAGGCATTACTTCAGGATTTAGAAGGCCAAAGTTGCACTTAAGGATTTAGAAGGGCACATGTGGCCTTAAGGCAGCAGGTTCCCCACCCCTGGGTTAGACTGAAGGATTCCCTAAAGGTCCCTTACAGCTCTAAAGTGAAGAAACTTTCATAAAATTGTGGCAAGGTTGGAGAACATTGATTCTTCTGTGGGAAGAGCAAAGAGGTTCTTAGTGCCTATGTTCTGGGAAATGAATTCCCAAAGAGGCAGCAGTGTTTACTGAAGTCCTAGGAGAGTCTGGGAGACTCTCAGGAGAGTCTGCATATACACAAACACAAAGGGTTGGGCAAAGATGCTGAGCAGAGAGAGACAGAGACAGAGAAAGAGACAGAGAAAGAGAGAGACTGAGAGAGACAGAGACAGACAGAGACAGACAGAGACAGACAGAGACACAGAGAGAAGGAATCCAACTGTTTCCTTTGCAACTGGGGTTGCAAGCTGAAAAGAGGAGGCTGAACAGTTGCTGCTGTCAGAGCTCTCGGTCCCACAGACACCTAATAATGATAGATAACATTTATGTAGCATTTTAATGTTTGTGAAGCATTTTACATATATTATCTTACATCGTATTGATCTTTAAACAATCTTGTGAAGTGGCTGTTCTTATTATTCCCACTTTACAATGAAGGAAAATGAGGCTGAGACAAATCGATTGACTTGCCCAGCATCACACAGCTAGTAAAAGTAGCTGAGGGAAGTTTTGAACTCAGGTCTACCCTGACTCAAGACCACCTCTCTGTTCACTGCATCATCTGGTTGCCTTGTGTCTTCCGTTAGACAAAATACACAAGTGAAGTGTCTGTTTCCTTCCCTTCCTTCTCACTGCCTGAGATAGTGGATATTGAATCCAAAACATTTTTTTTTCTTACTTAAGTGATGCAGTGGATAAGACACTGAGCTTGAAATCAGTAAGACCTGAAGTCCAATCTCAGACACTCACTAGCTGTGCAACCCTCAATATGTCCTTTAATCTCTGCCTCAGTTTCTTCATCTATAGAAGGGGTAAATAGCACCTACTCCCTCACAGGGTTGTGAGGACCAAATGAGATAATAATTGTGAAGTACTTAGAACAGTACCTGGCACATAGTAAGTACCATATACATGTTAGTCATTATTAATTACTGATTTAATTAGCAATTTAAGACCAGCTTAGTATAGATAAAGATATTCCTGGTCACAACTGCTTTTGCACAGGAGACTCATTATTTGTAGGTGGGAGAGGCAAAAGGGAGCAGCAGTGACCACTCTTGGCTCAAAGTGAATCATCAGTAAATCTGGATCCCAGCTCAGGGCTCAGAAGAATTAGGAGAGAAGATGATATTGATGCATCAGTCACTATTACTATTTGGTTGGAGCCTAAGCTGGTCTCACTGCAGTCTCCATTGGTTCCCCTCACCCCTACACAGACTGCAGAGAGAAATTTCTTTATGGGGCAGAGTCAAGGATGGTGACTGGAAATCAAGTTAGGTGGGAGGAGAAAGGGAGTATCTGGCTACAAATGCCCACATTCCATACAAATGCAGGAGGAAGCAATGCCCTCCCTTTTGATTTCATCCTTCAGCTAAACAAACCTCCCAATCCTCAGAGACCATTTTGTAGCCTTTTAAAAGGCTATGAAATGATTTACCACTATAATCATGCCACACATAACTGAGAAACTCCTATCCGTGAATACATATAATAATGCTGGTTATTTAAAGGATGACAAAACACCATCATGTTGAAAAGCTACCATATACCAAAATAACCTACTAATAACCATGTAATATACTCAATGGCTACCCCTTTGAAAAATGCACTACCCTCTTTTTTGGTCATATAACCACAGTAAAAACCTGGTACCAGATGAGGAAGTTCCTGGAAAATAAGTGCTTAATAAATGCTTGTTGACTGACTTGACTTGAAATAACCAAGTACAGTGGAAAGAACTCTGGCTCTGGAATTAGACAGCCTTGGTTTGAAATCCCACCTTTGATGCTTTACAAACCTTAAATATACCATCGAGATGCTAACTCTTGTTCTACTACATGTGTGATCCTGGGCAAGTCTCTTAAATTTCTTGGTTTCAGCTTCCTCAATCTGTAACTACAAAAGCATTGAACGAGATGGTCCTTGAGGTCCCTTCCAGTTCTATATCTAAATTCTTTATCTATATCTATTTCTATATCTAAGGCTCTCCAAAACAGGTACAATTAATGTCTGGCAGGCTATTAATAACCAAATTGCTAATCAACAATAATACTATATCTAAGTCAGCTCTCAAGATGTATCATCAAATAATGGTATTGGAATCATTTGCTTAACTAACACTGACAACAGAGCATCTCTGGTTAATGGTAGGCCTGGTTCTGGCAGAAGCCAGGCAAGAGTTCGGAGAGATCACCACTTCAGGGGCTGGCCATTTCTAGAGGGCAGATTCAAGGTGAACACAAATGTCATTAGACCAAGATATGGTCTTCTTCATACTTGGTTGCCACCTCCTGTATCACCATGTCTAAGCCCTTTGTCTCTGGCTAAGAAAGGAGCTGTCCACGACTCCTCCTCATTGGCCCACTCAGTTCCAGTGGCAGGGGTGTGGAGGAAAGGTACTTTCAATGCCATGCCAAGGCCACCATCCTTGACAGGCCGGTACACACCTCTCCTCCTCCTCCCCATCTTTCTCATTGGCTTGGCACCACAAGCAGAAGGAGTTGCCAAATTGCTGCCTAAATGCTTCTCCAACTTTCACCCCCAGGGAAATTATCAAAGAACGCATGAAGGAAAAGCAAAATTAGCATAGGTCAGTCTTGCAGATGAGTTCCAACATCTTATCAGTCCACAGACTTGATCATCTCCTGGTTTAGCCATTCAGGAGCCAAGCAAATAAGATCATCAGTCTTGCTTTTATTCTTTCTCAATCTAGGCTATTAACCACCCCAAACACACTGCCTGTGCAGTTGTCCTTGGGGACCCTGCTTTAGGACAATGAAATAGTCATAACAAGATCCTCCTGGCACTTTCCATAATAAGCCACTTTGGACAGAGTCCCAGTCAGACTTGCCTTTGACTGAATTCTGTGTTACTGCAGGTCATGCTATAAAGAGAATCCTGTGAGTTTACAAGGCTGACTGGTGCCATGGTACGTGGTATAGAGAAGGAAGGTATTTGATAAATTCTCGTTGATTTGAAAAGGGGCTATTAAGCCAGCTTGGGCTCCAATGTTTCTGCTTGGTGAGTGTGATCCTGCCTCTCATGGTGTCCTGCTCCCCTCCTCCCCAGGATAGAGTTCTCTAACAGCAACAATAACAGACATTTATAAACTACCTTCTCTGTACAGGGTAGTGTGCTAGACACTTGCAATACAAAGAGAAAACAACAAAAGAGTCCCAGCCTTCACAGATGTACACACTATGGAAAGTGAAGAGGGGGAGATACAACAGGTACAAAGAGAAGCAAATACAAAGAATGTAAAAATTAAGTCAATTGGTTTCAAGAGGGAGAGGCGCTAGCAACTGAGGGGGCCAAGAAAGGCTTTATGTAGGAAGTAGCCCCTGAGCTGTGTTTTGTTGTTGTTTTTCAATGTCACAGATTTTTTCTAATATTTTATTTTTTCCAATTACATGTAAAATAATTTTAACATTTATTTTTAAAAATTTTGAGTTTCAAATTCTGTCCCTTCTTCCCTCCCCTCTCCCAACATTGAGATGGCAAGCAATTTGGTATAGGTTATACATATGCAGTCATACAAAATATATTTTCATATTAGTTATGTTGTGAAAGAAAACACAGATCCCCCCAAAACCCACAAAAAATAAAGAAAGTGAAAATGTTATACTTCAATCTGCATTCAGACTTCATCGGTTCTTTCTCTGGAAGTAGATTACATTTTTCCTCACAAGTCCTTTGGAATTGTCTTGGATCTTTGTATTACTAAGAGTAGCTAGGTCATGCACAGCTTATCATCATATAATATTGCTGTTACTGTGTACAATGTTCTCCTAGTTCTTCTCACTTCACTTTGCATCAGTTCACATAACTTTCCAGGTTTTTCTGAAAGCATCCTGCTGAACCAGCTGTATTTTGAAGGATGATAGAGATCCTAAGAGGCAGAGGTGAGAAGGCAACAAATTTCAGATTTGGGAAAAAAAACATGTGCAAAGTCACAGTGGTAGGAGATGAGATGTTATGTACTGGGGACAGCTAAAATATAGAGGAAATGAAGAGGAGCAATATAAAATAACATTGAAAAGGTAAGTGGGATTCAGGGGTTTGTTGGTAAATGTTTAACAACTGGCTTCCCCGGGGGGAAAAATGTATGTATGTCACACTTTTTAAGTTTGATTTGCATTATTAGAATTTTCTCCATTATTTTCTTAATTCTAGACAATTAAAAATGAATCAAGCCCTGATTTAGAGTATTTTCCAATTTTTGAAGTATAAATACTCAGACTAAAATTTTAATAATCAGTTCTCAAGAACGATAGTATGAGCTGTGTCCAATACACTTCCAGTGGAATCCATCTTGTAAAGAGCTTTAAATGACAGAATGGTGATTTTGTATATAACACAGGCTTAGCACTCATGGCTGCACTGTTGCCCAGGTATGCCACCTTTTCCCTCTTTTTTTTGTCTTGCGTCGGTTTACTTACCTTTCTTACCTAGCCTCACACCCCTGAGGAGGAGAGTTGAGCCTACCATGGTCTCTACCATGCTCCTTTCACTCACTCTAGGGGATAAAACTATAACCCTGGTATGGGCAGATGGAGTCCTGTTCCTAGAAACTTCAGCTTCTGAGCCCCATCCAGTGTGTTCCTCATCCACACAAAATCAGTCATCGATAACACACCATTAATTCTTTTGTGTGTGTATTTTTTTTGTTTTTGCAGGGGGGGAGGCAAGGCAATTGGGGTTAAGTGACTTGCCTAAGGTCAGAAAGCTAGTAAGTGTTAAGTGTCTGAGGCTGGATTTGAACTCGGGTCCTCCCGACTCCAGGGCCAGCACTTTACTCACTGCGCCACCTAGCCGCCCCCAACACCATTAACTCTTAAAAAAATTTTTTTTAATTACTAAACTAGAAGGAAAAGGCAACGATAATGTAATATAATATTTACTTATTAGAAGGCAAAGGCAAGAATAATCAAAATATAACAGTCCACCCATAAATCTGGATAATACTCTCAGCACCATTATGGAAAAGAGTGGGCACACGCTTATAGAAATCTAGTAGTGAGGTATCCAAGTGGGGAAACCCAAGCTCAGAGAAACTCATATCTCAGCTCCAGGCTTGAATGTTTTTGTTCTCTTTTAGGGAACAATTTGCAGTAAAATGTCACCTGCTCCTCTTCTGAGCCTTCCCACTCTCTTGGTAGCCAGAAGTGATCTTCTGCTCCTTTCAGGCTATGAAACTTTGTTAAGCAGCAATATTATCTCTTTCAGAGAAACAATAGCCTCAAGCCTGGGGTCTGCAGCTTTCTAGGTCTTATCTAGGCCCTGAGTCAGTGTTACTGTGTTTCCCCAATAATAAGACACTGTCTTATTAATTTTTTTGGAAAGAAAAACACCAGAGGGCTTATTTTCAGGGGAGGGCTTATGTTGTCCTGCCTCAGCTCTCCTCCACGGCACTGCTCTCAATGGCGCCAGCAAGCAAATCACTGGGGAAGAACAGGATGACACGCTCACTGCTGCGGCTCTGATTGGATGCAGCTCGGAGCATGGCGTGCATTTCACCAGGGAGGGGGGGGGGGGGGGGCGGTGCATACAGAGGGTACCGTAATGTAGCGTGTAGCGCAGGGGATCACCTTCACTACAGTAGCAATCTCAATAGGGCTTATTTTGGGGGGAAGGCTTATTTTAGAGGAATCTTACACAGTAAGGGGAGGGCTTATTTTCAGGATAGGTCTTATTATCGGGGAAACACGGGTAGCTCTTTCAGTGATAAGCAACTCCCTTAAGCCAGAGAGCTTGACTCTACTCTCTAGGACTCTAGGGAATGCCTCCCTCTTAAACTAGAGATGGCAGTATAGGGCAATGCTAGAACTCCCTGAGGAGTTTCCTCTCCCTCAGATGATAAAGGACAAGCCAAGTCAACTCCTCATTTTTCCAATCAGCTTCCAGCAGCTACAGTGCTCTCCAGTCAAACAGCTCCCCACATCAGCTATAGAGCCTGCCTATCATCTGGGTTTAGCTCCTGTCAGCTTTTATATTCTGCCTTCAGGAAGCAGCTTCAGTAATTGGCATCTTACTCAAGCCTCTGACCTCTTCTTCTAGAAACCCTTTCCTTCTTTACTGAGTTTGTAACTAACTGACTTTTCCTGCCTCAAAGCAGGGTCTCCTGATTTATAGTGACTACTCATCTCTACTTGATGATGAGAAACTAAAAAAATCAATATTTCCATTGGGCACAATCTACCATAGTTCTTATATACTCTTTCCATCATCCACAAATAGTTCTTTGGTTTATATTTTCTCAGCAATAACACTGAAAATTCTGAAAAATCATATGTAATTGAATTGATTGACAGAAATGTCTTAGTCACCCCCAGCTTCACTACTTGTGCCTTTGACCTGCTTTCCAACAGGTCCTCTCAGTACATTTATTTGAGTGACAATTTTCTCTTAGGTCTTCAAACCTACCCAAGCTGCTTTTCTCAAAGAACTTCTTTTTTCTGCACTTTTTAGCAAATAAAATGTCTGAAAGTGGAAGTGCCATATATATATATATATATTTATCCTAGGCACAATAGGAAGCCACAGGAGATTTTTGAGTATAGGAACAACATGATCAGATTGATGTATGATGCCTCTTCTGACCTACTTCCTCAACTTGCACTAGCAAATTGGGTCCCTAGAGCATGGCTACTACCTTAGATTCTAGAGATAACCCTTTGGGTAGAGCTTCTCCTCCTCTGGTGTATTTCCTATTAACAACCAAGCGATAGATTCAATTAGCTCCTAGCTAAGATTTTTACTCAAATGACATAGGAAGAGTAATAGTTACAAACATTCCCCCTGGAAAAACATTCTTCCACAAGTATACACCATGTATGCGGGAGTTAAATCTAAGTACAGTGGTCGTGGGGCAAACACATATAGGTTATACATGTAGCAAATGCAGTTTACAACTCCTGCACCACAGAGCCTAGAAGTCTTGGCTTTGTTTTTGTTGAGCCCCAACGAGACTCTTCTCGGGTTCAGCATCTTAGATTGCCCAGCTGGGCTCAGAAGGTCTACTCCTCTCCATGACTGAATATCGATTGCCAGGGCTGATATGCCTTGAAGCTTTGTCCTCCTCAGGTGACTGTTTCTCTGTTGTATCTTCGCCCCTTGGAGGAAGATCTTTGCTCTGCTCCTTGCTGGAGGTGAGGTCTCCTGTTGGTCCAGCAGCTTTCCTTCAAAGCTACATGGCCCTTGAATGGGGAGGGAGGAAGGAAGAGGAGAAAGACATTTCTTCCTTTTTTTTCCCTTCCCTGGGTTCTTCAGTCAGTGCCTGGCTCACAAAATCTCCAATTCTCAAACTTGAACTGCTTTTGAAAAGCCCCCAGAGGCATGGCTAATGTGTTTGATCAGCCAGTTGCTTTGTTCCCTTCAGGACTCTTTGAAAGAGGTATTAGCACTTCATAAAGGGATTATCTTTTAAATTAACACCTCGTGTTTTGAGACTTCTGAGAGTCTATCAAATGAAGTGAGGTGGGGGTGAGGATAAGGGGTGGGAATCACATTCCCTCCCCTTTACATATATTTCGGTAATATTTGGCAACTGTGTAGAGGATAGATTGGAGAAGAGAAATCCTGCCCTGACACCATCTAGGAATCTATTGCCAGTAGAAACCTGAGACAGTGAGGGGCTGAATGAGGATGGATATTATATGAATGAGAGAAGGTGGGCAGGATTGTTGTAAAGGTAGAATTTGAATCCTGGAAGCTGATTGACTATGGGGGTGAAGGAGAGGGAAGAGTCAAGGCTATTTCCTAGATTACAAACCTAGGTAACAAAAGAATGGTAGTACCCTCAATGGAAACATGGAAGTTTATTTAAAACCTATCCAGGATCATTTTGTGCCTCCCCTTCCATTAACTCATACACTCTCCTTCAGAAGTGGGGGGAGAAGGGGTCTATCTTAATAGGCTCCTAATATGTGAACAAAATAGTATTCTGGGACTCAAAACTGTTAAGGGTAGAATGAATCAATGAGTTAAACATTTATTAAGCACCTACTATATGCCAGTCACTCTCCTAAAAGTTAGGGATACAAAGAGGCTATTTCAAGGAGCTCCTAGACTAATGGGGGAGACAACATGTAAACCACTGTTTGACCACAAGCTAAATAGAGGATAAATTGCAAGTAATCTATAGAGGAAAGGCCTTAGAATTCAGAGGCATTGGGAAAGAAAACATGAAAAAATGGTAGGATTTTAACTGGGACATGAAGGAACTGTGTATGACAAGCCAGGAGGCACAGTTGAGGAGAGCCTTGGGGGAGAGGGGGAGCGCACAACCGTTGAAAATGTCCAGAGTTGGGAGATGAAGGGTCTTGTTTGAGCAACAGCAAAGAGGACAGTATCACCAGATCAGGGTGTGTGGGGGAGGCAAAAGACATAAGGTACAAGAAGGCAAGGACTGGGGACCATTGCAGAGTACTTCCAAGGGATTTGGAATCATTGGATCTGAGTTCAAATTTCAACTCTGCTTCTTCCCTTATGACTATGGGCTTAATACCTTAATAACTCTTAGTTTTCTAATCTATTGAATGAGGAGGTTGGACTAGATGATGTCTAAGGGCCCTTTGAGCTCTAAACCTATGATCCTTACAATTCTCAGTTTCCTCATCTGTAAAATGGGGTAGAGTGGACTAGATAACTGTTAGGTCTTTTCCAACTTTCAATCCTTTCATTTTATTGGGAAAAGGCCAGTGGACTAAGTAACAAGGTTGATGATCTTAGGGATAGTAGTTTGAGTAGAACGGTAGGGACAAAATTCAGGTTCTAAGGGTTTAAGCAATGACTAACTGGGAGAGGAAATAGGGGAATAGGCTCTTGAGCCATAAATTAAGAAGCACTGGAGGGGTGGTGCATGGAAAAAGTTTAAGAAGCCCTGGTATTGACTGCCATTTCACATGAAAAATACCCTTCCCCTGTGATGGGATTGAAATCACCAAGATAAGAACAGTATTCTGTAAAAGGTCTGACAGCCACACTTAAAGCTGAAATCATCTCCACTCACTGGCCTGGATCCTTTGTCTGGCAGGACTGTGGGAGCTTTGACAAATCATTCATTTGTTTAGGTCCAGCTGTTCCCTTCCCAGGGCTTCAGCTTGGGCACAGGCAAAGTAAGGTGATTTCATCCAACTTACATAGGTATGGAAGAGATTCATTAATGTCAAAACAAAGGTCTGAGATCCAGGGCGAGAAGGCATGGTACCAAGCCAAAGAAATGTTCACAAGCAAACAAAGAGCATGACAGTCAGGCATTGTTTCTGCTTCCAGACTGGTCAATCCCAGTTATGTAATACAAGGGACAGAACTAGGAAAACACCTAGCTGACAGGTAACAGGCAGGACAAGTTTCAGAGACTTCAATTATCTGGCACTACAAGTCTCTGCAAATAGTGAGGGTTGTATTGGAAACTCTTGAAGGTTGGGTTCAAATCCTGGCATTGTTACTTGCTACCTGTGAAATCTTGGGCTTCCTCTCTCTGGGAATCTATTTCTGCATTTATAAAATGGAGGAACTGGACAAAATAATCCTGAAGGTCCCTTCCAGCTCTACATAACCACTCCTATGAATTTGGTAGGTCAGTATGGTCAGCCTTGTACTGCAAGAGCATGAAAAGCAATTTTAGGCATTTGTAATAGAGTCCTTACTAAAACTGGGCAAATGAGACTTTATCCCTGGTTGTTGAATTTAGAAGGCACTGAAATCACTTTCAATTTTTCAGTCATGTGGAAACAAAAGAGTATAGCATGATTTTCCCCTTAATCAGCTGCATACACAATGTCCCTCCTGTCTCTCCTCTATGCAACAGTCAGTCTCGGGTTTCTGCTGGAGAGAGGGGCAAGGAACAGAGAACCACCAGGGCCATATTGAACTGCTATGAAGATCAGCTGAAAATATCTTCTGACTTACCTTCCTCAGCTTAAGGTCCCCAGCCCTGACTCTTAGCTGAGTTAGAGCAGTGGGGGTGGGGGGGCTAAGTGACTTACCCAGGGTCACACTGCTAGTGTCTGAGGCTAGATTTGAACTCAGGTTCTCCTGACTCCAGGGCTGGTACTCTACCCACTGTACAACCTAAATGCCCTGAGTTGGGACTTGTAAATTCCCTTCACTTTTTCTCTGCCTCATGGATCATAGCTCTAGAGCTGTGAGGGACCCTGGAAGCCATTTGGCCCAAAACTATTATTTTAAAGATAAAAAACCTGAGGCCTAGGATGATTAAGTGACAAGTTTAAGGTCACATAGTAATCATTAAAGGAAGGATTTGAATTCTGGTTTTCTACCCCCCAAGTCAACTCTCTTTCTTCTAAAAAAATGCTATTTTGGATGGCTAGGTGGTACAGTGAATAGAGCACCAGCCCTGTAGTCAGGAGGATCTGAGTTCAAATCTGACCTCAGACACTTAACACAAAACTAGCCATGTGACCTTGGGCAAGTCACTTAACCCCAATTGCCCTCCAAAAAAAAGTTTTTAAAAAATGCCATTTTGTTGATATCTTTTGCTTTTAGCCAATTCTCTTTCCAATACAACATGCTGCCTCCCTTGTCAGGCCTTGTTCACACCATCACCCCTCCACCCCACCAACATATACATACATAGTACTTCCCACTGAGCCTTTTTGATACTTCAGGGAGACGCTTCCATTCACCTTTCTAATTCTTCCTACCCCACTGAATGATTATCATCAGATAAAGTTCAGAGAAGTTTCAAGATGCCTCTAGAAACACTGAAGGGCGGAGGGGAAAAGCTGATAGCAACTGCTAGCAATCCTGTTGCAATAGCAAATGCTCATGTTTCCATGACATAAAAATAATTTTAGCACAAAACAAAATATAAAAGATGGCAGAGTGGCAGGAAGAAGTAAGGCTAAGGTCCTGGCCACAACTCCACCACAAAGGCTTAGAAAACACTTAAATAGAGTCCTGATGGGAAAATCCCAGAAAAAAAAAGTCACTGAAACATTTTTCCAACCCAAGGCAATGTAGGAAGATGGAGCAGTTCTGCACACACTGGGAATACAGTCTAGCCAGCAATGGCTACGCAGAACATTCCAGCATGGGATGCTGGTCACCAAGGTAAGAAGAAGTTTTAGATCCAGCACGGAGGGGCCTCAGCTTGCATAGGGTACAGGAAGACATGTCTACTGGAGATACCTACTGGAGACTCTATCATTCTCTATTCAGTTCTAGGTCACATATCTAGTGTGAACTGAGGAGCAGACTTATGCCTAGATTGACTTCTAGGATGAAGAGTGGTTTCTGCAGGCCCTAGGCTGGGTCCTGAGTTAGAAGCAAGTCAGAAGGAAGCAGGAACTGTGTGACTCTGACTTCATTACTACTTCCCACATTCCCAAGAATGGAGTGGGATCTCAGTCACCCCTTTATGGAACTTGCTGTGGAATACTCAGGAGAGGAATCCCAGACCTAACAAGAACCTGCAGTTCTATACTCTGAACCAGCAGAACTTTCCAGTTAATTGATGGTGGCTGAGGTCAGTAGGGGTTTACTGTAATTCTCACTGGGGCCAAGCTCAGGTCTGGAATTTTCCCTTTGCCTTTGGACTACTTTGAGAGATCTGAAGGTCGGCAAGTTCCCAACCTGATCTGTCCCTAAGATCCCTGGAATAATAGGACACTCAATACCCCAAGAAAGAAGCAGCAGGACCAGCCTAGACATTCCCACCAGACGTGTAAAGAACCCAGTCCTAATATAAAGCCTGAAATCAGGAAGTAGTCTGGGAAAATGAACAAACTAACAAACAAACAAAAAAAACCTACCATAAAGAGTTATGGATGATAAGGACACTTACCAAATCTAGAAAAAGAGAATGACTCAAAAATATCTACAAGAAAAGCCTTAAATGAAAACACAGTTTGGGCACAAATTCAACTAGAATTCCTGAGAAAGATAAAGCAAGAGGGTTTTGTGTGTTTTTAGTTTAAAAATTTATTTTTAAACAAAATGAGAGTGCTAGAAGGAAAAAATGGAAAAGAAATGAGAGCCGTGAGAGGAAAAATTTAAAAGAATAAACAGCTTGTCGCAAAAGATACAAAACCTTGCTCAAGCAACAATCCCTCTGAAAATTAGAATGGACCAGATAACCAATGGCTCCATGAGTCAACAATAAATGTTAAAAACAAAGTCAAAACACTGGAAAAAATAGAAGAAAATGTGAAACATCTCATAGGAAAAACAACTAACCTGGAAAACAGATCAAGTAGAAATGATTTAAGAATCATTGGACTACTTGAAAGTCATAAACAAATAAAAAAGAGCCTATATATCATATCTCAAGAAATCATAAAAGAAAACTGCCCAAAATATCTTAGAACCAGGGAGTAAAGTAGAAATTGAAAGAATTTATCAGTTGCTTCCTAAAATAAACCCCAAAAGTAAAACTCCCAGGAACATCATAGCCAAAATCCTAAATTTTCAGGCCAAAGAGAAAATATTGCAAGTAGCCAGAAAGAAAGAATTCAAGTACCAAGGAGCCACAGTGAGGATCACAAACAATCTAGCAGCCACTACAATAAAGGTTGAAATACACTATTCTAGAAACCAAAACTAAGAACAATTCTACAAATGGGAAGATGGAATGATGGGGGTGGCTAGGGGAAGGAAGGAAGGACTTCAAGGACTTCTAATCATCTCTAATGAAAAGATCAAAGCTGAGTTACAACCTTAATGAACAAGCAATACTTAGCCTGTGGGGATTAAAACCATAACAGTTCCTTCCCTGACAGAGCTTACAATCTACTATGGGGATACAACATAATATAGTGCAGTTAAAAAAAAAAGAGTGCTGTTTTTAAAATTGGGGACTATGGATTCTAGTGCCAGATATGGTACTGAGAGATCTTGGACAAGATGTTTCACCTCTGTGGGATTCAAATACAGGTCCTCTGACCCCAAGTTCAACACTCTTTCCGCTTCATCATACTGACTCTCAACAAAAAAAGAAAGGATGTGTGTGTCTGTGTGTGTGTGTGTGTGTATTTTATTCATTATTAACAGTAATGGATTGGGGCATTTCTCACGTTGCTGAACATGCACTTTGACCTCTTTTGGTGGGATATGTACTCTTACTCCCCATCAAAAGGTCACTCAGGATGATGCAATCCCTCCTTATTGGTCAGGCCTTTGCTGGAGTAGGTATGTGAGAGTTTAGCAATCTGCCTCTGTTCAGGCAGCCATCATGGTCAGAAGTTCCAAACAAATACCTTTCAATGAGTGGTGGATGTGTTAGAAAGCTTGGTCCTAGGTAGTCCTGGAAGGCAGGTAGAATCCGAGGCAGTGACTAGGAGAACAGGCACCAGCGTGGGGCACCAGGGCAGAGAATTCGAACTGTAGGATATATGTGCCAAGAAGTGGGGAGGGGGAGGAGGGGCTGACTTTACACAGACTTCCCTCCCTTCCCAATTTTGCCTAAGGCTAACCTTTTCAGGTAACATGAGGGTGAACCCATGGATCTATGATTGTATTAAAGGGGAGGGGGGTGGAAGGTAACAGGATGGAGGGTGACTCACCATCTCCTGACCTCCCATATTAATCCCCAGCATGACAGCCAAACATCACTGAAGCTAAGCCTGGGCTCCACTTCCTCTAAATCTCCTTGTTGAGTTCAGTGACATGCACAGCACCTGGGTTCAGTCAGGCAGGTTCAGCCAAACACAGGCATTTAAAAAGCCACAGTCATTTATTTCAAGGTCGCCGGTAGCTTTGTCCCTGCCTGCTGCCTAGTGACTCATCTTCTACTCCTTTCACCCCATGCTGAGAATGTCTCATTGTTTGGGGTTTCATAGCACTCTAGCATGTTCTGGGAATTAGAGATCGGGTCACTGATTTTTACTAAAGACAAATAAATAAAGAAGGCAGGACTGTGATATATACAACAGACAAAGGGTTTGGGGTTTTTTCTCCTCCGGGCTGCCAGCATAACTCATAGGTCTGACATAATTCATAATCATAATCGTACATATATACATATACATCACATTATGGTACTATTAATTATCTTCATTTCACAAATGAGGAATAGAGTGAGAGAGGCTTAAGTCCAGAGCCACACGGCTAATATATCTGAGGCAGAATTAGAACTCAGGTCTACCTAACTCTAAGTCTAGCTGTCTAACCACTACACCACATAGATTGTATCTAAATCACAGAGCCATCAGCTTTGTGGCCCTGAGAGAGGAGATGCTTTAATAACAATATTACTGTGTTCTAATAGCAAAGTTTGGGTGGCAGATTTTCTGGCTTCTTTGAATCAGCTTGAGGGATAAAGGGCCAATCTGCTGTGGAGCGTTGGATTCCCCTGATGAGATAAAAATCCTTTTCAAGTCAAATGTGTCCCTGACCTAAACCCAAGTCCATAGAGCCATAACTAAGAATTTTTGTGCCCAAACTGTGCTTTTGGGAACTCCAAATTTTAGTGCCCTGGAATAGAGTGCCCTCTGCCCCACCCTAGTTATAGACTTTGCCTTGCTAGACTATAGAACCCATCAATCCCACTGCCTTTGTTGTCTATGACACATCACATGCTTGGGAATTGGAAAAATAAAAAGAATTAGAAACATTTAGAGTAATCTGCTTGTATTTCCCCTTTTATTATTGCAGAAACTAGCAATTATAAATTATTTAAATACATTGTTTTTATATATACTTTTTATTTTATTAATGTATATAATTTTTAATGTATATAAATTATATATAAATGTAGCCTTGAAACAGAAAGCCTGATAGTTTAAAAAAGTAAAAAACTTTGGATTCGGAGTCCTAGCTTCAAATCCTGGAACTTTCACTTACTAGCTGTTTAACCTTGGACAAATCATTTGATTCCTTTGGGCTTCAAATAGGGCAACTTTGCGACAGAGTGCTGAGCCCAGAGTCAGGAACACTCATTTTCCTGAGTTCGAATCCAACTTCAGACACTTACTAACTAACTGGATGATCTTGGACAAGTCACTTAACCTTGCTTGCCTCAGTTTCCTCTTCTGTGAAAGAAGCTGGAGAAGGAAATGGCAAATCGCTCCAGTATGTTTGCCAAGAAAACTCCAAATAGGATCACAAAGAGTCACACATGACTAAAAACCACTGAACAAATTCCCCATCTGTAAGAAGAGCAAGTTGTCCTAAATGATGCCTAAGGTCTCTTTCAGCTCTAAATCCTATGACCTTCCAAAGTTTTTTTCAAATGATCCCCTCAATGTATGTGCAAAATTAAATAAGGATTATAACTGTATTGGCTGTGAGCAAGATGCGGTATTAGGCAATCAGGAGGTATGGGTGATGCTCTCAGTTTCAAGAACCTTACATGTGAAAGAAGAGTCCCCTTGGAATGCTCCCACCTTCACTCTCAAGCACACGCTTCCTTTTGAGCTTCCTGTGGTCCTTCTTATGACTGAGTTATGTTCTTTTCACCACTCGTCATTCAGTTCTCAGCAATCAGCATCTGGAATTTTCTTATGGATTCAGCCCAGTACTAGAAAAGAGGGCTCTACGAAGGCACTCCCATCGTATTTTCCCTTTCTTCCACAGGTATCCTCGTCCAATTATCCTGAAGGCAATGCTCTCCTCCAATGGCAAGGGGATGCTCCTAGTCACTTTTCTCTAAGCTAGGAATTTGGGGCTTTTCTCCCATTTGGGGTCCAGTGAGGTACTACAATTTGGTCATCTTCTTGGGGATAAGAGAAGCACTCCTTGAGGAGATTCCAGTTGGATTAGAGGCCCACATCTTACTCCACTAATCATAGAACTTATTCTTCCCTGCCAACCTTCTACAAATGTCCCCTTCAATACCCCAAGTAAAATTACTCATAACTCCCTTTGGTTCCCACCAAAACCAAATATCTATCTATAATAAGAAGGGATGGATAGTGAAAGCTAAGTACAATCACACATACACACACACACACACACACACACACACACACATCCCAAAGCCTGACATGTAAACTGGAAGAGGATGAGACTAGAAAGGTAGTTTGGACACAGATTGTGGAGGTCTTTGAATAACAAGCTAAGGAGTGTTTACTTTATCATACAAGAAGTAAGAAACCACCAAAGATTTTTGAGAATAGATGGATAGGGGATGGGCAACAACAACAACAAGCATTTATTAAGCACTAATTAGGCACCAGACACTATATGATGGGATACAAATATAAGCAAGCAGGAAAGCCTGTCTTTAAGGTGCTTACATTCTAACAGGAGAAAACAACACACAAAAGGGAGTTGAAAAATGGCAGGAGATAGGACATAGTATGTTGTTGAAGTCCAGAAAGTCTGAAGCAGGGCCTGTGAAGGAATGAATGCTGGCTGGCCTAGATCTTTCTCCAAAATGGAGGCCCCAGGAGTATAAGGGTTATGGGATTTAAAGATCTCCCATGCCCCATGGACGTGCTGACATAGCAGAGCAAGAGAAAGCGGAAAGCGAGAAAAAGTGAAAGCCGAGCTAACGGTCCTGCGGTTGGCGGTTGGCAGCGGTGGCGGTTGCAGTTGCGGTTGCCCTTTTTTTTTTTTTTGAGTTAGGACTCCTGCTGAGCACTGCCAGGGGCCGGAGCTGCTGGGAGCAGGACCTTTCTGCTAAGGACTCCTGCTGAGCACTGCCAGGGGCCGGAGCTGCTGGGAGCACGCTTCCCGGACGCTGGGTGGTTGCTGTGAGTGGGGAGAGGAGGACCTTTGCCTGAGGTAGCCTGTTCTGTTCTAAAGGCTTGAGAATGTGGGTGCTTTCTACTTTATCTACCTGTGCCAATGTCATAACTACTCTGATGGCTTTCACTTTCTGGTTTTGGGACTCAGTCTTTTGGTATCTTAATAAATTTTCTAGTTTATTTCCCCAAATGGCAAACCTGACGTATTTTGTGACGGATAATTATATCAACATATTTGTAATCTCTATAGGCATTGTGAATATGGCATTGCTGATACAAGGAGGAACTTACCAATGACAGAAGGGGACAAGCATAATGTTGGGATGTTACAGGCTGAGAAGGCTCCAAGTGCTGAGGGAAATTACAGAGTAAGAGGGAGCTATGGGGAGGACTTAATCTGAACATTAGGAAATTATATGGAAGCAACACATGAGATAAATTAAATCATAGAAAGACTTTCAGGCACAAAAAGCATTTTGAACATCATCTCCCAAAATTTAGACCAAAGGGTAGAATTGCCTTACATACAAATATGGTTTACATTTGAAACCATATGAATGTCCACAAACAAAAAGGTATAATATATGTATATATATATATATATATATATATATATATATATATATGTTATGCCTTTTTTTGAGCTAGTAGAATTGAGTTGGGGTTTTTTTGTGTGTACATAATTGTGTGTATATGTATATATATGTGTGTGTGTATGTATACATATAGACATATACATACACACATACATATAAATACACACATGTGTAGATAAAACCCCACTCTCAATTCTGTCAGCTTAGTACCCTTCCAGGCTACTGTTTTCCTCAGTTTTCTTCTTCTAATGATCCTACTTTAGAATGCCAAGAAATGTAAAAGTGGCATAGTGGAAAGTCTGTGGGATTGGGGGGTTAGAAGGCCTGAATTTTCATAACAGTTATACCAAAGAGATATGTGACCTTGGGCAAGTCATCTTAGTTCTTTGGACCTCTATTTTCCAATTGGTAAAATGAGAGAGTTGGACTCGATCTATAAGGCTCCTTCTGGCTTGAAAATCATATGATTCTATTATTTTATCACCCCTACCATCCAGAAGTGAAAATTGCCTCAACCCTGGGAAGGTGGGAGGGAAAGAGAAAGAGGGTGAGGATGGATAAGAGAAACAGGAGGCCAGGACTGCAGGGGAAGGTTTTCTTTGTACATCTCCAACTTCCCTGAGAGTCTCCAGGATTCCATGCCCATCAACAGTGAGCTAAATAAAGACTGACTTTCGCTTTTAGCTGGGTAGTGAACATCACCCCTCTGCCCCCCCCAGCAGCAGGATCATTTTCTCAAAATAGAGCTGGAGGTAAAAAGGGAGCCACAATATCTAAGCCAGGTTCTGCCCTTCCAGAGAGGTAGCCCACTTTTTCTTTAGCACCAATCTGTGCCCTTCTTCCTTCTCTCCAGGTAGTATCTGTGCCTTTGTTCTGCTATAGCTAGTATTTGATGGGTTGTGGACAGTCCATTAATAGTCAGTTCAGCTCACCTCATTCCCACTGCTGCCCCACTAAAATATTGGGGCCATATTATTCCCTCAAATCTCAATGCTGGTTGATTCTCCAACAAGATCATGCCCCTGTGGCCCAGAGGAGGGTTGGTAGCTTCTGGTGCCCCTCCAACAGTTTTGTACTCAGCAAATCTTTTCTCTGGATAAAGGACATGAGTTTAAAATAGAGGCAGCAATCAAGTCAGAGAAAAAGTCATGAAAGACAAGAAAAAGAATTAGGAGAGTGAATTGCTATGATGGCGGGGGGGGGGGAGCGGAGAGGGGAGATTTTTTTGATGGTCCCTCTTTGTCTTCTCTGCTCTGTAGGCAGCTTTTCTGTATCTAAGGAAGACAGGCCTAGGTCAAGTTCATCTTGATGAGAGCCTCAGCATTTTGACAGCATCAGGTCCCCTGACCTCACTCATCCCCAAATGTGGCTTCCAAATCAGAGGTATATCAAGGAACATTGACAAAGAAACCAGGCTCACCGGAGCTGAAGCTACTACTGTGGAAACAGCTGGTTCCAGGACTGGGTTGGAGACTGTATTTGGAAGTCACATCATTAGTTACACAAGGACCCTCACCCTGAAGCTCCTGCTTCTCATACACCATCCTGGTCTTTGCCCTCTCTGAGATCATGGCGCTTCTTTGCCTGATGGTGCTTTTCCTAGTCCTCTCACCCATGTGAACTTTGTCCGTCACCTTTTTCCCTCCCTGAGTGTACCTGCCCTTCCCCTTCCCCAGGAAGCCCCAGGAAAAGTTAATGGCATGAAATTTGACAGAAGCAAGACAAATAAATGCCAAATTAATAAAAATATAACGAAAGAAGAGAGTGGTCAATAGCATTTAATGCTCCTTGGATATCTATGACAATATTCAGAAAAGAGAAAAGACCACTGAATTTAGCATTAGGTAGAGGTTTTTTTAAGTTGTTGGTGACCTTAGAGGATGTGGTTTTTACTCACGTGGCAAGGATGAAGCCAGTTTATAGAAGGTCAAAGGAGTAGGTACTTTCATTCTGTCACTCCCCTATTCAACAGCTGACAATGGTTCCCTATTACCTGTGACATTAAATTCAAATTCCTCTGCCTAGTTTAAAGGGATTCCATAATTTATACCTATTCTAGCTACCCTACTTTATACCACTATTTTCTATCACAAACCCTGTGCTCCTAACAGGCTCATCACCCCCAAGTGCGCCATGCATAACCTTCCTTCTGTTTAAATGTGTCCCTTCAGGTATTTAAATAACCTAATCCCTGCAATGGCCCACCCAAACTTGAGGTCAGGAAACATTGCTTACTTATTATCTGTGTAACTGTGATCAAATCACTGTATCTCACCTTCCTCATCTGTAATATGGGGATAATGATACTTGTACCTCTACTTTTCTCAAATGGCTGCTGTGAAAAAAAACCCTTTTATAACAGCCAAAATATTATGTGGGGCAGCTAGATGGAGCAGTGGATAGATCACTGGGCCTGGAATAAGGAAGACTCATCTTCTTGAATTTAAATTTGGCCTCAGATTAGCTGTGTGACCCTGGGCAAGTCACTTAACCCTGCTTACCTTAGTTTCCTCCTCTGTAAAACCAACTGGAGAAGGAAATGGCAAACCACTCCTATATCTTTGCCAAGAAAACTTCAAATGGGGTCATGAAGAGTTGGACACAACTGAACAACAACATATTTACTTACTTTAGGAAAAAGTACAAACAACTAGGTGAAATCAGGAAATTCTCTCCTTAGGAAGTAGTCCGGGAAATTGAGCCTCGAAGGAAGGTAGGCATTCTAAAAGGCGGAGGGGAGAGGGAGTATATATGTATATATTCTAAGTGTAGTATCTGAGGCACCCCACAATCACTACCCCAGGTTAAAGATACTCTGTGGGTCTGTATCCACTCAAGAACATTAGCTCCAGGGGTGGCTAGGTGGCACAGTGAGTTAAAGCGCCAGCCCTGGAGTCAGGAGGACCCGAGTTCGGTTTGGGCCTCAGACACTTAACACCCACACAAAAAAACTAGCTGTGTAACCTTGGGCGAGTTACTTAATCCCAACTGCCCTCCAAAAAGGCAAAAAAAAACCCCAAAATATTAGCTCCAGAGCCCTCACCAATGTGATTACAACTTTTTTCTCCAGCAAGCTCAAGGACACCAATAGTTCAAAATATAAGAGTAAAATAAGCAGCAATACTTATTTTACACACACCCCCACCTATGTTAACTATACAGTGTTGTGCTCTCTCTCTCTCTCTCTCTCTCTCTCTCTCTCTCTCTCTCTCTCTCCTCTTTCTCTTTCTCTCCCTCTCTCTCTGTCTCTCTCTCTCTGTGTCTCTCTCTCTCTGTCTCTGTCTGTCTCTTTCTCTGTCTCTCTGTCTCGGTTTCTGTCTCTCTGTCTCTCTCTCTCTCCACTCCTGCCCCTCAGTTTGACTTTCTGTGACCCCAAAACAAAACGAAAACCTTCGAAGTGAAAGCAAAAGACTTGATTAGATGCCTGGAGAGACCTCCGCTACCACCTCCAGGCTGGGGGCTCAGCTTGAGATCTCCAGCAATGAGAGAGGACACTCTGTCTCAGCCCACCTGCCTGAATGCCTGCCCACCCCCCATCCTTCTGTCAGTTCCATCTGTCTGACCCTGGCCCTGGCCCCTGTGTGTTGCCAATCTTCTCCTGTCTGTGTCTGTGTCTGACCCCCATGCCTCTGCTCCAAATGTGTTCATTCCCTTCCATTCCACACGTTCCTCCTCCTGCTCTCACTTCTCACTTTTTGTCTTTGAACCGTGTCTGTGTGTGAGCTCCTGAGCATGTGGGGGGGGCCCTCCCTCCCTTCCCCACATCCCTGGGCAAATTCACATTGAGGTCTGCAGAATGGTCCACTTATGTTAAGCAAAAACTGTATCTCTCTAGTGCCTCTAGGATAAACTACTAACTCCTCTAAAGTTCTTAGCATCCTGGCCCCATCTTGCCTTTTATCATGCATTATTTTCATTTCTGCACTCCCCTGTCCAGCCAAACTGGCCTTCTCTCTATTTCTCACACATGGTGCTCCATCTGCCATCTCTGGACCTTGCACTGGGCTTCCCCTGTGCCTGGGATGTGCTCTTTCCTCACTGCTTCCTCACAGAATCTCTCACTTCTTTCAAGATGTGGCTGAAGCACCACTTACAGTAAGTGCTATCCCTCCCTCCCTTACAGCTCTGTGTTTATTCTATAAGTAGAGGCCCAAAGCCCATTGGCCTGGGACTCTGTTCTCACGGTGCAAATCATTGCCCTGGGCCTGTGTGAGGGGTAGAGTAGAATTGGCTTGATTGGGAGAAAGGAGAGTGGTTGTCTCTTCAAGTCTTTGGAATTTCATTGATTTGAGTGGTGGGGGTGGTTCTGCAGTCACTTTAGGTGCTTCTGGCTTCCATTTTTGAGAGAGAAGATCAAGGGGTCAAGTCAACTTCAGGTTGATGAAGGAAAAAACTTGGGGAAAACATGAGAGAAGGCAGTAGTCTCCATCATGTCCTTCTTCCCAACTCGCTACACTAGAGACTTCAGGGAACTTGCCCTTGGGTGAAGATCTAGGAGATTCTCTCTCTCTCTCTCAATGAATTGCTTCACTCCTTCACTCTGTATTGTCTGTTTTCTATTCTCCCATGTATACTTTCTCTAATTTCTGTTTGGCTGTCAAATTGGATAAATGAGTCTCTTTGCTAATTGCTGTGTGTGTTCATCGTGAAACTAGTATTTTGTGAGAAAAGGGTTGGGCCTCAAATACGAAGCTTAGAGCCCTGCTTCCCCTCATTAATGCAACAGCAATCAGAAGTTAGAGTGAACCTGAAACACCACATCCCCTAGACTCATAACATTGAAGGAAGCAGATAGGTCTATTCCAGGCCCATACTCCCCCCCTCCCTCTCTCAGTAAGGAGCAGAGTTGCTCAGCTTCTAGCCTCGACCTTCTGCTTTCCCTCCTGTTAGGAAATGAAGTCTCCCTTGGAGCAGGTAGAGGGAGGAGAGACTAGAGATGTCTATTCTGCCTCCCTTTGATCCCCACAATTTGACACCCTTTGATGATCTGTCCTATCTTCCATAGAGTATAAACTCCCTGAAAGCCTGGATCTTCCTTCTTATTTCTAGATGTTGTCTCCTCAGCCCCATTAGAATGTAGCTTCTTGAGGACAGGGACTGTTTTTGCCTTTTCTTTGTATCTCCAACACTTAGCCCAGTTCCTCGCATACAGTAAGAGTTTAATAAATACTTTTTGAATTTTTTTTTGGTCTCTCAGTGCCTAACACAGAGTAGGTCCTTCATAAATGTATGCTGATAGAGTAATAGAGACATAAAGTTGGCCAACTGCTTTATATGTGTATATTAGGTTGTTTGAGCCACACAGCAGTCACACTATAGTAATTATATTTCACAGATGAGGAAACTTAAGGTGAGGGAGGTTAAGTGACCTACCCCCCACCACAGAGCTAGTAAGGCAAGATTTTAATTCAGTTCTTCCTGGCTCCAGCACTTTATCCCCAATCCCAAGTGGCTCAGTTGGGAATTTGAACCTCAGTTGTCTGACTCTAAATCCAGCCAGCTTTCCACTTTATCATATTGAACCTGACCCTGCTACCGCCCTCAGTTTCCTCATCTGTAAAACTAGAGGACTGAAAAAAAAATTTAAAAATAAATTAAAAAAAAAGCAAACTAGAGGACTGGACTAAGGTCCTTTCCTGGTTCTGAATCCTACAATATAGGATCCTGAGTCCTTTCCTGATGTTGCTGTTCAGTTGTTTTCATCATATCTGACTCTTCAGCACCCCATTTGGGGTTTTCTTGGCAAGGATCCTAGAGCAGTTTGCCATTTCCTTCTCCAGATCATTTTGGAAACCGAGGTAAACAGGGTTAAGTGACTTGCCCAGCTTCACCTAGCTAGTAAGTGTCTGAAACCAGATTTGAACTCAGGGAGATGAGTCTTCCTGATTTAGGCCCATCACTCTAAACACCTAGCTGCCTTCCTTTCCTGAAATATCATCTCTAAGTGAACAGCTAGTTCCCCCAGAGTAGTGACCCCCTAGGGAAGAGGGATGATTCTTTTGTACTTTACCCAGAGGATCCTTCAAATCAGTGTCTCCCTTAAAGGGACAGCCCCAGGCAGACAGGCCCCCCACACTGCTTTTTATACTCTGTCCAGGGCACCTCTGCTTTGCTTCACCTTTGAGGATTGCCTCAGATGTGGCAATAGTCCCTTCCTCCCATCCATGTTTAGTTTCCAGACCTTACCTCAGGCCCAGCAAACATCCAGGCCTCTTGGCTACAGCTCAGAGAGGAGCCACAGCTTGTAAACAGGACTCCTGCATTCTATCATGGAATTTCCTTATATGGCAAAGAGCTTTGGGCCAGGATTTAATTAACCCTTGAAGCATTTCATCTCCTGACTCCCTGAGAAAACAAGCCTGCTGCTGCTCCCTCCCTGCCCCCCACTTTTTTCTCCCCATCCCAGCAAAGTAGGGTTTAGGCCCTCAAGCCTCACCATCACTGAGTTCCCCTAAATAAGGTCTCCTAACCGCAGGAGTGCTAGAACCAGTTCTAACTGGCTTTTGAGAAACCATTGTTTAATTCTGATTATGAGCACTTATACCTCAGAAATTGGCAATCAGCTTCAAATCAGCGCTTGATTTATTGTTTCATTGATCTTCCAGGCTTTAGAAAGTGTAAATAATGCAGACCAAACTTAAAAAGCATGTGTGTATACATTTTTTTTCTAGAGAGTCCTGTCATTAAACCTACCTCTTATATTTTACCTAGTTTGTGACTCTTATTTCCTATAATGTGAGTTCTTCCAAGCACCCCCAAAAGACCAATAGCTGTTAAAAAAAAGGTAGAAAGGTACAAGTAAGAAGAAAAGAAATGGAGGTGGGGTGTGGGGAGGATGCCAGTCTATTTAGGACTTACTTAGCCTGAAACCTCCCTTGGTTGAGGAAGCCAAGGGCAGGCCTGAAAAGGAAGAACCAGCCAGGTGAGTCTACCCCACCCAACTCTAAATAAACCAAAACACACATGGAAAAGGCAGAGCTGGGAGAGTGAGAGGGAAAGTATCCTTTCCTTTCTCGATGAGACTGTTTGATGGCAGTTCCAGGAAAACTAGAACTTCCTTATCATGGGCACATTGAGTCCATGGGGACATGGAAAAGGAATGCCATCCCAGAGACCAAACAAGTATTACATCCAGAATCCAATAGAAACTCCTTTGTTTGGTATTGAAAGCTCTTTACAACCTGGCTCTGGTCTATTTTTCTGGGTTTATTTATATATATATATACATCACCGCCCCGCCCCCCCCTCCTCCCACACACACACACTCTGTGGTTCAGCCAAACTGGCCTTATTGCTATTCCTCATACTGGATGAATATTTTCTCTCAAGCTTCCATGCCTTTCAAGGCAGGCCTAGAATGCTCTCTCTTCTCACTCCCTAGTTTCCTTCAAAGCTCTTACTGGAGAACCTTTCCCAATAGCTCCTTGTGCCTCCCTGCATGATTTCCTGGCATTTTATTTTGTTGCTATTCATTAATTTTTCAGTTATATCCAACTTCCCTGACCCTCTTTGGGGTTTTCTTGGCAAAGATATTAGAGCAGTTTGCCATTTTCATTTCCAGATTATTTTACAGATGAGGAAACTGAGGCAAACAGGGTTAAGTGACTTACACAAGGTCACACAGCTAATAAGTGTCTGAGGTAAGAATTGAATGCAGGATAATGAGCTTTCCCAACTCCAGGACAAGCACTCTATCTACTCACCACCCAGATGCTCATGCATTTATTTTATATATACTTACATGTGTTTTTAGGCTGCTAGGTGGCACAGTGTATAGAGTACCTGGCCTGGAGTAAGGAAAACCTGAGTTCAAATGTGGCCTCCAACACTTAATAACTGGGTGGCCCTGGGCAAATCACTTAACTCGGTTTGCCTCAGTTTCCTCATCTGTAAAATGAGCTGGAGTAGAAAATGTCAAACTACTCCAGTATCTTTGCCAAGAAAACCCCAAATGGGGCAGCTAAGTAGCACAGTGAATAGAGCCCTTGTCCTGGAGTCAGGAGAACCTGAGTTCAAATCTTGCCTCAGACACTTGACATACTTATTAGCTATGTGACCTTGGACAAGTCACTTAACCCCAATTGCCTTGCCTTCCTCCCTCCAAAAAAAAAGAGAAAACCCCAAATGGGGTCCCAAAGGGTCTGACACAATTCCCTCAGAATAGAATGTGAACTCCTTGCGGATAGGAATAGTAAGATCATGCATAGATCTAACTAGTTGTTGTTCAGTCATTTTCCAGTCATGCATGACTCTTTGTGACTCCATTTGGGTTTTTCTTGGCAAGGATACTGGAGTGGTTTGACATTTCCTTCCTTCATTTTACAGATGAAGTAAACAGTGTTAAGTGACTTGCCCAGGGTACCACAATTAGTCAGTTTCTGAGGCCAGGTTTGAATTCAGGAAGAGGCGTCTTCCTGACTCTAGGCCCAAAACTCTACCCATTGTATCACCTAGCTGCCCAAAATTTACCTGGAAGGGATCTCAAAAGACATCTAGTCTAACCCTTTCATTTTATAGCTGAGGAAACTAATGCTCAGAAAGATTAAGAGACTTACCCAAAATCACACAAATAGTGGTATAGGTGGGATTTTGAACTCAGGTCTTTTGACTACAGAGATAGTGATTCTTGGGTTGGGTCATGGTGGTCAAGGCAGCATGGGAGTAGAGAAAGAATGATGAATTTAGAGTCAGAGTACCTGTGTTGAAATTCTTACTCTTCCAGGTACTACAGGATTGTGTGACCTTGGGTGAGTCACTTCACTGGTGTGGGGTGAAGGCCCTAGTTTCCTTACCTGTAAAATAAGGGGGTTATATTGGATGATCTCTGCTATCTCTTCCAGCTCTGTTTCATGATTGTCTTTTTTTTCTTTTTGGAGGGGAAAGGCAGGGTAATTGGGGGTGTGACTTGTCCAAGGTCACACAGCCAAATGTGTTAAGTGTCTGAGGTCATATTTGAACCCAGGTCCTACTGACTCTAGGGCCAGTGCTCTATTCACTATGCCACCTAGCCTCCCCTCATGGTTGTCTTTGTATTCTCATTACCTAATACAGTACCTGACACATAGTAGGCACTTACTAAGTAATGGTGACAACTCCACAAATCTAAAATCTACAGTCTGACCTCTCTCCCAAAGCCATGTGTCACTCCAAAGGCCTATATGACCTTTCCACTTAACTGTCTCACTGTTCTCTAAAGTCCTTATGTTTTCTACATAGATTCCTGTATCCAAAATGGAACTCTTCATCTTTTCCCCAAACTTCCCTCCCCCATTTTACCTTCTCCCCATCTCCTCATGGTGTTGTGAGGATCAAATAAATTAACTTATAGAGGGAGTTCCATGATGTGCTGGAAAGAGGCCTGAATGTGGAGTCAGGAAGACCTCAGTTCAAATCTGGCCTCAGACACTTACTATCTGGGTGAACCTAGGCAAATTACTTAATCTCTCTCTGCCTCCATTTTCTCATCTGTAAAATGTGGGTAATAATAGGTCCTACTCCCAAGGGTTGTTGTGAGGATAAAGATGAGATGATCTTTGAAGAGCTCTGCAAACCTTAAAGTACAATGTAAATGATAGTTATTATTACTTGTGAAATTCCCTTGCTCAGTTATCTGTTTTTAAAGAATGTTTTAATTTTATTTTTTTCAATTATATATTAAAAATTTAACACTTTTTTTAAAATAATTTTTGAGTTCAAGATCTCTCTCTCCCCTCCCCAAGAAGGCAAGAACTTTGATATAACTTATACATATGCAATCATGTAAAACATATTTTCATATTAGCCATGTTTCAAAAAAGAACACAGACCAAAAAGAAGGAGAAGGAAAAGAAGAAGAAGGAGAAGGAAGGAGGCAGGAGAGGAAAAGGAGGAGGAGGAAGAGGAGGAGGAGGAGGAGAAGAAAGTTTTAAAAGTATGCTTCAATCTGCATTCAGGTTCCACCAGTTCTTTCTCTGGAACTGAGTAGCATTTTTCATGATAAGTCCTTTGGAATTGTCTTGAATCATTGTATTGCTGAGAAGAGCTAAGTCATTCACAGTTGATCATTGTGCAATATTGCTGTTACTATGGACAATGTTTTCCTGGTTCTGTTCAGTTCACTTTGCATCAGTTCATATAATTCTTTCCAGGTTTATCTGGGAGCATTCTGCTTGTCATTTCTTATAGCACAACAGCATTCCATCACAATCATATACCAAAACTTCTCAGTTATCTTGCAGCTGTTCCAGCTCCATCAGCAGCACAGGCTTCTTTTCTTGCTAAAATCAGAAAAACAACTCGGGGATATATCCTGGGAGCTGTACTGTTCCCTTAAGTGCTAAAAGATAATTTGACACAATTGTTGATCTTCTTGTAAGTGTCCCCAGCACACAATCCTGGCATCTGTTACAGAATAGTTCAGCAGCAGACTGAAGGCAATGTGTTTGGAGTCAGAGAACCTGAGTTCAAATCTCAGCTTGGTAGTTACGGTAGCAGCGAACTCTGAAGTCAGAAGACTTGGATTTGACTCCCTTCTCTAAGACTTGCTACTGATGTGACCTTGTGCAAGTCACTTACTTGCTGTGGACCCCAGTTTCCCCATCTGTAAAATGAGGGAGCTGGACCAGAGGTCCTCCCCATTTCTACATCTTTTGCAAGTCACTGGGAGCTCTGTGGGCCTCAGCATCCTCATCTGTAAAATGAAAGAGGCAGCATGGAACAATGGAAAGAATTCTGATTTTAGAGTTAAAAGGTGTGATTTTAAGTCCTGTCTCTCTCATTTATAGCCTATGTGGTCTTTGATAAGCTGATTGGGCTCTCTAAACCTCAGTTACCATTTCAAAATGAAGAGGTTAGGCTGAGTAATTTCTAAGATCCCTGCCAGAATCCTGTCATCCCATGTCCTGTTCAGTCTTTCTCAACAGTGAACAAAAGCCGTGGTGTGTTTAAATTTGCACAGCTGCTTGTGTATTTCACCCCATTCATAATATGTATTTACCTTCCCAAAGAACAGAGACAACCCAGAAAGTAGCTGCCATTTTAGGTATTATCTGAAGACCACTTCACAATTCCTGGCAACTACAAAGCATCCTAGAAGGAAGAATGATAACAGGAGGCCTACTCTTCAGAGGGCACAAAGATTGAGAGGCTAAGACTGAGATCTGGGCTGGAAGGGTATTTCTGAACCAAATTCCTTCCAATCGTCAACTCAAATCATCATACAAACTTTTATGTGGTAAGGAGAAAAAATAAAAGTGGGAAAATCAGGTGTAGGGAAAGAGCTATGGCTGTATTCTAAATAAATTACTCATTTGACTCACCTTATTCTTCTTATTAAACAGAATGTGAGAAATATTTATTTAACACCTACCATATCCAAAGCTTTGAACAAGGTGCAAAGATGTACAAGAAACAGGTCCCTCCCCTTAAGGGGTTTATGGTCCTATACAGGAGATGAGAGGGGTACTTACACTTCAATGGCTCTATGATCTCAATGTTGTGGGTAGTGTTTCAAAAATAAAGATTGCCGGGATGGCTAGGTGGTGCAGTGAATAGAGCACCAGCCCTGGAGTCAGGAGGACCTGAATTCAAATGTGGCCTCAGACACTTAACACAAAAATTAATTGTGTGACCTTGGGCAAATCACTTAACTCCAATTGCCCTCCAAAACCCCAAACAAATAAATAAATAAAGATTGCAACCAAGATGTAAAAAAAACCCAAAAGTAAATTAAAAAAAAAGAACCTCCTTATCTTTCCCTAAAAACCCACCTCTCTACCAAACTTAACTATTTCTGCCCAAGGCATCACCATTCTTTGGGTCTCCCAGTTTCTTAACCTCGGCATTATCCTCTTCACACCATCTTCACTGTACATATTCAATCAATTGCCAGTTTCTACCTCCGCAATATCTCCCATTTTCCAACTAGTACCTTAGTTCAGACCCTCATCGTTTCTCTTCTAGACTACTCCCTATGGGTGTGCTGATAAATATTTAAAAACCAGATTTCTGGAGGGGGAGGGCAGTGCATAATCAATTGTCAATAAATATTTATTTATTGAGCACCTACTGTGTGCCATGAACTGTGCTAAGCACTGGGGGTACAAATATGGAGAAGAAAAAAAAGGCAGTCCCCATGGCCCTATATGTCTCATCTCTGTACCTTTGTATTACCTTTATCTACTACCTGGAATGCTCTCTCTTCTCACCTCCATATCAGAGAATCCCTCACTTTCTTCAAGCTGCAATTGAAACAACATCCTTCTATATCAAAAGCTCTTAACATTTTGGGGTCATATGCCCTTTGGCAGTCTGATTAAACCTATGGAGCCCTCAGAACAATGTTTTAAAATGCATAAAGTATATAGGATTGCAAAGGAAACCAATTATATTGAAGTACAGTTATCAAAATATTTTTTAAAAGTTCATGGACCCCACGTTGTAGTGGCAACCACACTGGCATACCCAGGATGGCTGCTAGAACAGGTTTTTAGATCTACTTTACTAGGAAAGATAGCTGTTTAAGGGGTCAACAACATTCACTAATTCATGGGAAAAGTCAGCACCTTGAACTTCAGAGAAAATACAAGCAGAGAAACAAAGACAAACAGACAGGGCTCTGACTGCCTGAATCAACTATACACTTTACATATATCCCTAGATCAAGAGAGTCTTATCATCTGAACAGTCGGGAAGCTCTGAACATACGACCACTCAAAATCTCGAGCAGGGAATCACAAGATCCTTCTCATAAGTGAGCCCCCAAAAAGAAATACCAACTCAGAGTATATATACACTTCTCAGACTCAGAAGGTATCACAACCCTCCTGACTCAGTGCCTAATTAGAAATTAGCAAAAGGTGTGAAAACCTTCCTACAAGTAACCCTCCCCTAAGTGGGGAAGATCTTAAATTCCATTAACATTACACATATTAAGACCCCCTGTTGTCTGCACAAGGAAGGTTTCTTGGTCTGATAACAGATAACTGATGATAATTTGATAATCACTGATAATACTTTCCCTCATATCTTATATGAATTTTGCATTTATCCTATATGTGTCTGCCTTATATTGCACTCATATATGTACAGATCATCTCCCTTGACAGACTGTAAGCTCCTTGAGAATAGGGAATCTATTTCACTTTTTTTCATTGTATCACCTAGGACAGTATGTGCCACATAGTAGGAATTCAATAAATACCCGAGCATATTCACATAATTGGATTTCTTGATTTGCTTTTTCCTATGGAAACAGTTTAGGCTAAACTTTCTTGAGTGACTATGGATCTAATTTAAGGGCTATGGCAGTGCTTCACAGCTTGATACAATTAGTGTAACATCATCGTTTTCATCATGGTAGCTCACATTTATAAAGTTCTTTAAGTTTTACAAAGTATTTTACATATATTATCTTATCTAATCCTCCCAATAACCCTGAAAGGTAAATGCCATTTTTATCCCCACTTTACAGATGAAGAAATTGAATCAGAGAAAGTTTAAGTGACTTGCATAGGGTCACACAGTGATTGAGGCAGGATTTGAACTCAGATCTACCTGATTCCAAGTCAAGCTTTCTATCCACTACAAACTGGAGCATCTAGAGGAACTCATCTATACAGAATCCCTCTTCCTTTTGGAATCTGAAAGTGTCCTCTATAACAACCTAAATACCTTTCCTGAGTGTATGGTTTTATTTTACATCTCTCTTAGTGATCCGATGCAGTGGGAGTGTCTAGGTATAACCCCTTCCCCCCTCCCAAGAGGAACATCTTCCTTCCTACTTTTCCGCTGTGGCTTCCTGAATAAGGGATGAAACTCTTTAGACAAGGTCGATTCTTTGTGGATTTGTACTGGCCTAGGTGTTTGTTGCCCTTTTACACTAAGTTAATGAAGCAGACTGATAACACAAGTGCTAAATCATCAGGCTTGCCTTCACACAGACTCCAGGATCTAGGAGAGTGAGAAGCTAGCAAGAAAGAGAGAAAAGAGACTTAGGGGGTTCTTGGGAGAGTGTCCTGTCTATTGGTGTGGACCCTTCAGAGAGCCATAGGTCTCCAGCAGCTGGAGAAAGCAGCAGAGTAGTAAGGAGTCCCTGAGCTCACCTGGCAGCTAGGGAACAGCAGGACTGGGGCAACAAAGGTGCCCCTCAACCAAGTCAAGAACCTGGGTTAAGCAGTAACTTATGACAGCCTGAATTGAGGATGGATGGGACAGAGTCACTGCCAGGAGAAGCAAACCCAGAGCCTGCTGTTCACTAGTAAGTGGGTTATGTATAATTTGCAGGCATGGGTAAATGTTTGAGCAACCTCAAGTACTTTTTGCCTTGTAGAAGGGACCCACCCAAGGTAGTCCAATAAGTCTGGAAAATTACATATCTCCTTGCTGAGGCAGAGGTCCATGCAGTACATAGGAGTTGTCTTGATTGTTTATAGAACAAAACATGAGTCCTTTGTGTTCTTTCAGTCAAGTCAAATGATGCCTGTCCTATATTCAAGGTTTTATTATCCTGACTGCTTTCATCAGAGGTCAGGACCCTTCCCATTTTCTTATGAAGTCCAACATAGGAGGATGAATTCCATTGTTGCCAAGAGAAACCCCTTAGGGATGGGTGGCTATGAGAAGCAAACCATTGAGATTTTCTTTTTTTTTAATGGTATTTTATTTTTTCCAATTACAGATAAAGATAGTTTTCAACATTTACTTTTATAAGATTTTTAGTTTGAATTTTTCTCCCTCCCTCCCCTCCCCACTCCCCAAGACAGCAAGCAATCTGATATAGTCTCTACATGTACAATCATATTAAACATATTTCCACGTTAGTCATGCTGTGAAAAAAGAATCAGAACAAAAGGGAAAAACCGCAAGAAAGAAAAAAATAAACAAAAAAGATAAAATAGTATGTTTTAATCTGCTTTCAGATATCATAGTTCTTCCTCTGGATGTGAATAGCATTTTCCATCACGAGCCTTTTGGAAGTGTCTTAGATCATTGTATTGTTTGGGCTTTTTTTTTTTTTGCTTTTTGGTGGGCAGTTGGGGTTAAGTGACTTGCCCAAGGTCACATGGCTAGTTTTTGTGTTAAGTGTCTGAGGCCGGATTTGAACTCAGGTCCTCCTGACTCCTGGGCCAGTGCTCTATTCACTGTGCCACCCAGCCGCCCCCAATCATTGTATTGTTGAGAAGAACTAAGACTAACAAAGTTGATCATCACACAACATTACTGTTACTGTGTACAATGTTCTCCTGGTTCTGCTCACTTCACTCAGCATCAGTTCATGTAAGTCAAGCTGTTTAGATTTTCAAAAGAAACTCTCAAGTCTGAAGCAGGTCCATGTGAGCCCAGATACTGTGCTTAAGACCACAAGTTACACAGACCTTTGAACAAAGGTTCTCTATTACTGCATCAACTTGTCATCAGTATGCCATGGCCAGCTCTCCCAGAACCAGACTGGCCACATTGCCTCCTCAGGGTTCTCAGGGTATCCTTTGGGGAGGGGGTGGGGGATTTGGGGGTGTTTCTTCTCTAATTCCATTGACTCAAGCCCCCACCAGCCATGATACACACCTGTGTTAGCCAGTAGCACACCAGTTCCATGTAATGGAACTTAACATCAATTTGCTTTTACAAAGAATACTTAATTAGAAGATATAGCAATAACAAAGTGCCAACATGTCACCCCAACACCTTGTGGGGACACTCTCCTCTGTAGCATCTTGGTCTCTTGGGAGACAAAACTTAAACTTAGCTACATTGGTCCCACCCAGCTCACACATATGTGTGGCATGATTGACAGATGAGTCCTCCCCATCTCAGCTCCTACTAGGGCAGTCCTGAAGGTCACTCCCCAAAGACACTCCTTGCTCTTTGGAGCATCTATGATGAGCTGCATGAAAAACCCAGATGCTAGGATGCTGCTCTATTGACCTTTTGAGACTTATAAGGTCAGTATTTCCAATCTATTCACTTAAACTGGCAGAGAACACAATGCAGAGGCAAAAGGACTGTGGCCCATTTCCATGGGACCACTTGTTGATCTCATCAGGAAGAAGGACCTAGGCCTCTCATCAGTGCTATGATATTGTTTCTCAATGGAGTCATCAATGGAGTTAGACCAAGAGTGATTAGTCAAAAAACAAAAAGGGACAGGGCTCTGGTCACTAATCCTTTTTGAATGCCTCTCCGGTCAAAAAGTCTCCTATTTATGATGTAGTTCATTATCAGAAATGGTTACAGAAGATCTACAATGTTCCCATGACTCTCCAAAGCATTTCTATTACATGTCATTACAACTCTTCTGGAATTAGGCTCCTATATGCTTTCACATGGGGAGAATGCTGTCAGAAGCACTCTATATGTGTACCAGTCCCCATTACACATTGTATAAAGGTTTTTTTATGATCTTAACATGCATGGCAGAAGCTTTCACAGAAGAGATCAACAAAGTCTCATATGCACTATATGAGGGAGGGGAAATGGCCCTAAAGAAAATAAAAATGGGATGAACTACTGGACTAGATCAAGTACACACATATTACATGTATGTGTGTACACCCTGGACTTTTTTGCTGCTCACTTTTGGTTTGACTCCATTTATGGTATTACTGAGAGGCAATACTATAGGATTCGAGAAAACCCTTGGTCCTTCTTCCTAATGAGGCCAACAAGTGACCCAACGGAAATGGTCCAGTCCTTTTGCTCCTGCATTATGTATTCTTTCATTTTATGTGAACAGATTGGAAACTCTGATCCTATACATTTCAAAAGGTCAGAAAAGAAGCATCCAGATTTTATATCCAGTCCATCAATAATGGGCTAGATAGATAGATGGGTAGATAGATAAAAGAACAGATAAATAAATGAAGGAATATATACATATAATCACATATGCTTATTTGTGTTGTGTGCACACATATAAAGATACACATGTTTATATATACACATAAAGGTGTTGTGTGTGAGAGTGTATTAAAACAGGTCCTCAGTGGAGGTGACATAGTTTTGAGGGCTTTAGGAAAATCAGCTAATAGCACCCCTTTAGTTTCCAATTCATTACCACCATGAAAAGAGAACATACAAAAACATATATTTTTGTGCATTAAAGCTATTTTCCTTTTTCCTTTATCTTTTTTTTTTTAATATAAGCCTTATAGCGGTACTGCAAAGTATACACAGTTTAGCAGCTTTTTAGGTGTGATTCCAAATCACTTTTCAAAGTGACAATCAGTTCACAGCTTCATGAACAGTGCATTAATGTTCTTGTTTTCCAACAGCCCCTTACAACATTTGTAGATTGAACACTGGGCCTGGAGTCAGGAACACCTGAGTTTAAATCCAGTCTCAGAAACTTACTGAGTAACCCTAGATAAGTCACTTAACCTTTGTTTGCCTCAGTTTCCTCATCTGTAAAATGAAGATAATAATAGTGCCCACCTCCCAGAGTTGTTGTGGATCACATAAGATAATGATTATAAAGTTCTCAGAGCAGTACATGATACATAAATGTTAGCTATTATCATTATTATTATTTCTCTAATTGTTAGTGATTTATAATATTTAATATGGTTGATTGCTTTGATTTCTTCTCTTAAGAACTTCCCATTCATATCTTTTGATCATTTATCAATTGGGAAATGGTTCTTATTTTCATAAATTTGAATCCATTCCTTAAGTATCTTGGATATGAGACATTAATCAGAGAAATTTGCTGCTAAGAATTTTGTCCTGTTGATTATTTCCTTGCTTATTTTATCTGTACTAGTTTTGCTTGTGCAAAAACTTTTCAATTTTTATATAATAAAAATTGACCATTTTACTTTCTGTGATCCTTTTTATCCATTGTTTAATTGAGAATTCTTCCCCTATCTTTGAATCAGAAAATAATTTCTTCTTGCTCATATAGTTTGTTTATGATATAATGCCTCATATCTATCATAAAAACATTTTGTTTGTTTGTTTGTTTTTCTTTTTGGAGGGGGGAAAGGCAGGGCAATTGGAGTTAAGTAACTTGCTCAAGGTCACATGGCTAGTAATTGTTAAGTGTCTGAGTCCGGATTTGAACTCAGGTCCCCCCTGACTCCAGGGCTGGTGCTCTATTCACTGTGCCACCTAGCCACCCCCATATAACCATTTTGAGGTTATCTTGGTATTTGATGTGAGATATTGGCCTAAATCTAATTTCTGCTAGATTACTGTCCAGCTTATCAAGCATTTTTTATCAAAGAGTATGTTTTTATCACAGCATCTGACTTCTGTGTGTTTATTATACACTAGGCTAAACAATTTATTTGCTTTTGTATGTTGCATACTCAGTCTGTTCCATTGTTCTATCTCTACATTTTCCTCTTTAAAAAATAAATGTACTTATTTTACATGCATCTATAATAGAACAAGAAGGAAGGAAGCAAGGAAGGGAGGGAGGGACAAAAGGAGGAAGGAAGGGAAAAGGGAGGGAGGGAAGGAGGGAGAGAGAGAAAAAGAAAGAAAGAAAGAAAGAAAGAAAGAAAGAAAGAAAGAAAGAAAGAAAGAAAG